>NW_017729018.1:4312468-4313012 GCF_001723915.1 Gavialis gangeticus | reverse complement strand
GGACCTGACAGGCAAGGTGCAGCCCAGGTGCTCAGGGCCATTGCAGCTGCCTCCCCATGGCTCTAGCACAGAAAAGGCACTGACAACCTTGCACCCAGTTGCATATGTAGAGGGGGCCAAGATCCCAGCACAGTGCAAAGTCTGGACACAGGTGCACACCATTCTCATGTAGAAAGGGCTGACAGCTTAGCAGCATGCACATAGGCTGGAGATGTAGCACATAGGTTCGGTCCCAAACTCCCTGTGTGTACCGCCGTACACAGATACACACATCCTCACTCCTCAGCCCTGCACGCACAACTGCTCCCAAACTACACAGCATCATTTCCTCACATCCAGGCACACATGCTGCATTCCCGCATTATACCACCACTAACACACATGGTCTCTCTCACACTCCACACACACACTTCCCATGTACACACAACCACTCAGACACTGTCACTTGCATCCTGTGCACCCTCCATATTCACCAGCAAGCCATCCACACTCCTATATATCTTCATTCCCAGCCCAATTGCAACTCCCTCCCTACATACATTGG
>NW_017729018.1:4292448-4307468 GCF_001723915.1 Gavialis gangeticus | reverse complement strand
TGCATCCTGTGCACCCTCCATATTCACCAGCAAGCCATCCACACTCCTATATATCTTCATTCCCAGCCCAATCGCAACTCCCTCCCTACATACGTTGGCTCCGTTAAACATACATGCACCCCTGTAAAGTACATCCCTGTCTAGCAGCTCGTGGCTGCCGACATGCTTTAAGCAGACCCTGCCCCTGGCTAAAATACCCTGCCTCATGGATGCATAAGTGTACACTCCCACTACATGAACATGCCATCGACTGAACAAGCCAGGCAGAGCCTGAGAACAAGACAAATTCTCTTTGCAATGCCTCTCCCTTCAAGCCCCGGGTCTCTTGAAATCCCATCCAGCACACAACCACTTTGGCAGGGGGCTACCACTGTGACCATCCCACAGACGGGCACAGAGCCTGTAGGAGACCTGCCCAGGGGTATGCAGAGTGTCAGTGGTGAAACAGAATCTGAATCGGGAGGAACACACTTACACACACACACACACAGAGAAGAACAATAAATCTGATCTCTAAAAACTGAAGTAAAGTGAACCCAGCTGCTGTGTTTCTGGCCCGTGTCAAACAGTGCCCCACTGCCCGCAGAGGCATGGGAGAGAGGGCAGCAGGGGCAGAGATCCCCATCCACATGCACACCTGTGTGTTTGCCTACAGGGAGAGTCCATGCCCTGCCCCCTGAAGGCTGCGTCTGTGGGCAGTGAGGTCTGCATGGTCCAAGGGGCAGGTTGAATCGCACCCACCTTATGCTGTTGGACCAGCCCCTGAGAGTGGTCCCAGGAAGGAACTTGCTCAAAAGAAAAATGCACTTACTGGTCATTGGGCTCTCCTGGAGCGTTGTCCACACTGCAGCTCTGGAGGTCCATCAGGCTGGGTTTCCTTCCTCCCTGTCCGGGCACCTGCCTGGCAGTCACTAACTGCACTGGGTGCTCCCAGGAGCTGCTTTATCAGCCACCAGCACAGAGGGAGAGTTCAAAGCTCAGGCTGGGACTTGACCTGCCTGAGGGACCTGCCCTTACTGGGAAGCCTGTGCTGATTTAAAGGCTCTGCAAACCCTGGGCACAAAAGGCGCTGCTCACTTCCAGCTTCAGCTGACTCAAGGCTCTTTCCCCTTGTGACGGTTTCCCCAGCGACAGCAGGTGTTTCGCTCCTTCAGGGAAGCCCGAGGACAGCAATGCTTCCTCTGCAACGCTGGTAGCGCCGTGGGTTTTATACCCCTTCCCCAGCACCGTGCACCCACACACGCACGGTATTCGCCAAGGACAGGCTGGGGGCGGCTGGTGCTAAGGCAGCGTCTCATCTCGAACAACTGCAGTTCTGCACTCACACGCGTTCCACCTCCGGCGCTGGGCAGATGTCCCTGATATGAGCCCCCCAACCCCGATGCTGTGACAATGTGCAGCTATCTCACACTGTAAGCCTCTTCCTGTGCTGTATGTGGTGAGAGTGTGGAATAGGCCCACTGCCTCCAGCTGCCAAAGGGGGCTTGTGCCAAGGAAGAGCATCTGTAAGCAGTACAGAGCCTATGACACACAGCTGAACATCAGTGATTCTAGGCAGTAGGAGGCATTAGTGACACAGCTGGGAGCAGGGGCCAGGGATGGAGTCAGGGATCACTCATGCACCTCTGCTTATTTACAAGGTCTTGCTCTCTGGGGCATAGGAGGAATCGACCGACCAGAGGCGGTTGCCTTGTTCGGTGCATGAGCTTTGCTCAGCCTGCCCTCTCTAGACATCACCTGGAGCAGAGACCAGTGCTGTTCAGCCTGTGACTAGCTTCCTTCACTGCCTATTTCAATGCGTGGTCCCCTTCTACACCTGAGCCCCTTTCATCTGCCCACACCAGTGCCTCCCCAGACAGCAGGCAGCCAAACCCCCTTCCCCTGGTTCCTGAACAGTCTCGTATGCAGCTGCCAACAAGAGAGGTTTCCTCACTCAGTAACAGCCTCCTGAGCCAGCCCCACACTCCCCGCAGTACAGGCCCAGCCCCACAGTACAGGCCCATGGAGATGCTGCAGGTGAATGGGGAAATGGGGAGGCTGGGTGCTGTGCCACAGCTTCCCACCACCGCTTCCTGATCGCCCGATCATCGTACCAAACAACCCTGCTTCCAAACCCAGCACCCTGCCATGCTGTGTTCGGCTACAGCCTGTCCAACTGGACACACGCGCTTTGCACTCTCTTTGGGAGCCTTCGCCGGTGTTGTCTCTTGGTTTTGCTGGGTAGGGCCTGTTGGTAAGGCCCCATTAGCTTCTCTTCCACCTTGGAGAACACAAAACAGCAGCAGTCTCCCAACGCCTGAAGAAGGGCGTTTATGCCCGAAAGCTTGCAAAGAACTTTTTTTTTGCCAACTGTTTAGTTGGTCTAATAAAAGATATCACATCTACCCAAAGAATCTCGCCTGCCTCCTGCTGATAATACACTCACACATATATGCTTGGTGACGCGAGCTCCCCGCAACCTCCCCTTGGCTGGATTTTTCTACAGCAGCAGTTCTTAACAGTTTGAGTCTCGAGGCACCCCTCCTTAGACCCCATGACTTGTGTGAATTGAGCAGTGCCCCATTTCAAAAACATCTTGATTTGTCCCAGTGCTTATATCCTAGCAGAAGGGGCAGGCAGTGGGGGCAGGGGAGCAGCCAGGCGAGGAAAGCCTGAGCCTGGCCGTATCTGCTTATATTCTCGCACTTCCTGATACACCCTTCAAAGGATCTTGTGGCACCCTGGGGTGCCCCTGGTTGTGAATCAGTGTTCTACGGAGTCCATTATAAGTGAGCGGGGGTCTGAAATGCTGGGTTTGTATCATGCCACAAGAACTGCAGCACTGGTGCAGACTCACAGGCTGTTTATCCCCTAAAACCCAAAGGCATGTGTGTAGTATGCTGTCTCCACAAACTTGGACCTCCAGTGTGGTCACAGCAGTGCTCATTGTCACATGTGGAACTGGATGAGTCTGTGAGCATTGAGTTGACTATATTATGGCCGTGGCCACACCAGTTTTTACCTTCTGCTTGACAAGGCAGCTACAAGTTTTCCTGTAGGTGCTGTGACACAGTCCTCTCTTACCTTGGGATCAAACCTTCATCAAGTGCTCTGTGCCGGGATACTCCTTGAAACAACTTAGAGACAGCAGCTGGTGCAGGATGCAGTGGCAGGACATCTGTCTGGGGAGTGCTCTTGCATTCATGGGGCTGCCCCTTGGATCCTGGGCGGAGATTAAGGCATGTATTATGTTCTGTAAAGTTATACGGGGCTTGGGACTGGTCTTCCCAGGCCAAACAGGACCAGCTGTGGGGAACAGGGGCACTTGAGCTGGGTCCTCGTTGTAACAGAAAGCGGGTGGCTGGCACGAGGTCCGCTGAGACCTGATCTCTCTCCATTCTGCAGTAACCTGAATTTGGTGCCTTCTTGGCTAACACCGACAGTTTATGAGAGCACTGCAAATGCTGAGAGTTGGCCTCTGGGAAGATGAAAGGCATTCATAGGTTTCTAGTTGGCTGACCAAACAGCAACTCTTTAGTTATTTTTAATCAAAATAAGTACCAAACACCTCACTTTGTCTGAACCAGGCCTGTGAGAGCATGTCCCTTAGACCGTGAGTGTCTCGCTGCTCCATCCTGCTGCAGACAAAGGCACGGAGACGTGCTGCAGCCTATAAAAGCCTGACCCACGGTAGGAGATCTTTTCCCAGCCCGTAGTCACAGATCCTAGAGACTTCAGACACATGGGCAGAAATCTGTGGTGTGACTGACAACGAGAGTCAAACAGACGGTCACAGGAGGCCAAACTGACCTGGGATTACACTGCCTGGCAGGATGTGGGGCCCCATGGGGAGGAGTGGAGCACAGCTGGCTGGAAAAAGGCCATCCTGGTTCGGGGAGGAGTTTGGTCCCATCCCAGTAAGCAACAGGACGCAAATCTGCTGAAAGGCACTGGCCAAAGGGAATGGAGCTGTGGTGTGGGGCTTCCAGCTGCCTGCCTGGCTTGGAGCTCAGGACCTGATAAATCATCCAGGCACACCAGGGCCTAGCCACACAGCTCTGGAGGAGATGGGTTTCCTCTGGGGAAAAAGAAGGCCTTTTGCCTTTGCTCGTCCTCCATGGGGGAGCAGAAATGTTGCAGTGCATAGCCATGGGAGACTGTGCCTGGGGTCCCCGCTCACTCTGGTCTTGGGATCCAGGGCCCCAGGGCTCTATTTCCTGCCCTGCTTCTGCCCCATCCTCAGTAACAACTGCCTAGGACAAGCCTCTCCTGCTTCCCTCTGCAACATGAGGATAACAATGCTGGTGCCGGACGGGCTCATTAGTGAACACCTGACAAATGCTGAAGTCATCCTCTAATGTATTAATTTATCCCCCTCAATCTGTCCCTTTCAGCGCCTGGAATAGCTCTGGAAGGTGGGTGGCTTGTGTTACTGCATTAGGAAACCACAGACTACTCCACCGAGACATACAAATCTTGGAAAATTCTTACTTCTTTCCAGGGAGACTTCATTCAAGCAGCACAGGAAACAGCAACAGCAGTGCAGACACCTAGGCCAGTGTTTCTAAGAAGGGCTGTAGCTTTTGGGAGCCTGGGTGCAGTCCCTTGGCCTGGTTCTCAGGAGTGCAGAGCACTGGGATCTCCCACCGATTTCATCTGGCACTCTGAGTACTCAGCACTGCTGTTAATCAAACCCACTGTGTAAATCAAACCCCCCAAAATGGGGGTCGCCCCAAATGAGCAGCCACTTGGAAGATGTTGCTCGTTGTCTCTCATCCCGATGCCTTGGGTTCTAAATATTTCTGTTACTCATTGGCTATAGTTCATAGATCACTTAGGCTGATGTAATCCTCACTAACCCCCAGGGCTGCCAGCTTTAGAGATGTGATTGTGAGTCTTAGAGTATAGGGTGAGTTTTGTAAAGCCCCAGATGCTGGAGTCAGGGAAATGTGGGAGAATCTTGACTTCTGTTTTAAAAAAAGAGAAGTGACTTATCACAATTGAGGCTCTATAAGATGGGCTGTCCACACACGCATGTGCTTGACTCTCAGACCTCTTGTATCAACCCATGGAGTGTATCCTCACCCACCCTGTGCTGAGGGAATAAAAAGCAGTACACACTTCCAGTTCCCCAGCTCAGCCACAAAGTCTTATGATATATTTGATTCCAAGGAAGAGAAGGAACCGGCAAGAAGAACTTAAGTGACCTGGTGCCAAAAAGGCAGACAACGTCATTTGTTGGAGCTAGACCTGGTCTAACACTGGATTTGTGATAGTCACTGGACAGACCCTGGAGGAATATGAAGGGTCCTAAGAAATTGGATGTGGCGGAGTAAAAACAGGGGTTGTGATGGAGTCTACACTGAAACAGTAATTAGGCAACGTTGATTCAACTGGGGATGCCTGTGGAAGCTGCTCTGCTGGAATAGGTGAGAGCTGCTGGAGGGTGGCACTGGGCATGGTGCTGCTGTTGAGTGAATGTCCTTTGAGCAGTCAGTACATGAAATGAGATGCATCCCTTGAGACATAGTATAGGACAATGACATAGCAGGACTGCATTGGCAGAATGGGGATGGAGATACCACACTCCAAGCTACTTGCTGCGCAGGAGTATCAGGAATCTCAAAAACTCCTGGTGAAGATGGTGAGGCAGATGGTGCAGCTCCAATGGATGGTACCAAAGGATCTCGTTTCTTGACTGAATGAGAGCATGGCTACTCCAAGAAGAAAAGTGCATTTCTAGACTTCATGGTTATGAAGGGAATCTGGAAAATATGGGATTGATTATACCCTTAGCAAATTTGCAAACTCCAAGTTGGATGGAGTTGGGTGGATACTCCAGAGAGTTAGGGTTAGGATCCAGAATGACCTGGATAGCCTGGAGAAATGGTCTGCCATCAATCAGATGAGATTCAGGAAGAACAAGCGCCAAGTCCTGCACTTGGGACTGAATAGTTACATGCACAAATGCACATTAGGGAATGACTGGTTGGGCTTCAGGGCTGCAGAGAAGGGCCTGAGGGTTACAGCAGACCATAAGCTGTATATCAGCAGTGTGCTCTGGTTACAAAAAAGGCCAACGGCACACTGGGTTTTATCAACAGGAGTGTCACGTTGCTTGAGCAATGGCCTCAAGCTTCAGCTGGGGAAATTTAGGTTGTCGATCAGGAGGAACTTTCTGACTCTGAGGGTGGTCAAGCACGGGGACAGGCTGCTGAGAGAAGTCGTGGAGTCTCCATCCCAGGAAGCTCTCAAAAGCAGGCTGGACACACACTTGGCTGTGATGGTTTAGTCAGGGAGGATGCAGGGGGGATGCACTACATGACCTTGTGAGGTCTCTTCCAGCTCAACTTTCTGCTGATCCTATGATTCCTATGCAAAGGCCCAAATGCCAGAAGGAAAGGAAGAAACCCTGCTGTTGCTGTTGCTGCTTTCTAATTTCATGGTTTTGAATCTGGCTATTGCATGTGGGGACTGGCAATACTGACCATGTATATACAGTCCCACACCCAAATACACCCAGGAATTGTACACACGCAGGCCTCACACATGATCATGCATACACATGAACACACACATACACCATACTCATTCATACATACATACATACTGCTTTCTACCCGCAAACAACCCCACCCATGGGCAGCAAATTCCCCTTTCCTCACTCGCTGAGGTGCACATTTCCTTCTCAAAGCGATTGTGTAATCTGCACTGGGACTGAAACATCATCTCTCTGCCTGGTGCTCCTCTATCTCTCTTTGAGTTCTCACTCAGCCTGCCCCCCCCATGTGCCGGATGTCTTGCCCTTCCCTCTCCAAATTCATAAATCTTCCACCCCTAGACAAGGTCTGGTGCCATAACACTCTCTGGATCTACTATAGACCCAGAAGATCCAACCAGGTGTGATACCTGTGGTTCCTCCCTTTGAAAGCAGGAGGTGGATGCATGACCAGATGGCCTTCTGAAACCAAAGCAAAGCAAAAGAGAAAAGAGATTTTCAAACACCAGCTTCGTACCAGTGATTCTCAACTGGGGACTACTGTGAGATCTTTCCAAGAGTGCCGTGATATCCAGCTTCTGTGCCAGGATGTAAGTGATCCATCCTCCTCTCTGTTGGGCACCCTGGCATCCCACAGACAAGCAGTGTCCATGGCTATCCCACTCCCCAAGAGCTCCCAGGCCAGTCCCAGAAGTGTGCTGTGCTGCATGTGTGTGTGTGCAAGCAGGGGCAGCCGTGGGGCTACAGGGCTGCTCTTCACAGCCTGGTTCGTCTCCTGTCCCTTCACCCCTCCTCCCATGCTCTGGGGTCTGGCAAGGGGGACCATTGGTGCACATGGCTCCAGTTGCCAGCATTTCACTTCCCAGAGGAGCAGAGCTTGCCCCTACAGGTACAGACCAGGGGCTGGGAGGGGGCAGCTGGTGGAAAAAGTAGGGCAGTGGGGTGAGGTCCTGCTCCCTCTCCCTCAACTGGCACGAGCAAGGTTTTAGCTCAGTGGCTCTCACCTGGGGAGCCCCAAATCCCCAATTTTGGGGTGCCTCCTAATTCCAAATAATTATGACCGAGTGCCTCAAAGCTAAAAAGTGACCTGTCAGCGATTGGGGGGAAGGTTGTTCCCCCACAGCCAATCTCACCAACCGGGGTGGGGGGGTCCCTTATGGCCAGTCGTGCCAAACAGAGGGGAGACATCCCCACCCTGCAGATGGCACTGACTGGGGAGCAGCTGCGGCACTTGTCCTGGTGCCCCCACTCCGCAGCCAGCACTTGCAGGGGGGGCACCAGTGCATCCACCTGCCCCACCTGCCCATCACCTAAGTGAGGAGTGCAGCCCGTCGGGGGATGCACCGGCACTCTTGGGGGGGCACGTGCACCCCCTACGCGTCACCACTGCTATACATATTATTTGTCTTATCAACAGCCCTAGCCCCCTGTGATAGGGACCCGGGCAGACCTAGCTTTAGCCGACACGCTGGGCAAGGGGCTGTATCCTGCTGACCAACTCCCCACCAACTCCCTGTGTTCTCAGGAGACAGTGAGTTCCAGGAGCAGAGTGGTCCTCATATAGCATTATCCTGAGCATTATGGATATTGCCTTGCCCCATTTCCTCCTTTGCATCACGTTTCTTCAGGGAAAGTCCCCCAAGCTTTTGAGCTGTCGTTATGTAAAGCAACATGTTTCAGCTTGCTGGCTTCACAACACCGCTGCTCTGTGTTGCAGCGAGAGATCTCTTTATAAAAGTCACCAAGTTCCTTTGTCTCCTCTCAGCCAGCAGCCTGGGCATTGTCTCTTCACAGGCCTGAAGTGTTTGATGGCAGGCATCTTATTTGAGTCATTGCTTCATCTCCCACTTGTTTCCCAATATCCCTATTGATACCATCTAATGTATTAGTACAGTAAACACTGCAGTGAACAGGTCAACAGCCAGGATTTACGTATGATGACATGACAGCTCCACCTACACAATGTACTTCAGGTGCAGTCAATTCTGCTTCCCTCAGTTGGCTTGCTGAAGCCATCACCTTTCTAATAACTAATCCAGAGAAACTCATGAAGATATGAAAACTCTGAGTGCATGTGATGGATGGAGTCAGAGATATTAAGGGCAGCATTGGCCTGACTTCTTGTGAAGTACAGGTCATGGGATGCTACCTATTTAGGCTCATGCCTTGTGCATGTCATAAATGTATGAACCAGAGCTCTTTCCTGCCTGCCATTAAACTCTGGCAGTGCCAACATATAAGCTACACACATACAGGGAATAGCCTACTTTCTTCCCAGGCAGCCCAGGGATTCCCCGGCCAGAGGTTGAGCTAGAGCAGGGGTTTTCAACCCTTTTTAACAAGTGTACCCCTTCTGTCTCAAAGTTTCAGCTCATGTACCCCTTTATCAGGTCGGAAGGGACCTGATGATCTGCTCAGGTCCCTTCCGACTCTACCAACTATGGAACGATATTAAAATTTCGCGGGGAGGAGCTGAGCATGTGCATGCATGCATGCACATTTCCCCCCCTTCCTGGCAGCTAAGTCTGTGGGGGAGGGGAAAGGGCCCGGGGGGGGGCAGATTGAGGCCCCCACAGTGAGGGAGGGTGTGGGGCACCGTGGGGCAGGGGCTGGGGTGAATGGGGCCCTGCCCAGGCCAGGTTGTGGGACAACTGGAGCCTAGGCAATTCATTCAGGGTGTGGGGGGATCCTGCTGCTGCACACACCCTAGCAGAGGCCTGGGGGGGCATGTGCCCCCTGATGTGTTTGCAGGGTAGAGGCCACTGCATCTGCCCTGGGAGCGTTGTGATGCCATGTGCCTGCCACCGGTGGGCTGTGCCGTGCCCACTGTCCAACCAGTAGCAGGACCCAGGTGGCATTGCACCACTCCCAGGGCAGCTGCAGTGGTGTGCAAAGCCCAGCGTGCAGCAGCAGCTGCCTCCGCCCCATGCACAGATTGCAGGGGGTCGGGGGCAGTATGTGCCCCCTGGGCCTCTGCTAGGGTGCACGCAGCAGCAGGATTCCCCATATCCCCTATGACCTTTTTAAGTACCCTTAGGGGTATGCATACCTCTGGTTGACAACCACTAAGCTAGAGAAAGAGGTCTTGTCTGTGGCACAGATGCCACTGCAGGAGAGCTGCTTCTCCATTGCTCAGATTTGGGTCCATTGTGTTTAGACCCAAACCTGGCCCTGCTAGCCTCATATAAAAACACTACACAGTGGTGATGTATCCCATATAGGAGTGGGGGTGCCAGGAAGGGGTGCTGCTGAGCCCAAACACTACAGGCTCATTAGTAAAAGTTACCATGAGTGGAGAAGGCTGGAGAACTGCAATAGGAAGAACGTCAGCTTTCTGGTAGGGCTGCTGCAGAGCTGTGGTGGGGGGAGAAGTGTGAGCGTGGAAACCGAGTGCTGGTTTCAAAACATGATACTTCAGTTCACCTTTCTGCCCCCTATGCCAGCCTGTGGATTCCTGTGGCTATGCTGCATGGGGCCAGGGCACGAGCCACCTAACAACTTGACAGATACAAGGGTCACATATATAGATGCAGCAAGGTCAGTGCCTCTGACCTGATAACTGGCTGCCTTGGACCTTCCTACAGGTTAATTTATACATTCATGGAATTGAAGGCAAAAAAGGACAGTTCCATCATCTTGCCTGACCTCCTTTATCTCCCAGGCTGTTAAATTTCACCCAGTTGTTGAACCTAGTAACTGGTGTCTGGCTGAAAGGGTGTTTCTTGCCTTGAAAACAGCAGAAGGCGACTGCTGCAATGTCCCAGTGTTTAGATACCCTTGCAACTGAAACCATGTCCCTCATTCTGAGTGTGTTTGCCTTCAGCCTCCAGCCATTGGCTCTTGCTCTGCTAGATTAACACCCTTTTTGTACCTGGTGTTTTCCCCGACAGAGGTACATGCATTGTCATCAGGTCACTTCCGCTTTTGATAATCTAACAGCTGAAGCTCTTTATATCACTGCAAGGCATTTCCTCCAGTCCTCAGATCAATTCTCTACCCCCTTTCTGTGCCCTCCCATTTTGTGACATCCTTTTAAAAATGTGGATGCCATAACTACATGCAATGGCCCACTGTCAGTCTTACCAATGCTCTGTACAGAGATTAAACCACTGTCTACTCCTCTCCACCCTCTACTTGTCCATACATCCAAGGCTTGCACTAGTCCTTTTTGTCAACACATTAAAGTAGGAGCTCATGTTCAGTTGTCCACTGTGACCCTTATATCCCTGCAGTCACAGCTTCCCAGGATACAGTCTCCTTATTCTGGAGTAGAGGCCTGCACCCCTGTTCCTAGGGCTATATCTTTGCATGGGGCTGCATTAAAGCACATTCTGCTTGAAGGGGCTGACAGCCCCTTCTGATCACATCTCTATTAATCATTCTGCCAACCTTTGTGCAGCCTGCCAGTGTTACCAGCAGGCTAGGTAGACTTAGTGCCTGACCAGCCCATCCCCTCCTGAAAACTCTAGGGAATAAAGTGACTTGCCCAAGGTCGTCCAGCAAGCCACTGGCAGCAACAGGGTTAGGACTTCAGGCCTTCCTGGATGTCCGCCAACCCGGTGCTCAGGCCATCTGGTCACATTCCCCAGCTCTCCACATTTCGCCTCCCTTGCTCTCACTTTTGCAGTGGAGGTGGTGGGGAAGGGACGTGGAGTTAGTTCCCTGAAGCAGAGTGTTTGGGAATCTCCATTTATTGCAGTCTGGCCTTCACCCCAGCAACCGGGTTTCACAATTACTGCTCATAAAAGCGTTTACCGGCCTTCCCAGTGACAGCTCAGAATTGCACATGGGCTGAGCACAGGACTCTCTTCTTAAGGCTGCAGGGGTCTGAATCATGGTCCTGGCTGTGTGCAGCCTCACACAACAGGGGAAATTTTCCCAGCACTCTTTACATGGCTCAGGATAGACAAGCCCTTTGCTTGCTCAGATGTGAGTTGGGGGTGGGGAGGGGCGTGTATAACAGATACAGGGCGTGTCTACATATGTATTTACACGTGCCTAAACTTAATGCGCCTTAACTTAAGGCGCATTAAATCGATTTAGGTGTGCAGCTACACATGAAACGCTAATGTGCATTAAGGCACATTCGATTTAGATGTGAATAGCTAAGTCGCTTTAGCACATGTGCAGACACGATAATGCACATGAACGTGCTGTGCTTCCATTGACACACGCCACGTCAATGCACATTACAGCATCTACATGTGCGCTAATGTGACTTAGCTATTCGCTCCTAAATTTGATACCTGCTTTATGCAGGTATCAAATTTAGGCTCACACAGCTTTAAATCGCCATTTTTAAGGCACATTAAGGGTGTGAACATGTCCACATATGCCCTTAATGTGCCTCAAAAATGGCGATTTTAGGTTAAGCCCACTTGCAAGAGGCACGTGTAGATGCACCCACAGAAATTCATATTCTGGCATGGGCAATGCATGCAGCTTTTCAGTTCTCAGGCTCGCACCAACACACACTGACACACACTCACTAATGACTGACATCCTCCTTCAGCGTACATGTGCAGACTGATATATACCCAAAGCACAGACTGACATATATTCATAGAGTCACAGAAAGTGAGGGTTGGAAGGGACCTCTGGAGGTCATCTAGTCCATCTCCCTGCTCAAAGTAGGACTGGCCCCGACTAGATCATCCCAGCCAAAGCTTTGTCTAGCTGGGTTTTGAAAACCCCCAAGGATGGAGCTTCCACCACCCCTCTGGATAACCTGTTCCAGTGTTTTTCCACCCTCCTAGTGAGAAAATTCTTCCTAATATCTAATTGAAACTCCCCTTGCTGCAACATGAGACTGGAGTATGCAAGCCCCCTTTCATGCTGGGAGGTATTCATTCACTTGTGTACATCTAAACACTCCCACAAGTGCAGATGGGCATGCAGCACCTGTCCCTGAGCGCTCACAAACCAGCAAGTACTCACATTTGCACACACATCAACATATGGACACGCTGATGAGAAGCACCCTGCTGGTATATGCACACAGTGCTCCAGCTCACAGGCACATGGGTGTATGATGATCTCCGGCTGGAATTTTCACCCAAGTTTGAACCCAGGATCCATGGCAGAGACCTCTACCATGTGAACCGAGGAGTAACTCCTTTAGATGTTAGTAGGCTACTACCCAATATATAGACCAGTCACAGGGAGTGGAGTACTGAATACACATATCACAGCACGCTTGGTGTTCACCACCCGGCCTGACCCAGATTCCTGTACCGCTGCTTATTTGTGTTGATGTTTTTCAAAGGCTTTTAAAGCACCTCAGTGAACCATTTATGGCCCTGAACTAACATGACTCTGATCTCCTGCTGGTATTAATTTCTTGGATGACAGAAATACTCTAAGAAAACCAGCTCGTAAACATAAAAGTCCCCTGGAGGCTTTAAGAAAACCCATGAAAAATTAAAGCGCAGACCCAATTGCAGGAAAAGGTGGGTCTCTTCAGCTCATCGTGCAGCAGCACTGGAGAGTGTTGACCAGGGGAGAGGAACAGCTGGCGGGACACGGGCTTATTTGTGCTCTGCTGAGTGACCGTGGGCATATCTTTTTCTCTTCTGTGAGCCTTGGTCTACATACAAGGGAGCAGGTAATGACACTGCCCCACTCTGTGTGAAGCCTTTGACAATCTGTGGATTACATGTGCTCTGTTGAGGCCACGGATTATTATTCTAACACAAGCTGAGCCAGGCATAAACAGTCAGTAGGCACCAACACAGTCTTCTTGGACCCCAGGATGAGTCCCAACAGCCCTGGACCATGAAAGACTCCCTGACCAAACCGAACCAGGGAGGGGAACCCGCATTACATCAGGCCTCGAGCACCTTTGGCCCAGGCCAAACACCACCTGGAACATCAGACCTGGATTCGTGCTCGCACCCCCAGCCAGTGGGTCCTTTTCCTTCCTCATTGTATTTCTTCTTTTCTTATCTCTCCCCTTCTGCCATCTGTTTAATAAGTCAGGCTTAGCTGGCCTGCACCAGGTACTTAGCAACACTGCAGAAAGCTCATGCTCCATGGGGCAGGTAAAAGAAGTGCTCTCAGAAGTCTGCTGTGGGTATAAGAGCATCAAGCCTTGGAGTAGCTGGGACGTGGCCAGCAAACACAATGTTATGCCGCTGAAAACTTTTGATTTTGTAGGGAACAAATATCCTAAACGGGCTGAAATGAGTTTTGGGTGGAAGCATCATTCTGCAAATGGACAGCCAGGATGCACTGGGAGGGCATCACCCAAGAAGCGAGCAGCCTATGGTGCCCTGCAGCAATGGGACGCGTCTGCCCAGGGAGATGGGGAGGTTGGGCTGGCAGGAAGCCTGGTCTCCACTGCAAGCTGTGAGGGATGTCGTGCATTCATGAAGCAACATTTTCCAATGGAAATGTGCACAGTGGAGAAAGGGCTTCATCCCTCTCTCCTGATAAGGGCGGGTGAGGGGCCAGGTTCCCCAGCAGCAAGGTTGCAGCACCAGGGCCAGACCCAGCAGGTTCCCCCTCTTGTTGCTGCTCTTTGCTCTCTCCTTTTGTGGGGGTTTAATTTTGGCTTCAGCAAAATCCGGCTTTCCCAGCTGCTGCATCTCCATCCAGCTGACTTCTTTGCTGTCCCCCCAAAAGGACAGTGACAATAAGTTTTCCCTTATAAAAATCTCTCCACGGGGTTTAACAGACACTATTAAAATGAGAGTCCGGCAATACTTTCCACGGTCAGCGCTTGATCTGGTACATAAAACTTTTTTCTGTCTTCTTTCATAAAAGGTAATGCAGAGCTTCAATGGTGGTTGTTGCCATGGCACTAAGCAGGCTGTGGACTTAGGACTCAAAGCCAGAGCCATATTTAAGGCATTGCAGCAAAGGGACCTGCGATGGCTCCTTCCACTGGCTGGGCCTCGTCAGTCCACTGAATGAACAGGTCAGACCCCCTGCGTTCCCAAGCCAAGCACCGTGAGAAGCAGGGCAGGTTACCTGCAAGGCCAGGGCAGGCTGGGCAGGAGATCAGGGAGCATGCCATATGTGTGCCCATGTCATGCAGACCGCCCTGACTGCAAATGCTTAAAGGCAGGGAGCTTGTGGTGACTTGGACCCCAGGCAGTCATGTTGTCCCTTTCTCCGGTCATGCCTGGCTGAACTGGTCAAGATGAATCTGCTCTGGCAGCAATAAAATTAGAACTGGAGGAAACCAGGTCTGTGGGGTCCTGCCAGGAGTGAGCGCCAGACCTGCCCTTGAGGAATAAGGAAATCTCTCCCCTCTGCCCCAGTATATAGTTTCATAGTTTCATAGTTTCATAGATTAAGGGTCAGAAGGGACCTAGTAGATCTTCTAGCCCGACCCCCCGCCAGGGCGGGAGAACAACACAAACCCCAAAAACAAGAAACGGGACTCAAATGAGTCCAGCCAGGTAGGCATCCAGCCTCTTCTTAAAGACCCCCAGGGTAGGGGCCAGCACCACTTCCCTTGGAAGTTGGTTCCAGCTCCTAGCCGCCCTGACAGTGAAGTAGTTCTTGCGGATGTCTAATCTATACCTCCTCTCCATCA
>NW_017729018.1:4284824-4292200 GCF_001723915.1 Gavialis gangeticus | reverse complement strand
GAGGTAAGACTGACGGGCCTATAGTTGCCCGGGTCCTCCCTCTTCCCCTTCTTGAAGATGGGGACCACATTTGCTACCTTCCAATCATCTGGCACCTGGCCCAAGCACCACGATCGCTCATAGAGCCGTGCCAGGGGCCCTGCAATAACCCCAGCTAGCTCCCTCAACACCCTGGGGTGGAGAGCATCCGGACCCACTGACTTGAACGCGTCCAGCCCCTCCAGAAGCTCTCTAACCCGGTCCTCCCCAACCTGAGGTCTGAAGGCGATCCCCTCGAGTCCAGCTTCTATCACAGCAGGGAAGTCCCAGTCCCTGCATATCTGGCCTGTCGGTGGAGATAGGAAAGTGACAGCAGAGGAAATGTGCTTTCTGCCCCCCAGAATCACACGTCTGCACATCCATTTCAGCCACCAGCACTTTGCAGCTCCAAGTGCTGAGACAACGGGAAGGATGGACGTCAGCTGGTGATGGGAGTCTGATACATGCCGTGGTGGAGAACCCAGCACAGAGATGGGGCAGGAGTCCCAGCGCCGGCAGCAGTACTCGGTATGCCACGTGTTGTTGAGGGTTGTGAGGGTCTCACCATCAACCAAAGCATCAGCTGCCTGGACGGTCAGGAGCAGTGTACAATAAACCAGTGACACCGGCTGTCAAAGCAATCCCAGGCCTTCCACTTTCCTGAAGGACTAAGCCCCTAATGGCTTGCTGGTGCCTCAGTGCCGCTGACCTCAGGAACCACAGCATCGTAGTTTCATAGTTAGTAGGGTCAGAAGGGACCTGAGCAGATCATCAAGTCCGACCCCCTGCCATGGCAGGAAAGAGTACTGGGGTCAAATGAGAGCCAAGGAAGAGGGCTGCAGAGGAAGACCAAATCCCCCGCAGTCCATTCCCATCTGACTGTGGGGTCGAAGCCCTTTCTCACCGTTACGTGATGATTGGGCTGACCCTGAGCACAGGCATGACGTCGGCTGTGCACGGCCTCATGCAGACAATGGGGGGAATTTCCCCAACACTCGTTAGGTGGCTTAGGGCAGAGAAGCCCTTTGATTTTTTTGGTCAGGAGCCTCCAGGCTTTTTCAGTCTTAACAGGGGCATCAGCACACCCCAGTTAAAATCCCCAGCCTTGAATATGGCCAACACTCAGTGCTTCTGAGGAAGATGAAAAAACCCAGGAAAATTAAATAACAGGAAGAGGAAAATTTCCTTCCTAGCTCCATGCGGCAACCAGCAAAGCCCAGAAGTATAGGACAAGCAAACATCTTCCGCTCTGCTCTGCAGCCCAGGGGCCAAGAGGACAACCCCATGCATCACACAGCCTGACTTTGGAGCCTGAAGCCATCTTCTGTCATCTGGTCCCCAGGTCATTTAATCTTCTCTCATTGCCAGCCAGTTGTGAAATCGCCTTCCTTGGAGGTTTTCAAGAAGACGTGGGATAAGCATTGGTCAGGGGTGACCTAGGAGTGCTCGGTAAAGAGCAAGCGCTGGAAGCCCAGGAGCCTGATGATCAGAGATCACAGGGAGATCATGAGAAGAGCTCTGCAGCCCAGAGCAGGTGGGTATTGAAGAGTCCCAGGCTCAGGAGCAGGAGAGCGAAGCAGAGCTCCACACCCAGCTTCGTTACAAAAGAAGATGGAAGCAGTTAATGGGAGGTTTAGGGAAGGGATGCAGAAAGAGGACAGGGGGTGATGTGTGGAGGTATGCTTGCTGTCCTCAGGCTGTAGAGCAGAATGAAGGACATTTGCTTTTGCCTCCTGCTTCTGGACTTTTCTGGTTGCCACCTGGAGATAAGAAGAGGTATGGGGTGTTGGCTCCAGCCAAGACTAAGGATTTTGATTGGGGTGCACCGATGCTCCTGTGGGGACTAAAATCCAGAGGTTCCTGGCTAGAGGGGCTTGCCCCTCCACTCAGGGTCAGGCTGATCACCATAGTTGGGGGCAGGAAGGACTTTTACCCCATACTTAGATTAGTACACATTGTGGGGGGTTTGCCTTTCTCTATGGTGAGGGGCATGGCCCCCCCTTGGATCTCTCCAGTGCATGTCAACCACCCTTGCAGTGGTGGGACGCTGACAGCTCTTGTCCCCCTGCTTGACCTGGGGCAGATTAGGGTGCTTTTGGTGTCTGGGCAATGTGACTTGTTGTGCAACAAAGTGGACTGTGTAGTTTTAGGACTAGGTTAGGCAAGGTCTTGTATAGGATGATTTGGACAGGGATGATCCTGCCTCAGGCAGGGGCTTGGACTGGATGACTGTGGAGGTCCCTTCCAGCCCTACTTGTCTATGACTCTCCTGCGGCTGAGCCTGGTCCTCTCCAGTTTCCACCTGCTCTGGGCTTCATAGTTTCATAGATGTTAGGGGCTGGAAGGAAGGGACCTTACAGACCTCACTGCAGATCTCTTCTTGTGATCTCCAAGCAGTGTGCACATGGGGAGGTCTTATGGGCTTCCTCATGTTGCTGTCCCTACCACATTGCAGGCATTGCTAGTCCTAACCGATCAGTGCTTTTCCAACCTCTTCTTGAACACCTCCTATGAAGGAGACTCCACAATTTCCCTAGGCAGTTGGTTCCTCTGCTGCCTTGCAGCAAGAAGTTTTTCCTGGTGTCCAGTCTAAACCTACTTTGCTGAGCCCTGTGCAGTCCCATCCATATCACTCCTCTCCATCCCCAGTGCCCTACCCAGCCCCTGAAACATGGGCAATCATCTTGCCCGTGACCTTGCCTTCACTGAGGACAGTCGGCAATAGCAGTGATGCTGGTTAACGGCAGTTATTCAGAGACCATTGGGATACGGTGGTCCTCTGGGTGACTTCATTTGCAATGACAGTAATGGGAATTGGAATAAGCGCTTGTGTCCCATGGTATCCGCAGCACCTCCTGCTGGGCCAGGCAGGGACTGGAGTAGCTGACAACTCCCACGGGCCACGTACCTGCCACTCCCTGGCATCCCTTGCTAGAAGAGGCTGAAGCTGCCCCACAGCTCTGTTGGGATGGCAATA
Source organism: Gavialis gangeticus (assembly GCF_001723915.1). Lineage (NCBI taxonomy): Eukaryota > Metazoa > Chordata > Crocodylia > Gavialidae > Gavialis > Gavialis gangeticus. The sequence goes on along the minus strand of NW_017729018.1, from coordinate 4,289,205 downwards.
CCTGTATCTTCCCCACCGCTCTCGGCCCATTCTCTAGAAAAGCAACCTGATGCCAGTGGGGCCTATAAGGGCTTCTTAAGAGGGCTAATCTTCCTGGTAGACATTGTGGGCACTACTGTGCCAGGCCCAGGACGCGAGTCCTTCTCCAGGAAGAGGCAGAAGCAGCTACCAGGGCTTGTCTGCAGTGTTGCCTGGCAGGGGCTGACATTTACTTGCTGGCCTGTAGCAAGTGCTGAGCAGGCAGCTAATCAGCACCCAGTGTTTACCTGTGGGTGAGAAGGAAGGGAGGGTACCCAGGTGAGTGGTGACAGCCTGTCCCAGACAGCACTGCATGATGGCTTCAGCACAGGGCTCTGGAGCCCGATGGGGAGCAGGCAGGAGCTGGGACAGTAACCCCAGAGAGCTAGCAGTAATGGGGAAAGGAATAGAAAAGATCTGGGGTGGTGTGGCAGGGGCGTCTGTGGGTGCAAGTGGCCCAAGAAACAGCAAATTTACCTCCCCGATGGAGTGACAAGAGCAGGTGTTGCCCAGGGACGGAGAAGGCCCCCTTGTACATGCCCATCCCTTCCCACGCTGGAGGTATTGCACCTCCTCCCCCAGCTCCCATGTGGACACGGCTACTTCAATTCAGTGGCTGCTGCACTGAACTAACCTGACCACAGACTGGTCCAGCATCCCCTCCATGCCTCTCCATGGATACAGTAACTAGGAGTAACCAGGGATGCTGCTGCCTCGGTTACCAGAGGATGGAGGAATCATGGGGCAGACTGCAGCAACACGGCCTGGAGAAACTGGGGGATGCTGGAGAGCACAACCATGTCCAACCTTGTACTGTCCACACTGGGCTCTCAGAGCATGCCCTACATGTCCATGCACTTCCCCTGCTCCAGGGAGGGGGCAGGTATTACAGCCATGCTCCTAAGCAGCCTCCTTCCTGGCCCTGGCACAAGGTGATCGTGGGTGCTGAGGCCTTCACGCAGGGTCCTGTGCCTTCCTGCTTCCATGGTGCCAGAGCATGAGCCAGTCCTGTTCAGTTCTGTGCTGCTGGCCATGGGACCAAGGCGGTGACATGGCCATGGTAACAGGTGCAGGAGTGTGCAGAAATCCACCCTGAGCTGGAGAATCTGGCCTGGATCCTCAGTCAAACCACTACCTGCCCCAGCCACAGCCAGAGACTGTGCAGCACCCAGCACCGACACCAAGGATGCTGTTATCTTGTACCAAACCCAGCACAAAGCTCAGATCAAGCTGCTGTGCCCCCGTCAGAGTGCCACCAGCGACAAGGGTGGGGGAAAAGAGTGGGCAAAAGGGCCCCAGGGTCTCCTGCTCCACAACCTCACTGCAGAGCCTGGGGTTTCTGCCAGGGGCAGAGGGCAGGGAATAGGGGGCATCAGCAGAGGCACAAGGAAGGTTTCTTCCTCTAAGCCAGCACTCAGCCCCAGCTAGGCCTGGGTGAGGCTTTGCCATCCAGAAAGCAGAGCAGAGCAGAGCTGGAAGCAGCATCACGAGCCAGCTGTCAGCCTGGTTTGGAAGACACATACAACAGCACCTCCCAAATCCCTGCCATGCAGCCAGGGCTCTGGACTGTGCTAGGCACTGGGTGGGTGCAGAGGTTTTACCCTGCTGTGTATTTACTCAGCCTGGTCCAATTAGACCTGCAATTTTACAGCCCTATGGGCTTGGCCAGCCCCTGCTCAGGGCTGGGGATCTGGGAGCTGCTGGGCTTGGGCTGCTGGAAAATGATCTGCCTTGGAGTTATCCTTGTTTAAATGACAGAGGTAGTCAGCCACGGCGGCTGCTGTCAGGCGGAGGCAGGGCCGGGTGGCACCTCAGAGCCTCATAGAGGCGGCTTAAAATAGAGAGGAATTTAAGTACAAAGGGAAAAACAATTTGAACACAAAACTACAGAACAAGGAATTATCCACATGCTATATTGTGTCAGGTACTGTCTCAACAGACACTAGACTCCTATCCCTTTACCTGGACTAGCTATTAACGCCAGCTGCTAGTTACCATGTCCCTCAGTACATTAACCACCTTGTCTGTCCCCTTACCTTTTTAACTCGCCTTTGCCTCTCACAGCACTGCCCCTTCCTTCTTTTTCTTTGCATTTAATTACTTTTTATTTGATATCCTTTCTTTTTGCAAGGCCATTCATAGGAAGTAGGCTGTTGCCTGTAAAAGCTCACGTCTCTGCACCAGCTAGTCTGTAAGCTGCTATCCTGCAGGGCTGCCAACTGCCCTTAAATTTACAATTTGTTAAAAAAAAAAAAAAAAAGGATAAAAATGCTTATAGTAAAAAAAATTAAACTGCCTGTGAAATATAGTAAGAAACCACCAGCTTGATGGATGATCTGTGGTCAGAAAGAGACTGGATGCAACTGCTGATAGAGCACAAAGTGCCATATCAGGGCTTCATGGCCCACCAGAGCCTCCATGGTCCTTTCCCCTTAGCCATGTACTGCCACTGTATCCCATCCATAGTTGCCTGCCTGTAATGACTGCTCACCTGAACGGTAGAAGAGGCTTTGTGGCCTGGACAGTCTGGAGCACCAGGCAGGGGGTGTGCAACCAGAATGGAGCTATAGGGCCAAGGAGAGGAGGGGGATAGGCAGTGGCTGGGAGTCCATGCCAAGATGGGGGGAGCAAGACCACCACAGGTAAGGTGGGGGTGGGCTGCCGGGGGGCGGGGGAGCGTAGCACGGTGCAGGGCGAGATTGGGCTGTCAGGGTGTGGGGTGAGTAGGGAATCTCTGGGGTGGAGGCTGTATGGTGCAAACTCTCCGCTGCTGGCAATGAAGCCCTGGGCTATTAACAGTTTGGGTTTCACTTAGTTAGGATTTGCTTTAAGGTCACGTGTTCATTCCTTTTCCCACTGCCATAAACCTGCTTTAGCTGAATGCTGCTTGTGAGAGTGGAGAAGTTTGTTCACATTACAACACCCAGATAACATTTGTTTCCCCAGGTTTCTGGCTGGGGGCTTGAGTCAGATTTAGAAAGTTGGTGTTAAACCTCTGCATTTGAACCTATCCCTCGCTACTGCCATCCAGTGCCTGGCTGAAGGGTTACATTTACAATATGTAAAACGTGTCAGTAAAAATAAATAAATAAATAGAAAATCTTTGGCTTGGCAGCCCTGCCACCCTGCCCAGCCCTCTCACTTCTTCAAAATAAAAACAGAAGAGATTCAGTCATTTAAGCTCAGAGGTCCCAGATGGCACTAGCACAGGGAGCACACAGCCAGTACAAAGGAGCAGGACCAGGGCAGACAGTCCCAGCCTTCATCCCCCTCCTCCCCTAGGAAGAGCACTTCCCTTGCCTCCCTGGAGGAGGGAGGGGAAGAAATCCTTGTGCTGCCACCCAGCTGAACCAGCCCCTGCCTTGGCTAGCCCACCCCTCAGTAACAACTGGGTAGGCGGCACTTCAGGAGCCCAGGCCTGGGGTGGATAACTCAGCTTGCTGCCAGGAACAGAGAAAAGGGGGCAGGGGACTGCAGCCACCTGAGGACTGGGCTCTGGGGAGAGACCAGACTTGATGCAGGGCCAGGGCAGGGGTAGGCAGTGCTGACACTGGACAGGCAGCATCATCAGCCCCAGCAGCAGGTGAAGAAGTTGAAGCCCAACATCACAAGGAGAAGAAACCTGCTTCAGGATGGGATTTGTGCTTTCTGCAGGGGGAACCTAGAAGAGACTTGAGAGGCTGCCCCTAAGGCAGAGACTAGAAAGGGGCCAAAGAGTTACAACTGAGTCAGTCCCAGGACTCCAGGACCAGGGGCTTTGAGCAGAGAGGGCACAGGCACACCTGGATCCCAGACTGAGACAGAGTGGCAGGGGCCTAGGGACTGGGACCACGCCAGCCCCGCTGGGTACTGGAACCTGCCGGCACGTGCCCACCTCCCCAAGCGTGGCACTCAGCCCAGAAGACACTGCTGGCACCCAACACCAGCTCTTCACGCCAGAGGTACTTTGTACAAAAAATGTTAATTTTACAGACATGAGGTTATGACCATGGTAAAACATTCAGCTCTGCCCCGCAGCCCCTCCCCCGGCCCAGGCAGAGCCAACCTGTCCATCCAGCCAGTCCTAGTGTTACAGGCATATGCAGGCATGTGTGGAGGTGCACTCCCCCACACCCATGCCCAAGCAGCAGATCAGGAATGTTGCACATCACAGCAGGGAGGGGAAAGCCTGTGCAAGGGGCAAGGGGCTGTGGTGCGGCCTGCCCCAGCCACAGCCTTAGCAAGAGCCCTGCCCCTGCAGCCAGCCCCTTGCCTTAGAGCATCCTGCAGGCCAGGCACAGTCCTGGCTCAGAGCAAGAGCCTCTCAGTTGACCGTGTTGCTTCGGCTCCTGTTTTCAACACTCCCAGCCTCGCTGGGTGCATC
>NW_017729018.1:4265132-4279824 GCF_001723915.1 Gavialis gangeticus | reverse complement strand
AAGAGCCTCTCAGTTGACCGTGTTGCTTCGGCTCCTGTTTTCAACACTCCCAGCCTCCCTGGGTGCATCCCCGGCCAGCCCCAGCACCGAGACATCATCTGTGGAAAGAAGAGCAGTGTCTGCCTTGCTGTCCATGGGCAGTCAGGCATTCGCTGGCCACTTGGGGCCCTGCCCAGCTCCCCCTGGCATTCACTGAAGTCCCTTCAGCTGCTTCCACCACCTCCCTCAGCTCACACTAGAGCCCCTGCTACTGGGAATCCTAAACTGAGATGCTTAGCAGTTGCCACCTCCTTGCCACCCTGCAGGGTGGAGGGGAAGGGAGCAGTGTTCACGTGTGCTGAAGCCCACAGCCTGCCCTCCTCTAGGGCCCAGTGCCCTCAAGGCCTGCAATGGACAGAGCCGCGGGGGGCTCTGAGGTGGGGGACTTGCCATGCAGATCTCTTAGCAAACCTTGAGACCTCAGTGCTGCAGCACCCCCCCCCCATCCCCATCCCCATCCCCAGCCTAGCCAGCTCCCCCAGCAGCAGGCAGTGCTGCAGCTTTGCAGAGAGCACCAAGCGCGCCAGGGCAAAGGAACAGCAGCTCATCCATCATTGGACCCTGGTGCCCAACTCCCCCTGCCTGGCTCCAAGTATGAGGACAAGGTGCGTTGGCTTCAAACAGCAAGAGCTTGATGAGCGGCAGGAGCAGGCTGCACTGCTTTGGCATTCAAAGCAAGCTGAAGCCCCCAGGACACGGGGCCATAGAGCAGTGTCCCCCAGCCCCCATCACACTCAAACTGCTTGGCCTTGATGACCTGATCCCACCAGCATTGGCACCTCTACTGGGAAGTGAGGAGCAGGAGCACCACCCTCTCCCAATGCCTGGCTCAGGGCTGCAGGGACCACCTGGTGCCCAGGAGTTTAAGGGACTCTGCCAGTGGGGCTGGGTGACAATGGGACACGGCCACCTTCTGGGGTAGAAATGGTGCTGCCAAGCCCTGTGGGAGCCTGCCCCGCGCCTCCCTCCTGCACAGCCAGCAGCATCTTGGCAGAAGCTCTGCTCATTTTACCTTCGAGGCTTTGCCATCCAGTGCACTGCAGAGGCTCACGTGCATACATGCGGCAAGCAGGGACTAGGAGCCCCAGCTTAGGCATGCAGCTGGGGCCACGGCCTGGGTTGGCTGACCCTCCTGGAGACAGGGCTGGGGAAGGGGAGGGGAGGGGGTGGTCTCTAGGACTCCGTGTGAAGAACAGCTAGCGGCTGTGCAGGGGTGGGGTACCTGCCCAGGAGACTCGCAGGGGAAACTGCAGGCACAATGAGAGAGGGAAGAGTGTAGTTTTTTGGTAGTTAAACATGCCACTTATGGGATAATGTTACCTGGCTCCCCGCAGCATCCCCTGAAGGACACTGTGAGATCCCCCATAGCCGGCTGGGCTACACACACCCTACTGGGACACAGGTACGGGATTTCCCTGTGGCCAGAACGGCTTGAGAAGGTTCCTTCACTCGTAACCTGGTCAGACAGAGCTGGTGCCTGCCCCTGCAGGAGATCCTGCCAGGCTAATGGGCCCATAAAACCTGGCCCCTGATTCTGCACATGGCAGACCAGCCCCCTCCCAGGACATGGTACTTACGGAATCGGATCTGGATCGGCCAGATCATGATGCAACACAGACATACAGTGGCAGCCACAGCTACCCCACCAGTGACCACCACCATCACCCAGTGGTAGAAGTCAATACAAGCAGTGCAGCAGAGCTGGGTCCTGCAGAGACAGAGGAAGAAGACGACTGCAGTGAGGCACCAGCTGGGTGTCCAGCTCCCAAATCCCACAGGCTCTGACACCCACGCTGGAGAAGATGGTGCTCTGGGCAGGCTGGATGAGAGCTGGGTGCAGCAAAGTGCAGCCGCCCATGCAGCAGTCATCCCTAGGCCATGCACCAACACTAGGGATGGTGTAGCTGCCCCACTGCCCAAATGTGCCCATATCATTCTGCTGGGAGATGGGTAGAGGATTGCTTACTACAGCTGCCATTTAGTGGAGCTCTTTTTGCTCAGAGGGCTGTGCTGATAGTTGCAAGGTCACTCCCTTCGGCTGCCAGAGGACACAGGGGCCTATTGCAAGGCAGGGTGGGGAAGAAGGGGAACCTCTTTTTCAGGAGCCCTTGGCCTTCCCCAGGCACTCATGCTCCAGCCACGTCAACATTCATGGTTTATCTGGTCTGCAGGGAGTTCCAACGTGTTAAGAAAAAATAAAGTGGCTTGGGGCCAGCATGGCTTGTTTGAGGCTGAACAGTTTAAACCTAAGAGGATTCCAGGGAGTCCTCAGAGCGCTTCACGCCCAGAAGCTGAAGTGTTTGGTTTCCATACAGATTGGGGGGGGTAAGGGGTCCATTTTCATGGAGACAGTCCCCAGTCAGTCCAGATCTCCATCTCTGGTGAGCTGCCTCAGCCCTGCTCCGCGCCCAGCCCAGCGACCACTTACGGGCAGGGATGCAGGTTCTGGATGGCCATCACTGCCAGCCCATTGGCCACTTTGTCTGTGAAGCTCATGGCCCCATAGACAAAGGCTCCACTGTGCTGCAAGGCAAAGACAAACAGTGCTGAGATCTTCCTGCCACTAGGTGAGAGCAGGGGCCCCCACATCCCAGAGTTTGCCCAAATCCAGGCATGCAGGCCCATGCTGGGCTCTTTAGTGCTCAAGCACCCTGTTGCCAGTGCTGAGCCAGGGAGACCTGGCCATGACCATGAGGAATGGGGCCCTTGTGCCCTCTCGTGGGAAAATGAGTTACTGCAGCAGCATCCTCAGCTTAGGGCAGGGGCCTTATTCTGCACAGACAAGCTGCCTGCTGAGTAATGTTAGAGGCACAGGGACAGGAAACCCAGGAACGGCTCAGCCCCAAGAGCCCAGAGCCTGGTGTTGCCAAATAGCTCTATGCCAAAACCATCCCTGAATGCAGCCCTGGCCCCAGCCACGTTGGCAGGTGCCAACAAAGTGCCTTTCCCTGGGCTGTCCTAAAACAGTATCCAAGAAGCTCTTGCATATGGGGATGGCAAGGAGCTGTGCACTGGCTATTCTAACCCCAAAGAGATGCAGCCCAGCAGCAACCAAGCCCATCCCACTGTCCCACCTGCAAGAGCAGAAGGAACATACCGTGTTGGTCCCAATCAGGTCAGCAGTCATGGAGAGGGACGTGACCAAGATGGTGGCTGAGCCAGCCCCGAGCAGCACTGCTGCTCCATAAATCTCAACTCCTATCTGGCGATCCAGGGCCACCCAGGTGGCAAAGGCCAGGATGATGAGTAGCCCTGCAAAGTAGGTCAGCTGCTCCAGAGACAAGAAGAAAGTGGGTAGAAGAAGAAAAACTCTTTAAACCCTGGCTTCCTGGGATCCTTGTGCTTCAGCTCTACCCACTAGCAGAGCAGTGCACCAGGTGAAGCCAGGACAGGAGTGAGCAGAGGTGGGGTCAGGATGCTGGACCCATTGCAGAGCAGCATGGAAGCCTATGCAGGCTAGCACAGCTCTCTGGTGAGCTAGGATATGATCCTGTTGGCAGGATCAAACATGGACCCTCCTGCTAAAAGAGTCCTTTCTGTAGTGCACACTGGTGTCACCTCTGCAGCTTCTGGACAGTGGACACAACTGCCCAGAGGGAAAGATTCCCCAATAATTGGAGCCTGGTTGTCATAAGACACTGAACAAGCCATCACACACTGCCCTGGGCTGAAGCAAGGCTCCAACAGTGGCAGCTTTCTGATCCCGGCGCTGCTTGTCCTGCCTGGGCTGTCTCCACTGAGCTGCAAGTTCCTGCTGAACCCTCAAGACCAGTCTGGCTAACTCCTGTGCCCTGGACTTGTGCACTAAATAACCAGCCTGTGAGCCAGCACTGATGGGCTGGAAAGTCTAGTGTCCCATGCCCTAAATGACTTTGCATGAGCCCCGATTTCTAGACAGGCCTGCGCTAAGCACTTTCTGAGAGCTGGGCCTCTTGGAGGAGTCTTAACTCAATCTGGGGAACCCCAAGCAGCAGAAGCACCCTTCCCTACGTACAACAGCCAGCCCAGCACTGCAATGTTGGGTCAGTGCCCAACAGCCTGAAAGCCACAGCCGGCTCTGCACACCGAGCCTGTTCACTTTCACTCTCTCTCATTGTGAGAGTGAAACGTCCCGAAACCAGCGGCCACAGCAGTAACAGGCGCGTAGGACAAGGCTGGTTTGGTAACCAGCCCAGGAAAGGGGGTTTACTCAGATTTAGTGGTTTGGGCTCCCGCTCAGAGAAACTCTGCTGTGCCTGGGGAGGAGAGGGTAATGAACTCATGACCTGACCTCCCCAGCTGGGGAAACCCCAGGCCACAGCCCCAAAACAGCACTCTCTGCAAGAAGCATTTCAGTCAGAGCCACAAGGCTCCAGGGTAGCCTTCCCAACGCAGCCTGGGGCGCAGAGCTCCAGTGAGATTCAACACAGACTCAAATGCATTTACAAATGGCCTGCATAACTTGGCAGCTGCCATCACAAGGCCCAGGCACCAGCCAGCAAGGCCCTGTCCACCTCCATGCCAGCCCCTGATGCTTCCCAAGCCTGACTCCTGCACAGCCCAAACCTGTTCAGTCCCATGCAGACATGTCCAGGCCCATCATTATTCTTCTCACCTGCAGCTGACTCCTGTTACTGCTTGCTGTCCGTCCCTGCCTCTGCTCCTGCTCACTGCCTTGTTGAATAAGCGAGTGGCAGGGCATGGGTTTCCACACAAGTGAGACCCCCAGGAATGCAAGCACTTGCTGTTACTCCCCAGCGCCATGGCACTATTAGCCGTGCAAAGCAGGAGTTGGCATCAAGAGGGTAGCCCTTCTGCCTTCGCCTGTCAGTGGGAGCCGCAACCCCTTCTCTGGGACTCCAGCCCTCCCAGGGCTCCACAGCCAGACCCTTGGAGATTTAGATGCATGCTAGGAATCACTGAGGTGTCCAGGACCACCTAGATCCCACTGCCAGGCCTACAGAGCGACCATGAGAAGCGCCCTCCCTCCCTCTGGCTCAGTCGCGCTTGGGTTTCAGGCTACACTGCACCCCCGCCCCCCTGTGCCCAGCTACTCACATTTCGGCCTATCCACTTGTTCACTGGCTTCATGAGGAATGAGGAAAGGAAGCCGCTGATGTACATCACCAGGGGGATGGTGGCAATGAACTTCTGGAGAGGGGAGAGATGAGGATAGGTGAGCCCTGGAGCCAATGCTAGACTCAGAGGACCCTTCCTCCCCCAAGCAGGAGATGCCCTGCCCCATATCCTTCCCCAGCAGCAGAAGGACACCTCAGCCCTGCCCCTGGGCCCTTTGGGGCAAGCACATGGATGAAAGGTTATCTGGAGCCCAGTATTCAAGGGCAGCACCCGCCCCATGCCCCGAAGGGGGTGGGCACCCAGCACTGGCAGGAACCCTTCCTGCTGGCATCCCCTGCTGTTCACACCTTCGGCAGCAGCAGCGAGTTGGTCAGGTACATGGCAATGTAGGTCTGAGACAGATTGACAATGAGCCGCGTGACCATGTACAGCATCGCCACCTGCAAGGGAGAGTCGTGATGGCTCAGCTGGTGCTCACCCCCACCCCACCATCCAGCACAGCCCAAGAGCAGCGAGTGCAGGACGAACAGGGCCCCTGGAGCACACAGCACTGAGCCCCTGACAGCCTGGGGCACACAGAAAGAGGGCATTACAGGTGTAGGGCCAGCATCAGCTCAGCCCCCACTAGGCTCTTGTCCCATAGGAGGCCTAGCCAGCAGGGTCCCAAAATAAAGCTGGCTGCCACAAGCAGATGTTCCTTCTCTTTGCCACCAGAACAAACTCCTATCCCCTCCTCCCTGCTCCATGCCTTGGCAAGCCCTGGCAAAACTAGGGCTATTCACTGCAGACTTCACGGTTCAGCTACAGAGCTGCAGAGGCTGGTTGCAGTGTGGGCAAGCCCACCCAACCCCACTGAACGCTCCAGACCTGGCAGATCACCAGGGACGCTGCTCTCAAGGCATCCAAAAGCAAGTCTAGGGACAAGCCCAGAGCAGCTTCCCTGAGGAAGGTCCAAGATTGGAGCACATCAGCTGCCTTGGGCAGATGGGTATGCCCAGCCCCAGGCACCTGCTGTTGGAGGGGTGTGAGTGAACAAGTCCCCAGAGGCCCCAGCTTGCAAGTCACCATGCAAACCAAGGAGGATCTTGGTCTGTTCTTGGTGGGGCAGCAGTAGCCACACAAAGGTGTCAGTACAATGGACTTCAAAGCAGGGGCCAAGCTCTGGAAGTGATGCCAATCAAGCAGGGTAGGATAAGCCCTGCAGGGGCACACAGCACTAACCTCACTGCTGCCTGGACTGCACCATCCCACAGGCCCAGGTCAGCCAGTGATGCTCAGCTCTCATGAAGCTCCCTCGCCCTAGTCCCCAATACCTGGTAGAAGGCAGGCTCCAGCAGCCAGTGCTTCCACAGCATAAATGGGAGTGGGGGGGTCCTGCCCCCACCATGCAGCAGCGGCGTGTGCTCCTCGGGGTCAGGCGGCCTGGCTTGGGGGTGCTTCTTCTCCTTGGTGCCCACGTGGAAGAGGAGTGAGAACAGGGCACCCAGCCCGACCACGATGAGGGACAGGTTCTGGGGAGGGGCAGGAAGGAGACTGAACAGACAGGCCACAGAAGCCAGTGGGGACAGAGCGGACACCAGGCATGCATGCAAGGGTTAATCCACTGCTGCACCTCTGGCGAGTTCAGGGAGATTTGGGTTAGGAGACCCTGGGCTCCAAGTCCCAATCTGCTGGGGGTTTCATAATTGCATCTAGGTACCTCGTGCTGTCCCTCCGACTCCCCCAGCACTTCTGTACTGGGGCAGGGGGCAAGCTGAGTCCCAGCACCATCTCACTGGTATCCCTTATTTCACCTGCCCCATCCCTGGAGCCATCACAGCCCCAGCTCACCCCTCCTACCCAGGCCATCCAGGCAGACAGGCCAGCCGTGTGAGAGAGCCTGGGGCGAGGGAAGAGAGCAGAATCCTGCCCCACACCCAGGAGTCTTGGATCTGCAGGTGACCCGACCCCAGCCCCCTCTGCAGAGCTCCACCCCTCCCCTGCACATTGCCCAGCCCAGCTCACCCGGAACAGGGGGATGTCCTGCTTGCCCAGGTGATCCATCTGCTCTGCTGGCCCTGTGCGCCCAATCTGGAAGTGCAAGAGTAGCCAGGCCACAGCATACACAGTGATGTTGGCCATGACAGTGAAGGCGTACCTGTGGGGAGAGCACAGCAGTTCATGGGGTGCTCGCACATGGCCTCCAGCTTGCACTGTGTAGCGGAAGAGGAAGACAAAGAACAAGGCTCTGTCTCTGGTTTGGGCAACTTCTTCCCAAGTTTCAATTATTTCTGCAACCCAGACCACCAGCCTGCCACACTCATGGCAAGGCACAGCTGTATGTAAGCATGCACTGGATGCAGCCTGCTGCTGGAGGGGTCGAGGGTGTTGCAGCATCCAGAATGCATCCTGCAAAGACATGTCCTCTGAACACATGAATGGGGGAGGTCTCTGTTGCCAAGGTGGGGGGAGCACTTCCATGCTTCCAGGACTGCTGAGACCAGTACTCACCTCCACCCACTTGGGGGGATGCCAGCCAGCACAGCGCTGGATACTAAACCCTGGGACCCTGTCTGGGTCCCACTGAGCCACCAGCTCAAACACAGCATCGACTCCAGCAGATCCTGTGCTGTCCACATCCGTCCTTTGGGGGTGACTTTCTGAGACAGCTCACCGCAGTGAGGTGGCTTCCGCCCACTGATGGCAGATAACCAAGCCACATGCATTTGTCTCAGGCTGATAAGGCAGCCGCCCCTACCACCTGATCCAGCCTGATAGCGCAGCATGGCGCTGGGCTCTGCAGCTGGTCGGGCTGGGTTCGCTCGTTCTGTGCGTCTGAGGGCTCTCTGCTTCAAGGGTCATGTCTTCGGCTGGCTGCAAGGTGAGGCCAGCTCCATACATAGCACCCATCCACTGAGAGGACACCTGTGCATGTGCTCGCAGGGGCAGGAGGAAGCACATTTTAATTAGAGTGGCTCTCAGGAGACGCTCCAATTAAAAAGCCTGCAATGTCTCGTGTATTCAACGCCCTGCATTTCAAAATGATGGTGGGGGGCACTTTGAACAAGTTTTAGTTAAATCCCGCCCCCCCAACATTTTGAAACGTGGGGACACTGAATAGGCAAGACAGTGCAGCACGCTGGGGCGCTCGGAGCAGAGCGTGCCAACAGAGTCGATTAAGCAGAACGCTCTAATCAGAACGCTTCGGAGCACGTGTAAAAGTGCCCAGAGTGCCAGGCCCCACCGACCAATGCCCAAAATAGCCCCCACCTGGTTTCCACGGCTAGAACCAGAATCCCAGACCCAAACATCTCAGGCTGCAGGGCAGCTCAGCTCCTCTCCCCTCAGGAAAACAGACAGGGTCACAAGGCTGGGCTCATCCAGGGCAGCAGAGCAGTCCAGGCACCTACTCTACCTGCATTTCCCCTGCAGCTGCTGGCCCAGGGTCTTTACAAGCTGCTGGGCACATGCAGACTCCCAGGGACCCTCCCCAAGAGAATCAATACCCCCTCCTCCTCGCTTTGTAAGAGGACCCTTGCAAGGCAGCACCTACCTCGCTACCCACTCTGGAGGAGGTTCCTGCAGGAACTCCTTGGAGTAGACAGACCATCAGCTACCACTGTTCCTGCATGGCAGGGGGGTCCAGGATCTGTCACACCCGAGAGCCTGGCTGCTGGGGGGAATGGATGAGGAGACTGGGCAGTGCCTAGCATGGCCTGTCCTCTTCAGGCCCAATGCAATGACCCAGAGGAACCAAGGGCTGAGTCCCAGGCACTTTGGACCCAGCCCAAGGCCCCTTAGGAAAGAAGGGGCATGCAGGGCAGCAGCCCACAGGTGACAGGTTTGGATTAGGATCCTGCTCAGGCTGGGGACTGTCAGGCTTTATCTGCATTTATTCTGTAGGAGTCCAGATTAACCCTCTCAGCCCCTAAAGGGGCCTATACATCAGCAACAGCTGCAAGGCAAGGGCAGAAACACAGCCCTGCCCACTGAAGCAGCAGCTGGTCATGCAGAGAAAACAGCCATCCACTCAGCCACCTCTCACTGTACAGCAAGAACCTGCTGGCAGGTCCCATCCTGCTGCCTCTGGAATGGATCGTGCCAAGTCCCAGGTGCTACACAAGGTACAGAGCAGTGTGACGGCAGGGCTGGGCCCCCTGGCACTCCATAACACTACCAAGCAGTCAGCAAGTCCTATTAGCCTATGCCCAGGCAATTGGGAGAGGCAGAGGGGTTACCACCTACTGTCATGATAGCCAAGCATATCCGGTTTAGCCCAACCTTCCCCGCGGCATCTCCCTGCACAGGGGCCCCAAACCAGGCCTGTTCTGACTGAAAGAATATGCAGAGCACACAGCCTGCCTCTGAGGCAGGGGAATCAGCCCCTTCCTGAACTCCAAAGCCAACGGGCTGCTCCCTCTGCTGCAGAAGCAGCCCACACCACCAGCACCAAGTCCCAGGCTTGGACCCAGCTGGCAGCCTCGGCAGTCACAGTGCAGGCAGCACCTCTCACCTGAGAGCAGTGAGCTCCACCTTCTCGTGGTCGGTCGTCACCAGCTCTGGGATGAGTGAGAGGTGGGAGATCTGGGTGGCTGCCCAGCCGAACTGGAAGATGATTATGAAGGGAATGAAGTAGAAGAGAGCTGCCCACTGGGGTGTGCTCTCCTGGCAGCCCAGGCAGGGGTTGAAGATGAAGGGGAAAGTCAGCAGGACACAGATAGTCCCTGGGGAAGCAAGAGAGACGAGAGTTAAATGCCTGGTTTTGTTCCCAGCTAGACACAAAGGAGGGAGCTGGGCCCGAGAGGCATAAGTCCCATTTCTACCCACATGGCCCTGCAGGGACCAAGTTATTTCACAGACTACAAAACAACAGAGCACTGTTTGCAAGCAGGGTCTGCACTGCTGTACTCCACAGGGATGCCAGCCATCACCCCTCACTCCTCTGGCACTCAGGAGATGTGTCCGTGGCGCACTGTCCTGGGAACCCCTTCCCTGCAAGGTCCCAGCTAAAGTGCAAATGCCTCCTGGATACCTTCTCACCTCTTCAGACAACAGAAAGCAGCTACTGTCACCATAAGAAGGCAGCACCCCTAGATGCATAGAGACTGGAGGCAACCAGCACCCTGGACCAATTTGGGATCGCATGGATCACAGCGAAGGAGTCAGCAACCAAGGCAGGCAATATTTTTATTTGCAAGGGAGAACACAGCAGGTAAGAGAGTCTCTCAGCCCCAGTCACAGCCTGCAGGATCCAGTCCCTGCTCCAGTCCCAATGCTCCTTGGGCAAGTGATGCCCCAGGCCCACATCTCCTGCTTACTCCCAGGCCAACCTCTTCTGCACCCAAAGGCACAAGTGTGCTTCTCTAAGCATCAGTCTGGAGCAAAAAGCTACAATCCCACACCAAGTGGAGGAGCTTGCTACATTAGGCTGCTCCACAAGAGACAACAGTTTTCTGCTGGTTCAGAGATTTCAGGCCCAGGATTCTCCAGCAGGAAACCAAGGCACAGAGGTGCCAACCAGCTCCTCACCCTGCAGACAGCAAGAGCAGCCTCCTTCCTGCCTGGGCAGGTAGTAATCCCCCTGTTTCACAGACCCAGAAAATGGGTAAATTCAAGGTCACACAGTGAGGCAGCATCTTGAGCCAGGATCAAGCCCCAGACAAGAGCCAGCTGGGGCTCCCTGTTTTGTGCCTCAAACAGTGCCTCATGCTCCCACTGAGGCTAGAGGAGAAACCCTCTTCAGTAGCCCTTCTGAGGCCAGCGCACTACATCATGGATGGACATTAATCAGCAGGAGAGTTTCAGCAGCTGATCATTCCCCCAAGGGCAGACACCATCTCCAGATCATTTCCCCCATCAACACTTTCAGAGGACTCTCCACGGAAAGGTCTTGTGAAGGCCCCTTTCACCCTCCTCTCTGCAGAAGCAAGACGCGTGAGAAACCCATGTGGTCTGCTGCTTGTGACTCCTCCACATCATCTCATCTCGGCACTGCTCTCCCCACCCCGCACAGGTGGCTCACTCACCTCCCCCGGGGTAAGCATGCAGATAACCCTGTCTCCCTGTACAGGGCACCTGCACCCTCCACCCACCGCAGTGGGCTTTGCACTTGCAAACCACCAGGCCCAGAGTAGGAAAGGAAGGAAGTTGGAGGCCCCTCAAGAAGGCAAAACATAAGTAAGGGCCAGGCTGAAGAGCCAGCAGTAGGAGGCTCATGGACCATTCCCTGCAGGCTCTGGATCAACAGGAAGGCTCCTTCCTGACCTTGCCCAAAAGTCCCAGCCAGAGCTAACAGAGAGAGAAGGCAGCACAGGTTTGGCACCAATGCACTGAGAGCTGCTAGAGGCATTGTGGCACCAGGACTCTGGTGAGGCAAGACGTGCCCTTGCTGCTGCTTTTCCAAACAAGCCCCCCACGCTCCGGCAGCTTTGCGTGGGACCCAGAAGTGTTGTTCTGAGAAGCTGCCGCCTTCATTCAGTGCTAGGCTGTGGTTTCGGCTTCCTATGAAGCACTGCTGGATTAGAAACATAAAAGGGAAGTGCCAGGCACAGGATGAGAATGAAACCAAATGCCAGCCACGGCCGAGATTCCCCGTCTCCAGCACAGCCTATCAACCGTCTCTCCGTCCAGTACAGCAATTTAAGCACCACGGCCCCCTTTCACAAGGAAGAGGCCACATCCATGCTCCAGCTTTGTGCAAGCAGGAGCAGACTGGCTGGGCTGCATCTCCTTTCCATGGGGTTACGTGTCACATCCTGTTTAAATGCACGCATCCAAGTGCACTAAGATGCCTTCCTGCTCCCAACCACGCTTGCTGCTTCACCTGCAGGAGGGGAAGCGTGAAGGGCAGCTGGGCTGGATCCTGTTTCCAACTGTTCTCTTCAGCCCTGTGTGGGTGACAACTCTGGGTCTAGGCCCAGATTCCAACATAAGTCTTTCTGCCAACCAAGTCCCTGCAGCTTTGAACCAGCTACAAAGATCTGCACAAGAGCTGATCCCACCTGAGAGGGGAAATCCCAGTTTCCCAGCATTTGCCTTTAAAATCAACTCTTAAACAGATGCTTTTGCAGTTTTCCTTCAAACTGAGCACTAGCCAGAGGCACTGGTCCTCCCATAGGTGACGTGTAGGGGGCATGCAGGGGGCACATGCCCCCCCTGAGAGCAAGTGTTCTGGCTGATACAGGGGCCTGGAGAGCGTTTGTGCCCCCCCCCCCAACCACAAAATTGGCTCCACTGATGGGATGTTGGTGGTGGAAATGCTGGCGGCAGAAGTCCCAGCAATTCCACTGCTGCCATGCTGCATGCAGAAGTGCTGGGAGTTGCCCCAGCATCCAGTTGCCAGCTGCGGGGGGGGACCACCACCGCAGTCATGCAGCGCTGGTGCCCCCCCAGACTCAGGAGACACCAGTTGCCCATGGATCCTCCACTGCTGCCTGCCTGCCACCCCTCCCACACCCTCCATTCTACAACGTCATTGGTGTTACAGAGGCCTCTGCCAGCACCATGTCCCCACAGTGCTAGATGCTGTGCAGACACATAGCATCCTCAGGACCAGCAGTCTCAAGCCTTCTTTCAATGAGACAGTTACAGTGGTTTAGACTTGAGTAAAAATGTAGACAGGTTTAGGGCTAGTCTCCATATGAGTTAATCCACATTAAAATAGGGTGTGAAGGTACAGCATAACAGCTATTGCAGAGCAATCCCAGTGGAGGCAAACCCTGGTTAAAACCAGTGTACGTTCCTGCACGGCCAGTTTAGCTTAAATCTATTCCCAGTCCGTTTCAGCCAAGCCTCTCATACCAGAGAGCGTTCACACCAGGCTCTCACTGCTTTAACTACATCGGTTTAAATCCAAGACTGGCACTACTGTGCCTCTCAACCAGCCTGTGGCAGAGGAATGATCCCCATAGCACACATGCTATGGATGAGCAGGGGGCTAAAGTGAGCTCCCCCAGTCACATTTTCCAATGGGCTTTGTGGCCAACCAGGCCCCATTTCCAGTTTGCAGCGAAGCCTAGAGATTTTTTTTCCTGCATCACTCCTTCAAGGCCTGAACTGTAGTAGTTAGCTTATCTGCAAACACCAGAGTCAGCAATTGCTGAAGTGTAGCCGGGCAAGCTGAGTCAGCCTCCAAGTTAGCAGGGCATGTTTTTCCCCTGTCACCAGGGGACATTTTCCTACTGCACACCAGGCTTCTGTCCCTCTAGCTGTTACATTGGTGATCAGCTGTCAGAAGTCTGCCTCATGACCCAGCTGGGCATGCACTTTAGGACAGCTCAAATCAAAGGCCCTGTGGGACAGGATCAAGTTGAAACAAATCTAAGTGCCCAGCAGGGACAGTCCACTTACCAGTCTGGGGATCAAAGCTGTTACTCTGAGCCTGGGAGCAACATGGTGTCCTCATTGGGGACATCAATGAGCGCTGTATGCAGGGATGCAGGTCAGGATGTGCCCCCAGCATTCAGAGGAAGCCAGCATGAAAGGGTCCATAGAGATGCTAGGGCTTTCAACTGACCCATCTGTTTGAAGCCTGCACTCCCCAGGAGGCCCTCATTTTCTGAAGTCCACTCGTGACATGGCTCTGTCATGAATGTGCCTGCTAAAAATAGCAGATGGAATTGGGGTGCCTCGCTCACATGCAGGAAGGCTAGGAAGCTCTTGCCGAAGTCTCTGTCCAGGACTGATTTTTATCAGAAAAACAGCAATGGTGTAAGTGGGCCCAAGCCTCTGCGGCTTCAGCTTCCTGTGAAGCACTGCTGGACCGGAAACACAAAAGAGAAGTTCCAGGCACAGGATGAGAATAAAACAAAGTACTCTCTAAGGCCAAGATCCCCCTTCTCCACACAGCCCATTAGCGGTGTCGCTGCTCTCCTAGCAGGACAGTAAGTTGCTAGGGCCCTCGCATGCCCTTTCCCTCTGCCTGGCTCGGGGCACAGGGTCAACAAGAAGGGCATGAAGTGTCCCTCTCTGCTCCCCACCCAAGACTAGCAAACTCCAGGCAGACAGGAGAGGAGTTTCCTGCCTCATAGGCAGGGGTGGGAATTTAACCAGTCTCCCATGTCTGATCTGGCCAAAGGAAAAGGAACCGGTGTCCCTCTCAAACAAAAGCAGTGTCCATGGGTCAGACCACATTGGCATGAATCAAAAGTTGTCCACACAAACCTACAGAACCAGGCCCCTCCAGAGGCAGGACCAGAGTAACAGCTCCTTTAAGAAGCTCAGACATCAAATAATCAGACTGAGCTGTTCAGCCCTGACCGCACGCAGAAGCAGACCTGTAGGTGTCTGAGAAACCGCGCTGGACAAATGCAAGGGCCTACAGACTTTGGATGCTTTTAAGACTGGGGTGGGGTGCAGTAGGGACAGGACTACGCCCTTGGACTTGGGTGCCCAAGTTCCTCCCAAGTTCCATGACAGGTGATCCGGTTCCTCTGTGGATCTGGCCCTGCATCCCATCCGTAAGAGGAACATAGCACCAACCCATCACTGGAATCCTTCAGGAATAAACACGCACAAGACGCTCAGGTTGTATTTATGGTCTCAGCACCATGCAGTCAAGGAGCTCATATTTCTCCTGCAGCTCTTCAAGCCTCCAATCCAGCAAGGCACTGAATGC
>NW_017729018.1:4258963-4260132 GCF_001723915.1 Gavialis gangeticus | reverse complement strand
AGCACCAACCCATCACTGGAATCCTTCAGGAATAAACACGCACAAGACGCTCAGGTTGTATTTATGGCCTCAGCACCATGCAGTCAAGGAGCTCATATTTCTCCTGCAGCTCTTCGAGCCTCCAATCCAGCAAGGCATTGAATGCCCTCCACACTGGTTGTGGGTTATGGGACCTGACAGCATCCAATACATGTCAGCATGCCCAGGGGAGGGTGGAGAGTGCGGGAGCACTGATCAGCAAGCAATGACAGTAAATCATTTCTACTGGTAAATCATTTCAGCGAGCACTAAGCACTCTATTCTGTGGCATAACAGAGCCAGGGAGCATCATTTCTGAAGATAAATGTAACAACTGTGCCATAAATTGCAACTCTATTGCTGGTGTCACCCTGCTTGTTACAGCCAGTCCACAATACTGAGGTTTGAAACAGTGTCAGTCTTACAGCCCAGACCCTGGCTCTGGACTCCTAGATCCTACCTCCAATTTGCCACAGGCTCTTCTCCCTGCTCTGTGCCTCAGTTTCCCCACCTGAGAGCTGGAGGAAAAAATCCTCCCCTTCACGGAGAGGTTGCAAAGGCATCGAAATCCTTACAACAGAGGTGGACAGCACTCCAGGAAAGCAAGTCCTCTCCTGGCTAAGAGCTACATTGGCCAACCCGTCTAATAGAGAAACATGTGCTTTGGCAACGGGTTCTTTTGCTGAAGTTTAAGGAGGATCCCCAAATAAAATAAACCACCTGACAAAACAGTCTCTTTACCACAGTATAACCAGTGTACCACAGTATAATCTGCCAGGGCTTTTGCTGATACAGATGCTGGTCAACAATGCAATTCCCTCCCCTCCACGCCCCCAACACATACCTTTTCACCTCAACGGTAACTGATATGCTCCACCAGCAAAACTCAGCTACAGACTAAGTCTAAATTCTTGGGCTCAGCTGTCTCTGTTCAGGGGCTCCTCCAGCTAAATGGACCATGAAACTCTGAGGAGATACCACTTGGAAGCAAAAAATAAGTCAGATGCATCCTAGAAGCATAATTCACTGCACCCCCGCACCCCCCCCCCCAAAGCTCTGGGGTTCTGCATTTCTGACTGCAAAGCTAGAAGTTGCTTCATCATTATCAAAATGAAGCATTTGGGATGTTTTATCTCATTTTGGTATCCATT
>NW_017729018.1:4252101-4253963 GCF_001723915.1 Gavialis gangeticus | reverse complement strand
GCACCCCCGCCCCCCCCCCCCCAAAGCTCTGGGGTTCTGCATTTCTGACTGCAAAGCTAGAAGTTGCTTCATCATTATCAAAATGAAGCATTTGGGATGTTTTATCTCATTTTGGTATCCATTTCTTCATCATCATAACTGAATTTCTGCATGAGCCTGCACCATGAGAGCCCTGCCTATCACAGCAACTTGGAAAGCCTCACAACAGCACAGAAATCCCCATGGGCAGGCACTTGCACACCTAGTTACTTCTTCCTTACCCTTCCTCTCAGGAGACCTGAGCCCTGTGTAGCACGCTAGAATGCAAAGCCTGTGATGGTTGTGATGGGGGGGGAAGAGGGGCTGACTGCAGGGTTGTGGTGGGGGGAAGAGGGGCTGACTGCCCAGCGGTAAAGCACGAGTCCATGGACTATGCTCCCAAACGGTGACCTGCAGCAGGGCTGGCTTCCCTGCAGTTCAGACACAGCATAGGACACACTTGCTTAGGGATATTTGCCCCAGTACAGGACACAAGCCTTCCCTGACGGTACCAACTCAGGTGATTTGCCAGCACAGCACATCTACATGGGAATCAGCCAGACACATGACTCCCCTAGACTTTATTTATTTTTTTTAAATATAGCCCAGGTCTCGGATCCAGCCTCTGTCCCAGACTCAAAGCAACTTTAACTGTTAATAATTCATATGCAACCTTGATCAGCTTAAGTTATCTCCGACATCCCAACACCAGCCGCATTTAGGGTCAGGACGGCACCGGGGTACGTGGTCAGGTTGGTGTGGACTGCGAGGGGTTTGCCTTCCTCTGCAGCCCCCTCCCTGGGAGCACACTAGTGTCTTTTAACAGTCCTGGGAGCAGCAGGACACTGACTCCCCCCGCCTTACCTGTACCAAGTCAGGGCGCTGTGCCTTGCAGAGCTGATCACAGGCTAAACACGGACTTGTCTAGGATGGGGCAGACAGCACGACCCTGCCTCAGACGGGGGCTGAGCGCCGTGTTAATACGGATGTACAAATAGACAGCTGCCGACCTAGATGACCGCTGCAGATCCCTTCCAGCCTTGCTGCCCTGCCATCCTCCCCGGAGGCCCCTGCACGCCTCCTCCAGCTCAGAGGGGCAGCTTCTCCGCCGGGGTGCCGCAGCCTCAAGGTCCTGCCAAGCAGCGCCACATTAGCGTCCGTTGGCGACACACGGGTGACGGCAAAACGCTGTCCCCTCAGGCGGAGAGCCCCTGGCCTAGACCCAGCCCGCGCCCACCTGGAGGGTTAAACACTGCTCCCCCGACTAATCGCACTCCATCCATTTAAATGGGCCTCGCTGCCTGCACACTCATTTCCAAGGCTGGGACCTTGGAGATCACGGCCCGATTTGAGAGGCATTTAAGTGCCTGGGGCTCACCGCAACCAAGCGATGAGTCTAGACCCAGGACCGGGCTGGAGGGGAACTCCGGAGGCCACATCTCCTCCAAGCCCGGCTCCCAACTCCACTCCCCCCAGGCCGTAAAACCCTCCACGGATGGAGAGCCCCAAGGAGGACGGAGCAGCGGGGGCAGCGGGCACTGAGCTCACCCGCCAGGTGCCAGGACTTCCTCCGGCCGTAGCGGCCGCAGCCGGCCGAGCGGTCCGACTCGTAGCCCACGAGCGGGGTGCAGACGCCGTCCGCCACCTGCCCCGTCAGCAGCAGCGCGCCCGCGGCCGCCGAGCTGTAGCCCAGCACGGCGTGCGCGTAGGCCAGCAGGTAGGTGAACCACATGGAGGCGCACAGGTCGTTCAGCACGTGCCCCACGGCGTAGCTGAGCCGCGCCCGCGCCGACAGCGCCCGCCCGCGGGGCTCCGCCATGGAGCCGGCTCCGCTCCCCGCCGCG
>NW_017729018.1:4243884-4251938 GCF_001723915.1 Gavialis gangeticus | reverse complement strand
CGGCCCCGCCCCCCACCCTCGGGAAGGGCTTGTCCCGCGCTGACCGCGGCGCCGCTGGCACGCGCGAGGGCGGGGGCGGCCCCCGTCTGCTGCGCCCGGTTTACCCCTGTGACCTGCACTGCCCCCCGCGTGCAGTTGTTGCCCCCCACAATCAGCTGCACGTGACGCGGTATTTGGTGGGCTAAGCCCACGAGAGAGCGGCTAAGCCGGCCTCTCGTGGCCCGGCGACTGCTGCAGGCCCGGATCACTCCTCACGCTGCCGTGCCCATCTGGAGCGCAGGTGCGGGCCGGATCTGCGCATCTCTGGCTGCGGAGAGACCCGGGGGGAAGGAGGAGGCGGTGGCTGGGGCACTGGGAAGCATTAGGGGCCTGGGTTTGGCACCCTGAGCTGTCAAAGGGAGTCCCCTTTGCTTGGGTCTAGATTCATTCATTGGTTGCCGTGAGAACCAGGCACCTAAATACCTTGCAAATCGGGCCATGATCTCCAAGGTCCCAGCCTTGGAAATGAGTATGCAGGCAATGAGCCCCATTTAAGTCAGTGGACTAAGATTAGTCATGTGACGAGTGTTTGCCCTTCCAGACAGGGAACTCCGCTCTTGTGTTTGCAAGAGCCTGAGTAGGAACAGCTGGCAGAGCTCTGGATGGGGGTGTGCTTGTTGCACAGTGACTGTATCCTGTTTTGAATGAGTCATGGCTTCCCGGTATAACTAGCTTAACGTTTATCCCAAGCCAGAAGCGCGCAGACAGGGAGACTGACTGCCCAGATGCATTGACAGTCGCCCACGGCCCATCTGCAGGGCTGCGACAGCAGCGTTCTCCATGCGACTCAGCTGTGGTACTAATAGCAATCTCAGATATTATTTTAATTGCTAGCTTAGTTGGCCCAAAGTAGTGCCTACTGGGCAGGGTGCTGTACACATGCAGAACAGGGAGAGCTGCTCCCCAAAGAGGTCACAATCCTAGCAGCATTTTACATGCACTTTCTGCTGCTGTGACAAGACCTGTGAGAAGTGAGACTCTTTCCCAAGAGGCAAGGATATCTTTTACTGGACCAACTGTGTAGCTGGGATATCCCACAGTTGGGATTTTCTACTCGGTTGGTCCAATAAAAGACATCATCCCAAGAAACCCTTGCCTCTGGCATAATTTCTGAACCATCACAGCTACAGCATCACTCTGCGCTACTCATCTTTCCCAAGAAATTCACAATCCAAGGGTCCAATCCTGGAAACGCTGCTGGGCACTTGCTTTCTCTGGCAGGTAAATTATTAAACTCCATGGTAGCGAGCATCCTATTTCCATGGCAATACCTGCAGGATCAAGCTCTCTGTACTTATAGTCCAAGATTGCATTACATAAAAAAAATTGAAAACTATCAATAGCACCATTTTCAGGCATAGGCAATAATAATACCAATAATAACAATGACAACACTAGGCACCTAAATCCATTGTTATTCCTTGGAGGTTTGCACCAGAGGTAGCTACTAATGTTGATGGAATTTGCCAACATAAAAAGTGTCCCAACTACAGTCACATAACGCCCCTGATGCTTACCGTCCAAAATCAATGACCTGACAGTCAGAGGGACTGAGCAGTTGTTTCTGTGGGAAGCTCTGAGAGTCAGGCCACTGGTTTGGTTGCTTGACTTCAGACATCCCATATGCAAAAAGATTCACTTAAATATTTCCGTGAACAGGTAAAAGCCAGTCTGCTACGCGAGGGGTGTTCGCAGTGCTTTTGGGGTCTATCTACACCGGTGGTTCTCAACCTCATTAGACCCCAGGCAACCATGGGGAAGTGCCAGCTCGTAGTTTTTTGACTACAAAAAAATAGAGCACATCTGCCGCAAAGAGCTCAGAAAGATCCCGACAGGTCAGAACATTTTTGAGAGTATGGGGTCCTATTTGAAATTCCTAGGTGTATCTTGTGACTCTGTAGATGTTTACACACTACCCTGCAGCATGCTTAAAAGGATGTCATGGCACCTTGGGGGCTGCTGAACGCAGGTTAAGGATTGCTGATCTACATTAAGATCCCAAGGTGTGACTGCAGTTGGTGCAGACATCCCAGCTAGCTTCCCTCAGGCTGTCTTGAGCACTGGGAGCAGTATGGCCATAGCAGCACGGCGCTCAGACCTCCAGCATCCCGGCTGAGTTTGTAGTTTGCACTGAGCTCCATATTGCTAGGGATACACTAGGATAGCCAGGCTAACTGGTTTAAGGCTAGGCAACTTTTGGGTGTGTCTATATAGGAAAGTGACCGTGTAAGCACAGCATATGCTTGCTCAGTCTAAGCGTCAAGGAGAGAAGGCTTGGTGGATGCACTAGCAACCAGAGCACATGCCCTGGGTTCTTGTGCCCTGGTCACTATCGTGCACTAAAGCCCGTGTTTTTTGCTGCCTTGCCATTGCTGCTTGTGTTAGCTAGACTACCTGGCACAGGTTGCATTCCCTCCACCCTTGGACTGCAGTATTGACACACTGTCAAGTCTCTTTAGCCAGTGCTCTGAGATTCCCTGTAATGTTAAAAGACTCTTTATTTACTTTTACTGAATGATTTAATTAGTCCTAATCTAACTGACCACCGTGACCTGATCCCACTGTAGCAGGAGGTCAGTATTCTGAATTGCGCTATCCACAATGCATTACCAGTTTCCCCAAAGGCTCCTTTGTTTTTAAGGGCTTGCTGGGATCCTGGGAGACTTGTCCTTTAAAGCAGGGTCTTGCTGACACTAACATCAAGCCACAAACCACATCTCCTAAGACTAGAAAGCTTCTTTCTGCACTGCCTGGCCACCTTCTTGCAGCCTTGTCTCTACCATGCTACCAAAGCCCTGTCCTGAAGGCAAGTTATTTGCATTGCTATCAGCTCCTCATAAGGAGAGACCCAGTGTTTTTGCTACTATTTAGTTGGCCTAATAAAAGATATGACCCCCAAACCAAGAGCTCTGTGTATCTCTTTTTGTCTCAAGCCAGCACAGCTACAAAATAGATCCCTGGAAATAGGCAGATTGTTTAACACCTTGCCCACCTCCTCCCTGTTTACTCTTAAAGTAATTCTGCTATACCTGCATTTCAAAAATGGCCATACCCAAAGCATGGTTGCTTTTTCCATGTGATCTACTTTGCTAGAGACCATGTAATCACCCTAGTTAAAGCACGGGTATCTAATAGATTCATAGAGTCACAGAAGTAGGGTCAGAAGGGACCTTGTAGATCATCAAGTCTGACCCCCTGCCCTGGGCAGGAGAGAAAACCAGGCTCAAATGACCCCAGCCAGATAGATGTCAAGCCTCCTCTTCAAGACCCCCAGGGTAGGAGCCAGCACCACTTCCCTTGGAAGTTGGTTCCAGATCCTAGCCGCCCTGACTGTGAAGTCGCGCCTTTGGATGTCTAGTCTAAACCTACTCCCTAACAACTTGTGGCCATTATTCCTTGTTACCCCAGGGGGCACTCGGGGGAACAGTGTCTCCCCCAAACCCTTCTGGTTCCCCTCGTGAGTTTATAGACAGCCACCAGGTCTCCCCTCAGCCTTCTCTTGTGAAGGCTGAACAGGTTCAGGTCCTGTAGCCTCTCTTCGTAGGGTCTGCCCTGCTGTCCCCGGATCATGCGGGTGGCCTCCTTTGGACCCTCTCCATGTTGTCCACATCCCTCCTGAAGTGCGGCGCCCAGAACTGGACGCAGTACTCCAGCTGCGGCCTGACCAGTGCCGCATAGAGGGGGAGGATCACCTCCTTGGACCTGCTTGAGATGCATCTGTGGATGCATGACAAGGTGCAGTTGGCCTTCCTAGCCGCCTCCCCACATTGCCGACCCATGTTCATCTTGGAGACATCCAGGTCCCGCTGTAATCTGTCCTTCCCTACTAGCGTGCCCACCTCACCCCAAATCCTGGTATTATCAGCAAATTTAAACAGGCTGCTTTTTACCCCGTCGTCCAAGTCACTAATAAAGAAATTGAAAAGTGCGGGCCCAAGGACCGAGCCCTGGGGGACTCCACTGCTCACATCCCTCCAGGTCGAAAAAGACCCGTCCACCACTACCCTCTGAATACCACCCTTCAGCCAATTTGCAATCCATCTGACTGTGTAGGCATCAATGCCACAGTCACCTAGTTTTTTAATGAGAATGGGGTGGGAGACAGTGTCAAAGGCCTTGCTGAAGTCCAGAAAGAAGTCCAGGGTTGTAGAATATCCATGTGGGCAAGAACAAACCATGTGTGACGTCATTTGACTACAGCTATGCTAAAACATGGTTATTTTTGCAGCCCGCACACAGATTTCTCTTTCTCGCATATGTGCATACACTTTCCATTGCTGGAAAATTTGCTACCTCTGCCTTTCTCTTCAGTCTTATTTTGTCCATCAAGTCAGCTGTGGCTGGCCACCCACTTATACCATAGCCTCCCTGCTCAGTTCAGTCGCAGGCCCACTTTAAGTGAGGATGGGTGTGCTAAGGCCTCCCCACACCCTGTGACAGCAGCTGGTAGGACTCATTGACAGAGCATTGTCCAGAAAAAAGTGTGACACACTTTAAAAAGTGGGTCTGTGGCTACTCTGAGCCACTGCTAGGCATGGCATGATAAGGGCAGGGAGAATCTTGCTTCGCATTTTGGGCTGTAAGCCTGTCTCTGGTGAAATCAGAAAGACATTGCCCCTCTCCGCATGCTGTGATGTGCAGTATTGAGGATGCTTTGGAGGGAACTGTTAATTGCAAGCTGCAGGTCCCACCGGCTGGGTCATCAGTGTGTGATTATAGGGTCACTTCTCTGTGTGGTATTGGGAAAAAGCAACAGATTGAAAATGTTATGCCATTTTAGGAAACTGCCCACTTTAGCACACTTCTGGTCAGCTGAGACACTGCATATCCAAGCACAGGACTGTGATTCAGGACCCCCAAGTGCTGTTCCTGACTTGGCCATTGGCTCACTCTACTACCAGAAGCAAATATCTAATTGCTCAATGCCTGGTGTCCCTGTTTGCAAAACAGAGATAGTATCTGTCTCTTATGACTTAATTTGTTAGTATTTGTGCAGCTCTCTAAACCCATGGGATGGAAGGTGCTAGGGAAGTGCAACGTGTGGTAAAAAACTATGCCTAGGTATTGCTGTCCTGTGCCACATGTAATCAGAGCTCCACAGTTTCATAGTTGTTAGGGGCTGGAAGCGACCTTACAAGATCATTGGGTTCAGCTCCCCTGCACTTGGGCAGGAAAGACTCTTATCTATGTGCCATGGGCACTATATGGCTAATAGATTCTCCACTAGCTCCAGTGGCTCTGGGTTGAGATGATCAGGGCTCTGATCCAAGCTCCCATTGCTAAGCTGAAAATAGCTATACAGGCAGCACAGGGACTGATGACCAGAGCTGTGTTGTTGTTAGTGAGTTAGTTCACCTTTGCTCTGGCAGGTCTGAAGGGTAGCTGGCTGAGCCAGGGATGCATTGAGCAAATAATTGTCATTGTCACAAGGTCTCGTGACTTTTGCAGAAACTCCCCAGTGTTCACCAAAGCGTCCTGAGCAGACCATTAAGCCACTGCATCAGCTGGTTCAGACTTTCCACCAACCGTGGTAAGGCGGCTCTGTGAATCAGTGAAGCCAGAGGGAAGTGAAAACAAAACAGTGCCGGAGGCAAAACTAAAAAATACAGACAAAAGTACTAACTTCCTTTCCCAAGAAAAATGCACAGAGCCACTGGCTAAAATAGCTTTACAATGAAATAAGCCCTGCCAGTTCCTTGGCAGGTAGGTATAATTTCAGTTGTTTTACAGAAGGTTCAACTGAGGCCTCCTTCCAATCTGAGCCCTACAAATGACTTGATGATACCATGGATCATGATATTTGTTCCCTGTTGAAATGGCTACGAATGTGACTAGATACAGGAAATCTACCCAGGCCTTTTTAGACCAGTGGTTCTCAACATGTTGATGCTCAAGGCACCCCTCCAAAACGCCTCAAAATTCAGCAGCACCCCATTTAAAAATTTGTTTAAAATAGATTAAGAATATTGTAATACAAATGTGACAATTACACATTGCATAAATTAATTAGTTAGGTCATTATAATTGCACCCTATTCACCCCCCTGCCAGTGCAGCCATGGCCAGGTGGATCTGTGCCATGAGTGTCCTGCAGTGCCAGATCGGGAAGCAACTGCGGCCACCCTTCCCGTCCAACCCTGCACAGTTTCTTATGGAAACAAGAGGCATGCTGCCTTGCACACCTCTGTTTTCAGGATGCATGTCAGAGCCAAACTGAGAAGCAGCTGCCAGAGAAAACTGCACCAGGCAGGCCCACCTTTTCTGCTGCAGCTCTTCCCAGTTCTGCTCCAACGTGCCTTCAGAAAACAGGCGCTTGGGGCAGTTACACCCTGCAGCGTGACAGCCTGGATCTAGATCTGTTTTCCAGGGGTGCTTCGGAGCTGAACCCCATTTGAGAACCACTGCTTTAGACGAGTGTTTCTCAGTCCATGGGTCGTGATCCAAACATGAGTCTCAAGAATATATGAAAGGGTTGCTAACAAACTTTAAAAATGGATTCTGTTTTAAAGGAGAAAAACATTGGAAACTGTGGCTTTTCCCTGCGAGAGTTGCAGCCTGTGAGGGGCTACTTAGAGCCCCCCATTCCACCCCCAACACGTGTCCCATACAGCTACCCCCAGCCCTGCGCACTGGAGGTGGGGGGCAGTGCATTGGGAGTGAGGGGCACTGGGTCGGGAGTGGACATTGATGTTTACAAATGGGTCCTGGTGCAAAAAAGGTTGAGAACCGCTGTCGTAGACGGTCCAGCTACGACGCTGGCTTGAATGACATCCTTGACCAAAACTGGTCTGCTAGGCAAGGCAACCACAGGTCTCCTAACTCTGTTCCCTGGATTGTTTGCTCAGCCACGCTGGTGCATGTGGGTCTGTAGAAGCAGGGTGAATCTGGCAATGCAGGTAAGATGCAGGTCACATTGTCTTCCCTTGGGAGGTCAAGTTCAGTGTTAGCCAGGCGTTACTTCAGAACAGCAACGTCTGCAAACAAAACTGCCAGAGCAGGTCTTGCAGGGACACTGGCAGGAAGCCCACAGTTCCTGACCTTGCAGGACCTCTGGAGCAAAGGACCACCCACTGGGCTGATCCCGCCAGCGCTCTCACCCTCTCTGCATGGAGGGCTGGCAGGTGGTGCAACAGATGTCAGCTACAAAGGGGGGTTGGGTGCTGCAAAACAAGAAAAGGGATGTTCTCATTTGCCTGTGGTACTTTTGTCAGTCTGCTCTGTGCTTTCAGATGCCGTGTGGGGGCTACTGCTTGCTGCCCCTCCCCCATCTGCAGAGAGTAATTCTTTGTATTTCTAGTCACCATTCTCCGGTTTCTTAGATCTCCAGCTGTCCTGCTAACCTGCTGCCAGTGATGTATTTGTCTTCCTGCAAAACTTAGGCTAGTTTTGCATAAACAACTTGCCTACACCGTGGGGCCTCCACCCCACAGCTGTGTGAACAGAGCCCCGTGGTGATGGTGTTTCATGTGAAAAAAATGGGTTTCAGTTCTGGCATCCCTGTATCCACCCCAGGGGTTCTGCGGGCATAGCTATGGGCATGTTGGCTAAGCGGTGTAATCTGAACAGTAGAAATGGCGCTGTGCTGATGTGGACGCAATTTGCTGCAAGCACCATTCAGATTTGGGGCTTGCCTCTTCTGCTCAAAATGCTGCATTTTGCTCACTGGAGGGGGATGAACAATTGAACATGCAAGTTTGCTTGAAGGAAAAATACAATGACAGCAAAGCACATTAGTTTTACTACAGGACAGTCTTCCTACTATACAGCCACTTGGGCTGATCCTTGTGGGTACGTACAGGCATTTGGGGAGGTCAGATAGAGTTAAAAAGGGTGATCTGATCTCAGGTAAGTCAGGAAGAGGGGGGCCTATGGGGTGGGTTGTGATTAGGAGGGCTAGCGGGGTTTGTGGAGGGCATGGGGGGTGCAAGGGGTGCATGATGGGGAAGGTCAGGGGGGCAAGCAGGGACCACAGGGGCTTGGAGGGATTGCAGCGGAGAGAGTTAGCAGGGTCCACAG
>NW_017729018.1:4236475-4238884 GCF_001723915.1 Gavialis gangeticus | reverse complement strand
TTAACCGCTGCTCTGCCTCAGTTTCCCTTGTTGGAATGGTAGCATGAGGATCATAGTATCATAGTGCTTAGGGTCCGTTAATATTGGTCCAGTGTGTAAAACATGGAGCACTCTGTATCGCTCTAATAAATGGCGGTGATTTTGCATTATATCTAGGTCTGAAAAACAATCCTTTGCCATCATGAGTTTGCCAGCTTTGTGTGAATTTCTACCATGCCCGTTTGCACCTGCAGACTGAATGAACGAGTTTCCTCGGAGAACACGAACCATTCGTTCTCACGTTGCTGACAGCAAGTGAACTAACAGGGCACAATTTATCCTGACGTTTGGGGCGTGATTCTCAGTGGCAGTGGTTTAACTGGTGACACTTAACGTGTTCAGGGCTGCTGCATGGGTATAGGTGTGCCTGGGGTCTAGGAGGGTTTGGTGGAATCAGGAGCTAGCAGGGTCCATGGGGGGGCTTGGGAGGATGGGGGGGCTCTCTTTCCCCCACAGACCAGGAGCTAATTTTAGACCTCTGGTGCATCCCCCACTCCCAGATGAACAATCCCCCTCCTCCCCCAGCAGATCTAACCCCCATCCCATCCACCCCTCCCCTTACTTCAATCCCCTACCACCGAAAGCAGCTTGTGGGATGAAGGGTTTGGTGAGTTGTGGGGCTGGCTGGTCTTCCTGGCGGAGGGGTTGTCCATCTGGGGGAGGGGCAAAGGGCTGGGGGACTAAAAACAGCCTGGTGCCAGAGGGGTGGGTAGGAAAAGCACAGCCCCAGGCCTGGGGACAGTGACTGGGCTTTCCCAGCCCTGAGGCCATGCTGGGAACTATACAGTTAGATGATCCTCGTGAGACCCAGTCTAAGTTAGACTACCTCCGAGGTAGGGTTAACTTAGATTGGGTCGGCCATTCCTTCCTGAACTTCTGTACAGCTTGCACTTAGATCTCTAGTTAGGTCAATCTAAGGGTGCAGACAGAAGTGACAATTTTCACCCTATCTGGCCAAAGAAAGCGGCCAAACAAAAGTGCATGGCTGCAGGCCACTGCATGAGGGGTCAGATGAAGATGTTTCAAAACATAGCATCTTCTGTAACTATGCTGCCTCCCAGCCTCAAGCTGTTTCAAAACGGGAGGGGGAAAGGGAGCAGAGGGAGTTCAGTCTGGGGTTTTTTACATCCCCTGCTGGTGGGTGAGTTGGGTGTATCGGACCCCCCACCTTCTGATTCTCCCACTCCAACCTCCAGCCCAACTGGGGAACCCCTAAAATAAGTTCCAGCTGGTGAGTTTGCCTTACAGTAAAACTACAGTGCCATGTCTCCACTGTGTGTGTACCTCACATGCATCAGCCACTCCAGGGTTTTTAGCAGTCATGTTAAGTCCTAAGGAGGAACATTTTCAGGACCCCATCCCAAATTAGATGCCCAACTGCCAGCAACTTGCAAAAAGCATGTAATGGCCTTAGATATTCTCTCCCATATCTGATGTAAGAATTCTAGATTCTCAGAGTCAGATATCTGAGAGACTCCTGAAGGTCATGGTGAATGGCTAATCCCTTGGAAAGCAACACACCCTCTCCTTTCTAGAGCACTGTCAACACAAGAACTCAAACCAGCAGCTTATTAGTTAGTGGACGCCATTGGTTTGAAACCAGGGGCTGTCTACCTCATGGGGAGCTGTACTAAAGTAGCTGCCCCTGAGCAGCCAGCCTGGTGCAAGCCTTCTGGGTGCTGGCACAGAACATCTATGCTAAGGGACTGGTTCTCCTGATTTTCTTGAGAATAATTTCCTGTTGTATGGGGTGGTTCTTAATGCTCCAGCTTCTGAAGCCAGGTGTTTACATTAGAACATCTGCTTTCATAAGAGTCACAGAGCAAAAGGCTGGAAGGGCCCTTACGAAATTACCAAGTCCATCCCCATCCTCAAGGTCAAGGTTAAATGAAAAATCAGGTTGCGGGTGTCCCAACTTGGACACCAAAATCAGCTGATGCTTGCGACAGATTTGGTTTTAGTCTAAGGTTCGGTTCCCCATGGGTGTGGTCTATGCCTACACATTCCAGACTATTCAGCTTCTATTCTTGGCGTCTGTAGGATGAGCGAACTCCATCCCTGCTGTCCTGTGACTGCCCAGTGTGTGAAGGACAATAAGGCCTCAAGACCAGCTGTGACCTTCCTTTGTCCTGACATTCTTCCCACTGCAGCTGATGTAAAAGTGCTGTGATACCAGCAGCCCATGCCCAGGTGCTACATGGCGGCTCCACAACATTCTGTGCATAGGGAGTTAGCAGAGTCAGGTGAGTTTGGGGGAAGGTCTTTCATAGTTTCATAGTTACTAGGGTCAGAAGGGCCCTGAGTAGATCATCTAGTCCGACCCCCTGCCATGGCAGGAAAGAGTACTGGGGTCAGACGACCCCAGCAAGG
>NW_017729018.1:4229761-4235910 GCF_001723915.1 Gavialis gangeticus | reverse complement strand
CCCAGGATCGAGGTAAGACTAACTGGCCTATACTTTCCCGGGTCCTCCTTCTTCCCCTTTTTGAAGATGGAAACCACATTGGCCCTTTTCCAGTCCTCTGGCACCACTCCAGTGCACCACGAGTGCTCGTAAAGCCGTGCCAGGGGTCCCGCAATGACCTCAGCTAATTCCTTTAGTACTTGAGGGTGGAGATCGTCTGGATCGGCTGACTTGAATACGTCTAGTCACTCCACAAGTTCCCTAACTAGTTCCTCACTAACCCTTGGCCTGGGTGTGCCTCCCCTGGGGCCTGAGGGGGGCCCAGCAGGCAGGGGTGGCTGTTCTGGCCCCTCCTCAGGAAAATGGAGGCAAAGAAATTGTTAAATATGTTGGCTTTGTCATCTGGTGTGACGACCAAATTTCCTAGCGTGTCCTGCAGGGGCCCCACATTACCCGGAACCCGCTTTTTGCCTCCTATGTATTTAAAGAAGGACTTCTTATTGTCCTTAATCCGGGAAGCTAGTCCCAGTTCCATCTCCGCCTTGGCCTTCCTGACCGCCCCCCGCATCCCCGAGCAAGTGCAGTATAGTCATTTGTGACCTGTGAGGGAGTGCGCAGGGACAGATGTGGGGAGAGAGAAAGGAGTGGGAGTGTATAAAGGAGTGATGAGGGAGAAAAATAAAGATAGGTGACTAGGAACTGGGACCTCAAGGAATCCAAGGGAGGAGGTGGAGGGTCCATAAAGAAGAAGAGGTGACAAGAAGGAACAACCATGAGGCATCGTGAGGAGGAGGAGGAGGAAGGACAATTGCAAAGGAGAATGTGGAGGAGCACGCCAAGCAGGAACAGCAGGACTACAAGGCAACAAATGGAGGAAGAGGCAGGGCTGCAAGGCAGCGAGCAGAGGAAGGGGAAGTGGCATCAGTGTAGGAGGAGGCAGAGGACTTGGTATCAGGCCAGAAAGGGAGCAGTGGCACTGGTGGTGACTGGATCACAACACAGTATGCCATGGAAGAGAAGGAACCAGGGTGATATGGGATCATGCAGAGGAGGGTGAAAATGCAGGGCCACATGGCTGCACATGGAGGACAGCAGTTAAATGCCATTGGGAACATGCAATGAGAGAAGCTTAACTGATAAGGAGAAAGGGTGAGAAAGGCCCTGACTGATAAGTAGCCTTCCAGGAGACCTTCTTCCCTCTTGCCTGATGTGTCCCCAAAGCCTTGAGGTGTGAATATGTGATTACCCCAGTCTGGCTCTCACTTCTTGCCTGCAGCGATCAGATGGGCTTTAGAGAAGGCGCCTTGTTTTTAGTGGGTGAACTTCATTCCCATCCATTAAGGCAGCAGGCAGAGAGCAAATTGGATGTGTGTGGACCCTCAGATCCTTCTACTGACTCCGGACTGCAACTAAGTGCCCCCCATATCTCTACGTTACCTATGTGGGTGCCTGGACTACAAGAGCCAATCTATGATAGGTCCTCAGCAAGCAGGTTGATTCAAATTTGATTTCAAATCTACCATTTGGTTTGGCTTAGTCTGTTTTGGAGAAAAAAGTCCGCAAAATCAGGTCAGATGTTCCTGAGAATGAAATGAAGGAAAAATATGTTCTTTGACCATATTAAAATAATTCTTACAAGCAACATTGGAGCATCTACACAGAAAATATGGTAATATGCTAAAAAGCAGTGTCACTTATAACAATAAAGGAAAAATAGCACAGGCAGAATCTCAAAATGTAATGAAATTCATTGTCATTTTACAGTGACTTTGGCAGACTTAGTAAATATTTGTGTAAGCTTTGAAGAAGCAAAGTGTTAATACGAGCATTTGACTATTATGGTCTGCAGAGCATACAAGCACCTCTGCCTGCCGTTATGACAGCAGCTCATCTTGATGCAACCCACGCGGGCTTTAAACTAGCTGTCCATGAGCAAAGAGCGGCAGGTAGCTGGTTAGCCTGAGCCCAGGCAGAAGGCAGGGCAGATTCGCGCTCTATGGACTAACTAAACCTGCCAGGCTTGGTTACAGTACGAGTGATACGCAGCATCCATATTTAGAAAGGAAAAATCCTTGCAGCCACCAGGAGCGGCCTTGTGATAGTGCGATAAGCTCAGGTTGGCACAAAGACTAGAGCCCAATATAAAATGCCTCGACGTTTAGGAAGACGAGGTTCTTTGGGTGGATCTGGTATCTCTTATGAGACCAACTTCAATTTTTCTTAGCAAGCTTTCAGGTTTAAAAACCCTTCGTGAGGCCGAGGAAGCGGCTGCGGGGGGGGGTGCTCTTGCTGGATGGAGCTTCTTACAGCAAACCAAGTCCAAGAGCTGAGCCTTCAGTCAGTCGGCCTTAGGCTTGCGTATGGCGCTCGTCGCAGGGCGAGTCCGCACGGATCTGCCCTGCCCGTAAGGTAGAGGTTTGCAAACTCGGTTGGTGGATCCAACCCTGAACAGGCGGCCTCTGGCCATGCTGCCTGCAGCGGGCCTTGGGAGCGCTCCTGGGCTTCCAGCTCATGCTCGGCCCTGGTGGGTTGTCGTTTCCCAGATCAGATCAGCCCGCGGGATCCGCTCTGCTGGCAGAGCCCAACGTGCACAGGCAACCCCGACCCCACGTTCAGGCCCC
Source organism: Gavialis gangeticus (assembly GCF_001723915.1). NCBI lineage: Eukaryota > Metazoa > Chordata > Crocodylia > Gavialidae > Gavialis > Gavialis gangeticus. The sequence continues at coordinate 4,233,310 of NW_017729018.1, read as the reverse complement.
TTTAAGAGCCCCTTCCCTTTGACGCCGCAGCCGCTCGCTGATTGGCCGGCGAGCTGGTCGCGCGCGGGGTCTAGGACGTCACGCACCGGCTCCGCCCCCTTGGCCACTGACGGAGCGCCTCGCTGGCCAATCCCAGCCTACTTCCGCCACACGCCGGCAGGCCAATCGGCAGGCGGCTCATTAGCATGCCGCCGGGGGGCGGAGCAGGGCGCGGAAGGGGTACGAGTGGGCCGCTGCCTGCTGGCGGGTGCCGCCCGTGACGGGCCGTGTGCCTCAGGCGCTGCCGGACTGGGATGGCGCACGGCGCCCCGCTGCCCCCCGCCATGCTGTGAGTGTCCGCGCGCGGGGGCTCCCGGGGCCGGGCGGGTGGGGACCAAGCAGCCCTGGACCCCCCGCGTTTTCCTCCTGCGAAGGACAACCCACGTGTCCAGTCCGCGCGCGCCCCTGCCCTGTGTCCTGTGTCCTGGCCACCGCCTTCTGGGCCGCCACCCGCGGGGTGAGAGTCGCTGCCCTGCCCTGGCTCCACGCGGAACACCTCGCGGGCCCCGGACCCGCCCCGCGGCGCTGGCGGGCCCTCCTGGCAGCACTTCTCCCTCCGGGCTGCTGAGAGCAGCCCGCTCCCCGCCCCCTTGGGGCTCCTGGGCGGGCTCCAGCATCGTGAAATGCGACCGCACCTCTTTGTTACCTGGACGAAGTCAGCCGCCGCCGCTTCCTGCTGTTTCTTATCGGTTTAATGGCACAAGTAACGTTATCGGTGTCACGCACATTTAACCCTGAGTAATAATAATGCAGCTCCTGAGATTAATTTGTAATCATCACAGTTCTTCCCAGTATCTCTCTCCCTTCCCTTCTCTCTCTCTCTGTTTACACTGCATGCACGTTTTCCCCTTGCATCTAAATTTGTTCCGCCACGTTTTGAAACCCTGAATCTACATTAATTACACAAACACTTTCCAAACTGAGAGTGGATGCGACGGTGCTGCCGTCAGTCGTGGTGTACTTGGGCCGAAATCAAAACATTGGCTTGGTCGCCCTGCTCATATGTCCTGTGGGTGCGCCTGCACGTTCATTAACGCACCGTAGTTACTGCATGTTATGTTTTGTACTCGTATAATCAAGTACTAAATGCGCGGTGACTGGCACTGCTGCGCATTAGTGCCATAGCACATCTTTTTAGTGATACTGCTGTGCAGTAGCATATTGGCACTGTTTTTGACATGACACGCTGCTGCCGTGTAATATTAGGCTACTACACATTTAGCATATCGTGTAGGGACGCCCTGTGATTAGGGATTACACAGCACTGTCCCATGTTGCCTGTTGCTACCTTTTCTATTGGGACCTTCCACCAAATGAATTGGAGCAGGTGCAGTACAGTGTCTTTCTGCTCTTTTAGCTTATCCTGATTCCTAATCAAGGCTTTTTTTCCCCCTGCAAGCACATGACACTAATATGTGGATAGCTGCTCTTTTCTAGAGCAGTGAGCGGTTTGTGAGGTTTCCCAGGTATAAATCTGGGTGAATTGCCATCAGACACGGGACTTGCAGACATTCCTTGTAGATGTCACCTTCTAAGTCGCCTGTACTGGACAGCAGCCAGTTGGATATAAACATCAATGTCAGGCACAAACACAAGCAATGGAGCTGCAAAGGGAACTCAGAGATTCTGGGAATGTGCATCACCCTTTTTCATGAGATAGGTCAAAATTTAGATGCAGGATTGCTATAGCCATTTTCCTAATAGTCCCAGAAGACAATTTATGATGTGCTTCATGCATTCTCTTCCACTCTGACCTGGACAATACCATAAATACATCTGTACATCTTCAATTTGGCAGGAAGCTTCTTAATGTCTATGTCCTGCAGAGACATCATGATTTCTTTTATGTTTTGTGTCTAAAACCTGCTTCCCATTGGCGGGGCACATTAATTGAGTTGGCTCAGTCCATAGATTAATTTTAAATTAGGCTTTTTAAAATAACCATACAATGCAAGTAATACCATGTGTTGTAAATCTGTCTTCCTATGCTAAACTGAATTCCTTCCAACATGGGATTAAATGCACGGTTTCTTGGGATAACACATAACTCTCCTATTCTTTTAGAACACTAAAATCCATTGGTTGCACATAAACAGTCCTGAAGTCCATGCTCTGTCCCTTACAAGTTGTTTCCCAAGTCCCTCTTTTTTCTGAAACAAGGAAACTCCTGGACTTGGTGTGGCACAAACAAGCCTCTTGCTTATTACTGAGTAGTCATGATCTTATCAACAGAGACTAGTGAACAGCAAGAAGCCAGTTTGACCTGTTCACAATGTTTAAATTCCCCTCATATAAAAACAGTTTAAAGCAATAGGCTCATGAATAACTTAAACTTGTTTAATCAAAACTTCAAGTTTAATCAAAACTGCAAGCACTAAGCTACTGTGTGGTCTTGATCATACAATATTTTTTCTCACATACAACCCAACACACTTTCTTTCCAAAATCCAGTGACTAGAAATTGAGGTTTAGATTGTAAAATATGGTGACAGCAGTTTCTGCTGCTTAAGCCTCTGTCAGGAGAAAGCAAAAATAAAGCAACAAATGTTGCATGCAAGACTCCCTAGCTCAGGGGCGGGCAGTTATTTCAGGCAGAGGGCCGCTTACTGAGTTTTGGCCATCGAGGGCCATATGGCAGGCAACCTGGGGCAGATTAATATTAATTTTCTACATTTTTTAGGGGCCCCGCAGGCCAGGTAGAATATCCTGGTGGGCCGCATTTTGCCCACCCCTGCCCTAGCTGCTGGCTATGGATGTTTTCTGTCTTCCTCCTCTCCTGCAGACGTTCTCAAGGAAAGGTTGTTTAAATTTCTTTCTGCCTTTCAACAAGAAGCTGCATATTTTACTTGAGGGTGCGTTGTATGCAAAAAAATACAGTAATTTTGAATATTCTGAAGTGGTTTTTTAGCTGTAGTTCATGGTCTCTCAAATATGACATTTACTCAAATACCACACATGCTTTCCCCCCCATAAATCACCCCTCCAGAATTGGTGTGCATGTCTTAAGAGAGGAAGCTAATTTTTCTTCTTGTGTCAAAGTAGGCAGACTCCGTTGCAAGATATCTACCATGCTTCTCCCTGTACCAGCCACAGGGAGAGAGGAGGTGGCATTCACTTGTCAGCACCAGAGCTACAGCTTTAACCATCTTGCAGTCACAACCACTGAAGTCAGGGTTCCCTGCAGTCAGCATTCAGCCATGGCTGGAAGAATATTTTTTCTTCCAAAATAAGGGACGTGTCTTATTTGGGGGCATGTGGTATACAAGAGAACATGCTGTGTTTGATCAGAATCCCACCGTTGCACTAGATCTAGCCTCGGCTTCACTGGTCTGTTCTTCCTGAGCTTTACTTGGCAGTGGGTGCTGACAGGCACCCAGGCAGGTCGTGTCAGGCAGCCGTGGGGGTGCATTGCATCAAACAGATCCCTTCTTGAACAGTTATGATTTGTGTAATAAATATTGTCAGACTTTTTTCTCCCAGTACTTCTAATTTTACACAGAAAAGGGCTTA
>NW_017729018.1:4228059-4229459 GCF_001723915.1 Gavialis gangeticus | reverse complement strand
GTGTGGTGTTTGGGGTTTTTTTGACCAAAACGTGCTCTTGCCTTTGTTGAGCTTTTCTCATTTTAGCTGGTACTCTCAGGTAGAACAGATTCAGCTCCCACAAGTACTTACCCATTTTAAAACCCTCTGTCTGAGTGCCAGAGGTGTGAATGACCAGGAAGATGCATCTGCCTTTCAGTCATAACCTCTAAGAGCAGTTGGCCTGTAGCTGAAGCTGATGTAACTTTTAAGGCCAGTAGGATGAAAGGACTGAAAAGATCCCAGTTTCCTTGGGATGAATTGTATAGTATAGCTGGCTTGTTCTGCTCCCCCAGATGATTGGAGACAAAAGGGAATGTGCTTTTTATTTTTGTTTTTATTTATTTATTTATTTATTTATTTTTGCTGTAACCCATTAAATCAAGCAATATTTATCACTTTATGCATGGAATTAGATTTTGCAATGTTCACTCAGAGTTGGGAAGCCTCTGCTCATTTAAGGAAAGAAGTTAATTTTTATCAGGTATTGTTTCAGAAACATAGTTATTAATACCCATTTATAGGCACTTTTGCCTAATGTTGAAGGGGGAAACATTTATGCAAGGATTTATTTTTTTTAAAGATGTCTTTCTGTAAATATATGTAGTGTAGGACTAGTTAATTTACAGTAAACCTTCATTATCCAGCACCTTACAAGCCAGAATCCTCTATTAACCGGCAAACTGGCTTGTAAGGTAAAAGCGAAACTGGAAGTGCCCACTGTGGTACTTCCAGTTTTGCCAAGCCCCTATGGCCCAGGCCAAAGCAGCCTGCGCTGCTGACCCCCACATCCTGGGGCATAGCAGCCTGCACAGGGCCCACTTCCCTGCTCCAGACACAGCAGGAGAGGCAGCAGCCTGAACAGGCAAAGATGCCTGTTCAGGCCTCTCAGGGAACTAGCATATTTTGTTATCTGGCACCCCCCGTTTCCCATGGGTGCCGGATAACAAAGCTTTTGCTGTGTATATATAAATTGACTAGTCTTACAGTATTTGCTATAATGTAGCAAAATACTGAAACAGTCAACCTCAGCACAAATTCATAACTGTTATAATTGTTTTTTTGTAATTATTAAAAATGAAATGGGATTGACTGATGCTTGTTGGAGCAAATTAAAAAAGCAAAACACACGCAATGTTAAGAGCAGACTTCTCTTTCCCTTCACGAGCTCAAATGCCTATTTCCCAGCCATATAACTGCCGGTTTTGGCACTTAACAAGGGGTCGGTGTGGGCAGGTATGCAGCTTGGTATGTGTTGAATGGAGTGGAAGTCCCAAAAACTGCGGTCTGAGGAGGACAGACCTTCTAGGGCTTTAGCCCAGTAACTGGGTGATTAAGGTGCTCACCCAGGAAGCAGGCGACAGGTTCTAGGCTCCCTCACC
>NW_017729018.1:4226822-4227974 GCF_001723915.1 Gavialis gangeticus | reverse complement strand
AGTTTCTGCTGCTTAAGCCTCTGTCAGGAGAAAGCAAAAATAAAGCAACAAATGTTGCATGCAAGACTCCCTAGCTCAGGGGCGGGCAGTTATTTCAGGCAGAGGGCCGCTTACTGAGTTTTGGCCATCGAGGGCCATATGGCAGGCAACCTGGGGCAGATTAATATTAATTTTCTACATTTTTTAGGGGCCCCGCAGGCCAGGTAGAATATCCTGGTGGGCCGCATTTTGCCCACCCCTGCCCTAGCTGCTGGCTATGGATGTTTTCTGTCTTCCTCCTCTCCTGCAGACGTTCTCAAGGAAAGGTTGTTTAAATTTCTTTCTGCCTTTCAACAAGAAGCTGCATATTTTACTTGAGGGTGCGTTGTATGCAAAAAAATACAGTAATTTTGAATATTCTGAAGTGGTTTTTTAGCTGTAGTTCATGGTCTCTCAAATATGACATTTACTCAAATACCACACATGCTTTCCCCCCCATAAATCACCCCTCCAGAATTGGTGTGCATGTCTTAAGAGAGGAAGCTAATTTTTCTTCTTGTGTCAAAGTAGGCAGACTCCGTTGCAAGATATCTACCATGCTTCTCCCTGTACCAGCCACAGGGAGAGAGGAGGTGGCATTCACTTGTCAGCACCAGAGCTACAGCTTTAACCATCTTGCAGTCACAACCACTGAAGTCAGGGTTCCCTGCAGTCAGCATTCAGCCATGGCTGGAAGAATATTTTTTCTTCCAAAATAAGGGACGTGTCTTATTTGGGGGCATGTGGTATACAAGAGAACATGCTGTGTTTGATCAGAATCCCACCGTTGCACTAGATCTAGCCTCGGCTTCACTGGTCTGTTCTTCCTGAGCTTTACTTGGCAGTGGGTGCTGACAGGCACCCAGGCAGGTCGTGTCAGGCAGCCGTGGGGGTGCATTGCATCAAACAGATCCCTTCTTGAACAGTTATGATTTGTGTAATAAATATTGTCAGACTTTTTTCTCCCAGTACTTCTAATTTTACACAGAAAAGGGCTTAGCTGGTTTAAATTGTATAATGGAAATTGTGCTCAGCAACCGCATAGAATGGGGACATTCAAAGTCCCCTGTTTCCCAAGTGTGGTGTTTGGGGTTTTTTTGGTTTTGTTTTGTTTTTGGCGGGGGAGGTTGGGCC
>NW_017729018.1:4218623-4226444 GCF_001723915.1 Gavialis gangeticus | reverse complement strand
CTGTAGCTGAAGCTGATGTAACTTTTAAGGCCAGTAGGATGAAAGGACTGAAAAGATCCCAGTTTCCTTGGGATGAATTGTATAGTATAGCTGGCTTGTTCTGCTCCCCCAGATGATTGGAGACAAAAGGGAATGTGCTTTTTATTTTTGTTTTTATTTATTTATTTATTTATTTATTTTTGCTGTAACCCATTAAATCAAGCAATATTTATCACTTTATGCATGGAATTAGATTTTGCAATGTTCACTCAGAGTTGGGAAGCCTCTGCTCATTTAAGGAAAGAAGTTAATTTTTATCAGGTATTGTTTCAGAAACATAGTTATTAATACCCATTTATAGGCACTTTTGCCTAATGTTGAAGGGGGAAACATTTATGCAAGGATTTATTTTTTTTAAAGATGTCTTTCTGTAAATATATGTAGTGTAGGACTAGTTAATTTACAGTAAACCTTCATTATCCAGCACCTTACAAGCCAGAATCCTCTATTAACCGGCAAACTGGCTTGTAAGGTAAAAGCGAAACTGGAAGTGCCCACTGTGGTACTTCCAGTTTTGCCAAGCCCCTATGGCCCAGGCCAAAGCAGCCTGCGCTGCTGACCCCCACATCCTGGGGCATAGCAGCCTGCACAGGGCCCACTTCCCTGCTCCAGACACAGCAGGAGAGGCAGCAGCCTGAACAGGCAAAGATGCCTGTTCAGGCCTCTCAGGGAACTAGCATATTTTGTTATCTGGCACCCCCCGTTTCCCATGGGTGCCGGATAACAAAGCTTTTGCTGTGTATATATAAATTGACTAGTCTTACAGTATTTGCTATAATGTAGCAAAATACTGAAACAGTCAACCTCAGCACAAATTCATAACTGTTATAATTGTTTTTTTGTAATTATTAAAAATGAAATGGGATTGACTGATGCTTGTTGGAGCAAATTAAAAAAGCAAAACACACGCAATGTTAAGAGCAGACTTCTCTTTCCCTTCACGAGCTCAAATGCCTATTTCCCAGCCATATAACTGCCGGTTTTGGCACTTAACAAGGGGTCGGTGTGGGCAGGTATGCAGCTTGGTATGTGTTGAATGGAGTGGAAGTCCCAAAAACTGCGGTCTGAGGAGGACAGACCTTCTAGGGCTTTAGCCCAGTAACTGGGTGATTAAGGTGCTCACCCAGGAAGCAGGCGACAGGTTCTAGGCTCCCTCACCCAGCAAGGATTTGAACCTGCTCCCCTTTGATTTCATGGCATCATACTTGAACCACCTTGCCACAGGTTAAGGGTTATTTTAGCTTTTCTCCCAGTCTTCTCTTGAAGCATCTTGCATTTATTATTCATTGTGTAAAAGGGACAAAAATCACTGGGGAAAGTTTCTGCCCTATTGGGAACAGGGTGGGGGGAGATCCAGGCTGGAACCTGCTCCCTGCCAGACTAGCATCCCTCTCATTAAGCCACACACCGCCTTGCTTGTTTACCTTTCCTGGCTTCACACACCTCCCTCTTTTGGCTGCCAAGTGGGCCAGGTTCAGAAGGACTGGAGAGGCCACTAGGTGCTGCCTACTCTGTGGTATGGTCTGAGTCATGTGCTGAGAAGTCAGAAAAGGCACATGTTCAAATTCTCTTGAAATGGGGCTTATAACCCAAGTCGTCTGCTTTGTGGACATGTGCCCTGCCCGTTTGTCTGTAAGAGAAATAGCAGAACTGTCCAACACCAACTAGTCATGGGGGTGGGAGTTGCCAGGTACAGTTTGTGACTTGACTTGCCAGCGTAGGCTTATACAGAGCTGCCTGTGTATCTGCCAGGCCAGCGTGCAGCCAACTGCATATGTTCAGTAGCGTGTGGATGCTTGTGTCTCCATTGGTCTTCAGGTAGGATTGCAAGCTGTGTATAAGCACCAAAAATAGCAGTAATATGGCTCAGAAACTGCCATTTGGGTGTGCACAGTGAAACAGGATTCTGCCTTTAGCATGTGTACGGCATAGACACCATTAGACAATACTTATGCATACATGACATACAAAGTGCACACAACAAAACATGTATCAAACAATCACAGTTAAAAACCCATATGGCTCTAGTATACTTACATATATTCCAAGTAAAATAAACTTTAAAATCTTTTGCAAAAGAATAAAAAATCCAAAAGACCAGTAAAATGCAGGCAAGTTTAGAAGAAAAGGGAAAAGAAACTTGCTTTTTCCCCTAAAGTTTACTGTGGTAGGACTGAGAACTGCCAGCTCACTGCCTTAATGAAATGCAAAATCACTTTGAGATACTGGGGAAAAAAGTCCTACATAAGGCTTACCTTCACCAGGGAAAGGATACTGCTTTTATTTGGCTAAGAAATCAAAACAAGCTTGGCCGGCTGCCCAGCATCATGCTATGCTTAACAAAAGCCTTGGATGCTTTTTACCAGCCTTTGCACATCCTTTTTAAAAGCGTGGTCTGTGAAAATGCCCTCCACCTTACACGGCTGTGCTTTTTTAACCCATTCGACACCACAACAAGCTAAACTTGTTACTGCTTAATGATTTAAAGCCTGGAGAATGCAACTCACAGCAGCTTGTTGGTATGGTTGGTTCCACATCGTATAATGCAGCAAGAAAATCAGACTCTAAAAGATTGCACAGTTCAGGCATGCTTACTAAGCAAAGGCGTGAGTCACTGTCAGGTTGCCCTGCTCAGTTAAATTTGGACAAGACAGTGCAACATTTACCTGATTCTTTGCAAACAAGGAGGGAATTCTGCATTTTCCAAATGGTGAGATTGGACTGTAATGGAGTCTTCGTACAAACTATGCTGAGACAGGCTCTGCTATTAGTAAGACAAAGTGGCGTTCCTTTCCCACCATTAATAATGCAGATGTGCCAATTCCATCCATGCCTACAATGGGCGTTACTTTACAGCGGACCCGTTGGCACCTATCCTGTTCATTAGGATGTGTTCCTCCCCAGCAAGTGCCTTCTTAGGAATCATGGCCTCTGGCTGCTACAACCAGTCAGACAACTCTGTAAATTCGGCAGTTTTCTCTTGATGACGCACACGCTGGAGCTTTGTTTCTCTGCCTGTCATTTACCTGCCACACTTTGAATTTTTTCTCACGGCGTTCAGTTTCTTTCTGGGTCCTCAGTGCGCTCAGGAGCTGACTGAAAGCCCAACCCAAGATTTTCTGCCCAAACTTTGTCTATGCCTTGCTCCTTGTGATTCTGGGGACTCAGCCTGGATCTTCTTCATTACCCTACCAGCCTTGAGAGATGTTTCCTTCTTGGCCCTTGAAAGGTTTTCCTGCTTGGTCCTTCCACTTTCACCACTCTGGGGGGATCCGTAGGGAAATGGGGCTAACTGTACGATGTTATCTTTTCCTACTGCTCTGCTAAATAGCTCTAAGATATTGTTACAGACCTAAGACTTCACTCACTGTGGTGTGCTCTTTCACTAGCATTTCCACCTTCTCTCACAAGTAAGGGAGTGAGATTTTCAACAAGCACAGGAAACTATCTTACGTTGTCAAATCATGAGCTGAAACTCTCAGGGAGATTCCTACATCACTTCAAATCGCTACTGCATCTGGCTGTGTGTAATCAGGATTCTCATTCTACACTCTTCAGGTCTTCAAAACTCTTACCCCTACTTTATGTGTGTCCTAAAGTGAATTGTCTAGTGCTTGATCTATCAACACACATAATTCCTTCTCTTTTCTAGCCCAAATGCATCTGGCTTCCGTATGTATGCCTAGCATATACTGTACTACCCTCTCCCTTTTTCATATGTCCTTCTGCTCTAACAAGTGCATCCTAGTGTCTTTCATGTTGACTGTGGCCACCTGATCTGCGAGCTGTCCATTCATTAGATTACTTCTGGATTATCCATCAGCTTCTACAGCTCCTCCTCTCCCTTCTGCTGCTTCTAAATTAGAGATAGAAACGAGCCGCTGTGAAGGATTCTGTTTGCTCTGAAGAGAATCGCTGACAATACTCCCATCTTGCCCATGCTTGTGGAGAGTCTCAGAGTTTTGCAGAGATTTTGGTCAGAGAAAACTGCTCTCAGGGGTGGTTAAAAAAGACATAGGAGGAGAGGCCCCATGAAAGGGTCTGCAGGGTTTGTAACAAGCTATTTTGTTCCTGTCTCTGCATGTTGAAGTTTTTGGCTGAATCAAGTGGAGTTTGTGACTAGCCACTCATTCTCCAGCTCACTCCCTGGAAAGGGCCTATTTCTGCTTGTGCCTCTACTGTGTCGCTGGACTGTGGTAGCCCTTGCAGCTGGGAGGCTGAGACCTACTCCATATTTTCCCACCGCCCCTCCTCTGCCATCTTCATTCTGAGTGATCCTTAGATCCCTTGAATTAACCTTTCCTACACATCAGTGCCATTCTGTATTCTCATTCAGTGCTAAACCTAACGCAGCCCAGTGCTCTCAGAATCTGACCCTTAAAACTTTATCTCATGTTTCTCTTTGCCTCATCAGCCTCTCTCTCCATGCCTGAGCTCTCTGGACCGCATCCAGAATGCTTTATCTCGTCTCCTAAGGCCTTCTGAAGAACCTGAACTCTTTATGTCAGTTCTAAGTTTACAGTCACTGGAGACTGAGACACAAATCCTGTTTCACGTTTATGTGCCTAAGTGCATAAAGGCAGTTTTTGGCACTTATTCAACGTTCACGCTTGTTTCAGTTTACATAATTATGCTTACCCCATGCTTCCCTTTTGAACATATTCAGAAAGCCCCACTCTGGCCATAGAGACTGTGGGGCAGAATGAAATGACTCAGCTGCATGTATAATGTTGGGTGAATTCCCTAAACTTTGGTTGGAGCAGAAACCATGACTAGGGCCTGTCTCCCAGAGGAGGTGGCTTTAGGTGACACTGACTGTGCAGTAGCTCCTTATGAATGGCTTTTAGGTGATGCCAACTGCGCGGTAGCTCATTACTACTGCACAGTAATGTCGTTTCACGCTTTGTGCCACACAGTGCTGCTGTGGAGTAATAATGAGCCACTGTGCAGTCAGCATCTCATGTAGACACTGCCAGTGATTCTAAACCAGGTTATGTGGCACCCTCGGCTGCCATGAGATGCTCCTTTTAAGGGTGACAATCAGGTGCCATGCACTGTTAGCACTGTTAGGTGTGCCAACTCTCACACACGATTTGCAAGAGAAACCCAGGAACTTTAAATAGGAATTCATTGTGTCAAAACCAGTCTGACCTGCTGCGGTCTTTCTGAGTTCATTGCAACCGAAGAATTACTCTGGTATTTTTTTCCATAGTCACAAAATGAGTGAAAGCTGAGAGCTGGCATTTTCCAGGGGGGATCCTGAGTCTAGCAGGAGGTTCCTTTGAACCTCCCTTGAACATAGTTGAAAAACCACTCCACCGAATCCTTTCTGGAGTAGCTGGTTTGCAGGGCATGGTCTCCCCACTCCCTGCCCTCCCCTGCTCCCCAGATCCTGGAGTTGCTCCCCATTCCCAGATGCATAGCTTGGCATTGCAGCACATTCAAGCTTATTTTTAAAGGCCCCAGTAGAATAACCAGCTTCATAAGCACCCACCTGCAATGCTTAGGGAGGAGTTGTGTTATCATGGGGGGTTTTAGTCTGAGTGACTCATCCCAGCGGCCTCATGCTGTCAGAACTAAAATTGTGGAGTTTGCATCTATCAGAGGTGACAATATGCAGACCTCAAAACACGGCATGTAACACACAGGGGGAAACTGTATTACAGCACAGCTTGATAGATACAGAGGAGTCAATCCCAGAACTTAAAATCCGTATAGCTTCATAATAAGTGATTGTGGCTTGATTGCTTTTGTTTTGTGTAAAAAGGATAAAGGAAGTACATCTATACTGGCTGTAGCTATAAAAATGAGAAAATCTTAAAACCATCCTTGATAAATGCAGGGAAGGAGATTCTGATGGTAATGGATTTGAATCAAGTCAGGGACTGTAGAACATGTATAATGGAAGTGAAAGGAGAAATCTCTGGCAGCAAAGTTAAGGAGTTTTTCAAGTATTTTAGGAGCAGAAAGTATCTAAACAATGGCTTTAGTCTATTACTAGATGGAAATGGTGAAATTGTTGATAATAATACAGAAAAAGCAGGCGCAATTAATTATTTTCCCCCTTGTGCTCACTGGAGAGGGGGGAACTGATGATGTCCTCATATCACAGGAAATATGTTTCATTCCCATAGTAACTCAGGAGCATATTGAAGAGTAGCTTCCTGTGGTGGATATTTTTAAGTCTGGGTAAATGGTGTCCAGTGGTTTTCAAAGAGGTCTGGGAAGTTAGGTTGGTTTCCAGTGAGTCTGGGAGTACTGAGGAGTTCAGAGGGCTGGAAGAGAGCCAGTGCCAGGGCAGGATGTGAACATGATAAAGTGACCTGAGTACGTTATAGACCTGTCAGTTGAAATACTGGAATGGCTGATATGGGACTCACTTAACATCAAATTAAATGAGGAATATGTAATTGTTAATGCCAGTTAATGCATGGTGTCACGGAGGACTCCAGGACACCAGGGGCCTACCTGGTCCTGGGCAGATTCATTGTGTTCCCAGCAAGTCACGCTATAGAGAACAGTAGGGGAGCTCTAGTTTTGGGAGGGAATGGCTCCTCCCAGTAGGCCGTGGACAGGTGTGGAGAGGACAGATGAGTGGGAAGATCAGCCTCTGCATTCCCAGCCTCTCCCTGCAAGAGGTGCTGCCTCTCAGTAGCGCCTCCGGACTTGCCTTCCAGCCCACGATGACTCTAGCTCTCTGTTTGCAGACATACTGCCGGCAAAGCCCAGCATGGGAACTTCCTGGTGGCCATCAAGCAAGAAAAGGGGGAGGTTCCCCGCACGAGCACTGAGAAGCCCCACAACGAGGAGGAGGTGAGACCTGGGCCTCAGAGCCTGGCTTCTCTGACAGCAATGCCAGGCCATTCCTGTGCTGGTTCCCATACAGTAGCCCAGCAGTGGGATATTAGGGTTCACAGCACTGCAGGAAGCAGATGCCAGTCCTAGATGGAGCTCTTTTTCTGTTGCCTACGTGCAAGATCCTTGAGCTCTCAATAACACTGCCTTCTGTACCATGCAGCCCAGACATCCCAGGGCCTTGTGCCATGGATACAGGCGAAGGGGGAACTCTTGTGGCTACAACACTGGGCTGAGAAGAGAGTCCAGAAACTCAAATCACCTGAAAAACAAAGGGTTCAGGGCAGAGGAGGCTTAGCTCTGTGCCAGTGCATTGCTTTATGTCCCTCTCTCCCCTTTGTACCCAGTAGCTTAGTGAGCTCCAGTCTAGCTTGTACATATTTATCCTCATGTCTGTCTTTCTCCTGCCCTCGGGCACTAGCCGGTGAAGAAGAGGGGCTGGCCCAAAGGGAAGAAGAGGAAGAAGATCCTACCCAACGGCCCCAAAGCCCCTGTGACGGGCTATGTTCGCTTCCTAAATGAACGGCGTGAGCAGATTCGCATGCAGCATCCTGACCTGCCCTTTCCTGAGATTACCAAGATGCTGGGAGCTGAGTGGAGCAAGCTCCAACCCTCAGAAAAACAGGTGTGGGAGGGACCAGGCTCCCAGGGGAGAGGCCACCTGCAAAGAGGATCTGGGAAACATCTGTGGGAATGAGTGCAGTACAAGATCCACACTGCAGTAGGTTCTTTAGAGAGGGGTAACCAGGGTCCCCTGGAAGACATCTAGGGAGCCCAGTCCGTAGTGCTTACCTAATATGCTGCTGCAGGAGGCTTGGGATGTGTCCTCTGCCTTGGCTACAGGGATTACACACCTTAGATTCACCTGACCAGCCACTCTGCTGTAGGCCACAGCATGGGCAACTTGTGTCTTCTGAGTCAGGGGCA
>NW_017729018.1:4211863-4213623 GCF_001723915.1 Gavialis gangeticus | reverse complement strand
TGCAGTACAAGATCCACACTGCAGTAGGTTCTTTAGAGAGGGGTAACCAGGGTCCCCTGGAAGACATCTAGGGAGCCCAGTCCGTAGTGCTTACCTAATATGCTGCTGCAGGAGGCTTGGGATGTGTCCTCTGCCTTGGCTACAGGGATTACACACCTTAGATTCACCTGACCAGCCACTCTGCTGTAGGCCACAGCATGGGCAACTTGTGTCTTCTGAGTCGGGGGCACATGCCTCCCCCCCCAGCAACCAGTCAGTGACCGGGGGGGGCTGTGGCTGGTTGCACCAACCCAGAAGCATGAGCAGCACTCCCAGAGGTGCCAGCAGTGCTTCTCTTGGTGCCTCCACTCCCTGGCTGGCGCTCGCAGGGGGGGCACTGGCACTCCTGCCTACCCCCCGCTCGTCATCTATTTGGGGAGCACTGGCTTTCAGGGGGTGCACCAGTGCTCTCAGGGTGCACCTCCTACGCCTCGCCACTGGGCCTTAGCATCAACTAGCAGCCAGTCCCAAAGCCAAGAGTAACTTCCAGCTGGTTTTGCTGCCATTGAAGTCAACAGAGATTTTTGCCGTTGGTGTTTGTGGAAACAGAACTGGGCTTGGAAACAAGCCCTGTGTACTGGGATAGGTTCCTCAGTGGTGTCTATGGTAACACCTGCTGGGCCCTATTAAGAGGGAGATGGGGGCCAAGGTCTGTGACCTTGTTCTCCTGTCTGGTCCTGGGAATAGTCTATCCTCCAGGCAGGGCGTGCTCCTGTCTGTCCTCAGTGGCTCTGCACAGAGCATCTAACCCTGGTGTGGTTTCAGCGGTACCTGGACGAGGCAGAGCGGGAGAAGCAGCAGTACATGAAGGAGTTGCGGGAATACCAGCAGTCAGAGGCCTACAAGATGTGCACGGAGAAGATCCAGGAGAAGAAGATCAAGAAAGGTCAGTGCTGCTGGGCACAAGGAATAATGGGGTTGTTCCCCTTCTTGGGGCTGTATGTTGGTGGCAGTGGGGCTAGATGAGTAACCCGTGACTCCTTTCTGCCCCTAGAGGATGCTGGCTCTGTAGCTGTGAACACCCTCCTGAATGGCCACCCACACAAGGTAAGGCCCTGAAGGGATGGAGGCACAGAGGACACTCAGTAGAGTACGTGAGGTGGAGTACTGGCCCCTGCAGAGGAATGTGACTTGGCCATTGGTTTGGGGAGGCCTCAGCTCTGCCCAGGGGACAGGTCTCCCCAACACATCCCCTGCGCAGACTAAGCTGCCACCCTATCTGATTGGTTCTGGTCAGTCTGTGCTGGAGCACAGACCATGTCGTCCTTGCCTTGCATCCTCCACTCGTGGTGCTGTTGGCTCCATCTGTGTACTGTCACCCGAGCCCTTCTAACTGCCCTCAAGCTTCTGTCTTATGGGTTTTCAAGTCTGTGGCACCCTTTCCAGCTCAGGGAAGTGGAGGATCAGCATGTCCCAGCATGTCTGGGGACTCCCCCGTGCAAAGGGGAGCTCAGGTTGGAGCCCTCCCACCCAGCAACTCTCCCTATCTGACCCTTCTTGGTTGCTGGACACTCACCCAATCTCCTGGCCAGGTGGGGGAATGCGGCAGTGATGGCTTTTCCACGTTTGATGTGCCGATCTTCACAGAGGAGTTCTTGGACCAGAACAAAGGTACTGAACCAAGAAAAAGGGGCCTCACCCTTTGGGACTGGGGCAGTCTGCCATTCTCCATGTACACAGTCCCTGGCTCACGGGCCCTAGGGGGTTGGCTGTGGAGGGAG
>NW_017729018.1:4202491-4211852 GCF_001723915.1 Gavialis gangeticus | reverse complement strand
CCTGGCTCACGGGCCCTAGGGGGTTGGCTGTGGAGGGAGCAAGGCCACATGCTGTAGCCCACTGTTCCATTACTCTGAGCCACACCTCCAACCTGGGCAGAAGAGGATGGTCACCTTTCCCTGTTGTAATCAGACCCCTGAGGCTCACCATAGCTGATAGCGCCACTGGCTTGACTGCCAGGCAGTGCCTGATCCTACCTTAGCAGGTGAAGGAAACCCATAATGCACAGAGGCAAGCTCAGTGGGAGTTGCAGTACAAATTATGTGGACTGCATCTGCCGATCCTGTCAGTGCTACAGTAGGGTGCTGGGAAAGTGTACAGTCACAGATCCTGGCATCCTGCATGAGCCGGCTTTCCTGGCTTCCGTTCCATTGGCACTGACAAAGGAAGGGAAAGGTAGGGAACCCTTATAGCACCTAGCACACAAGGGCACTGATCCTGGCTGGGGGCTCCAGTCCGTGCTGTATCCAGAGAACTGAGGGTGAGGCTGATGCCATTGCTTGAGCCCTGCTCAGTCCCCAGGAGAGAGGGTTTGGCCCTGAGGCCCTGTGAGCCTGTTGGGGGATGCCCCTGTTCTCTGTACTGACCCCTCTACTCATCTCTGTGGGGCAGCACGGGAGGCAGAACTGCGGCGCCTGCGGAAGATGAACACGGAGTTTGAAGAACAGAATGCTATTCTGCAGAAGCACACAGAGAGCATGAGCTGTGCCAAGGAGAGGCTGGAGCAGGAGCTGGCACTGGAGGAGAGGCAGACACTGGCCCTGCAGCAGCAACTCCAGTCTGTCCGGCAGGCCCTGACCACCAGCTTTGCCTCCCTGCCCATCCCAGGTAAGCTGGGAGGCAGAGAAGGGAGCCTGGGATGCTGCCTGGAAGGACCCTCTCTGTGACCTATAGGGATGTGCTCTTGGCTGCATTCCCATAAGAGGACCTGATGCTGGCTGAGCCTGGCTCCCTGGAACTGGGGACCTTTACCCTGCAGGGATTCACAAAACTTCTACCAAACCACCTTCCCTTCCCCCCTTGCCTTAAAGTGACGTTTCCCAAGCTTTGTGGGTTTATACCTCATCATAGCAAGGTTGGCCACCCTTGTGCCCCCCTTGATTCAACCCCCACTGCCATTGGTTCCTGGCGGACACAAAAATCACAGCCATAGATTCCCCTTGCCAGTGGCTCTGATTCACACATGTCCCTGCTAGGAATGGGAGCACACTGCCACTCTGGGAAATGCTGCCTGAAAGGATCACCAGGCACTGCATAGACTCTTTGCCTTTGCCTCCACTACAGAGCAGGCCCCTCTGGGGCAGATCCTGGGTGCCAGGCAGGCTGAGCACACTGTGCAGGTGAGGGCAGTGCTAGCCCCTGCTATTGAGGAAAGTGCCCTGCTGTCTCTTGTATGGACAGAGCTGACCAGGCCTTGGCAGCAGGGTCTCTGCAGGCCTATGCCTGCACACTGGCTTAGATGAAGTGCTGAGCTGATCCAACTGACTGTAAACCACATTCACGGGGGGCTGGAAGTGTTTGCACCCTATGCTTGGACTGCCCTGCCCCCGTTGCCTGCAACCCTTTAGAGCAGTGCCCTGGAAGGATCTGTGTGTGAGGGAGCAGATTCAAAGGGATCCTTACCACCAGCAGAAGCTATCTAGCCATTGCAGCACTGGGTTTGTCTGGGCTCCAGGCATGTGGGGGTGTGGAGCTGATTGGCAGCTGTCCCAGTACAGAATGTTGGTCCCAGCAAAAGGCTGGGGCTGGGTATAATGCGATGTGTGGCCCCTGCCCCCAGTTCATGGGCATCTGTTTCAGGCACCGGAGAGACCCCCACACTGGGCACCCTGGATTTCTACATGGCCAAACTGCACAGCGCCATCGAGAGCAACCCTCTGCAGCACGAGAAGCTGGTCGTGCGTATCAAAGAGATCCTGTCCCGGATAGCCAGGTAAGCAGGGCTTCCTAGAGTGGGGAGGTATGTCTGCAGCACTGGGCGGGGAGCTGTAATGTTTGCCTACGCTACCACCAGTGTCAGGCAGTGGTGTACTCCTGATAAGCACCTTGATCTTGGTGGACCAAGCTTGGAATAGTTTGGGAGTAGCCCAGTGTCAGCAGGAGAGGGAAGGAGCAACCTTCTGTGCAGCTCTTCCCGAGATACTGTCCTGCTGGGCTGCATTGGGAGTGGCTCAGCCTGCCCTGTCAGATTAACACTGGGCACCTGCCAGTGTAGAAGGAGCTGCTGACCTCGATCTGTTCCCAGTGGGGCAGCAGGCATCTGCATCACAGAATGTGCTTTGGAATTAAGCATCCTCTCTTGGTGGCTGGACAGGCAGGAAGACAAAAGTCCAATGTCCAGAGAGGCTGGGATCTCCCCAGCACAGACCCAAGGCAGGCATGTAGCAGTGCAGGGGGGGCACTGCTGGTTCCAGGATGGATCGTTCCTTGGGGCTGAGAGACCAGAAGCTCCTTCCCTGCAGAACTCCTGAAAAGTGAATCCACCTGCTTCACTCCTTGTTTCAGTGAACACTTGTGAAGAGGACCCTCCTGCTGCAGCAAAGCACTGACTGACGGGAACCCTCGACACCTCCTCCCCCTGCCTTCATGTTCAGCTGCTGCAGAGAGCTGGTTCTGCCCTAGCCACCGCACTGCTGTATGCCTCTGCCTGGCACACATGTTTGCTGGAGGAATAGTTCAACTGGGCTGAGCAGTTCCTGTTGTTTCAGTACAGCTGAGACCTGGGAGCTGGGCATCTCTGGGTTTAGGGCTGTAGCTAGCCTGCTATGACTGGATGAGGGATGCTGCTTACGGGGCCTGTCCTCCACTCCATCACCTGATGCTGGCTTGCTCCCAGTGCAGGGTGTCTTCAGCATTGCCCTAGCAGGGCATAGCTGATGGTTGTGGACAGCTGGACAGTCATGGAAGGCAGGGCAGATGGGGGTCAAGGCTGCAAACCAGGACCCAGTAGATCTGGGTTCAGCTCTCAGCTCATCCACAGGCCTGAGTCACCCCAGCGCATCCCAGTAGGACATAGTGTAGTGGAAACTCTGTGCCTCTGGTTCCTCCAGCTTCAAACCCTCACACAAGTGCTGCGGGCAGGTTTGTTGTGGTCAGTAGGGGGCTGAGGGAGTCCAGTAATAGGGACCAAACCCGCACCTTGCTTTGCCCTGCTCTGTGGTGAGGGTAGTTGGGGGTATCTTTAACCCTGAACTGAGCAGTGCTCTGAGGGTCCCTACTTAGGGTTTCTTTGTGTCAGGAGCTGCCCTGGTGCCTGCAGCAACCATTGCCCTCCTTCCCTGAGGATCATGAAGAGGGGACCTGCCTGTCTCACCCAGGTGCCTCCTAACAGCTGACTTCAGCCACTAAACTTAATCAAGTCGTTATAGAGCATCTTATTTTCTTACTAGCACCACATAACCAGGTTCTATATTAGGAATCAGTGTATATCCACTCCAAGAAACAGCCTCTCCCTTGAGGTCAATACTCTGTAGAGTTTAGCGTGACAGCAAGAATTAGCCTCTTTCTGTAAGCATCTCCATGGCCTCAGCACTTAACCTGTTCTCAGGTGGACCAGCTGCTGCCCACCCTGCCTGGGAATGCTCCTGGAGACTGGTTAAATAAAAACTGGGTTGAATAACCAGGCTGTGGCGTTGTGTTTGTGGGCACAGGGGGAGGAGGGGGTATGCACGTGCTCATGGGCTGGTGGGGATCATAGACAATGGTAGAAGATGGTGAGTCTGGTTGTATGAAAGAGGGTGATCAGTGTCCAAAAGCTGGTGAGACCTGGGCTGAGTGTGGGGATGTTCCTAGTGGGAGGTTCCTCTTGCTTTGTCACCGAGGGATATCTCTGTATATTGGTGCACTGGAACCCCTGGGTGTTCTCAGGAAGACTTTGCTGACACCATCAAGACTTTTTGCCCTGGGAGAATCTGGCATGTTGGAGCATCCCAGTAATAAAGGGGGGCTGTTCTGGTTGGTACTTCGATGTGGAGGGAGCTGGGTAAGGGGCCAGGACCAGAGATCTGAGGACATGGAGGAGAGACTTCCTCAGCCATGTGCCTGTGTCTTCCCACAGGCCCACACAGGTCTGGCCCACACAGTCCTATTCAATGGGTTTTGCCTTGCCCTAGATTTTTCCCTAACCAGCCTGGCCCACATTTTCCAAGAGTAACATATGCCATGTTTGCAAGTGCTTTGAAGATGAACATTCTGGTTATGATTTGGTAACTAAAGGCCAGGATGAGGATCAGCAGATCTGGGCCCTGGCCTGACATTGTCACAGACTTCCTGAGTAGCCTTGGGCATAGTGAGGCACACGACTCCCTGCTGCTGCCCCTGCTCAGCCACATCATGGAAACCAAAGTACTTGTCTTGGAGACATAAGTTGGTTCTTTTGGAGCAGTTGAGAGCCAAGGGCCCTTGATCTCAGGAGCTGTGTGAAGACAAAGATCCACAGAGAACTTCAAAGGACCTGGCAAGTCTTCAAAAAGGCAGTGCCCTAGCAACCCTGAACTCAGTGAGAGCATTGCCGTTGGTTTCTTTTGCCTATGTGAAGCCAACAACAAAACTCTCATTGCCTTTCATGAGGCCAGAATTTCTCTTGTGGAGCAGTTTTACCCTGTAGAAGCACTGGTAGGATAGTCAGGATTGGGTCCCAGGTTGCAAGGGGAAAGGCTAGTGAGGGATTCAAGCCTACACCTTTCCTGTAAGGAGGGGCTCTGCATAGCTTCCAGCTGGAGTGCTACATTAGAAAGGCTGCCTGTGGCTGGAAATTCATTGTTTCTGCGATTCCAGATCAACTGAGTACAATGGGGTCAACAATTTTGGTAGGCATGCTGCAAATTAGCCCTGTGGCCTCCCCAAGTGTCACTCCAAGTGTCCCCTTCCCTTGCCTGATCTGCTCTGCTCTCTGCCCCTGCCCTGTACTCCCTGTCTTATCTACTGCACTGCCTTCTGCCTCCTGGTCTATGCTGCCTGCCTGATCTGCTCTGCTTTGTGCTGCCTTCCCTGTGCTCTCTGCCCAATTTGCTGCTTTGCTTTCTACTCCCTGCCCTATCTGCTGATGTGCCTGGTGCTCCATCCGTCATCTGCCATGTGCCACCCACAGAGGCTATCTGTGCCAATCGTGGCCACCCCTGAACTGAGAAAAAAGATCCCATTTACTTTCTTCCCAAATTGCCCTGGAATCTGGAGGCAACCCTGGGTCTGTCCTGACTTCAGTCCCAGCACTGGGTCTTGTGCCGGGGCCTCACTGCAGGTTGGCTGGCACACCGGAGAACCAAAAGCAGCCAGGAGTCCCACTGCTCTGCTGTTTCCAGCAAGCCTCACAGCATTTGCTTGTGGGAGTGAAGGCCGGACTCTGACCTGCAGGCATGGCACAGAGCAGATGTGCTGAGCAGAGCGGCACAAAATGTTTGTGGTGTCATTAAACTGCCCCGCGAGAGGCAATGCTTGTGGCTCAATTTCTTGGTGTCAGTCAGGCTTTTGCACAGGGCTTTTGATGTTGGTTTCTGTGCTTGAACAGAGCAGTGTCCTCGGGACCCAGACTGTTTGAGGTGCAGCTTTGCACATTCAGAAGTGCAAACCCATGTACTAGCTGTCAGGCAAAGCAGCACCAGGGAGCGTGGCCTGGGGTGAAACAGCTTGGACAGGTTTGGGCTGTCTGGCTTACAAAGCTCTCATGTCCTGTCCCCTTGGCCATTGTCACAGAGCTCTTGTGACAAAACCAAGTTACAAATCTTTCACTGGGCGTGGGTTGCCACACCATGCAAGAAGGGGCTGGGTTTATAAGCAATGCATGTGGACTTTGATGGGAGCTAACACCCTGTGTGAGCAAACACACTCCCTACCTGTGAGCACAGCTGCTGCTTGCAGGTGTTTGTAGCTCCTCTGGCATGGTGCCTGCCCTGTCCCTGCAGCTCAGTAGACCCACGCCTGCCTGCATGGAAGAGAGCTCATCTGACACTAATTGAATTACCTGTGCCTAGGGGATCAGGTTCCCTGGGCCTGGGATCGCCTTACTGCCGGGCTGGGAGCTAGTGGGCATCTATAATTCAGTAGGGAGAACTGCCATTGTGCCCCCGAAAGCTGGGTGGCAGGAAGATGCACCGGTCAGGCAGACAGAACAAAAAAGCCAGTGAGGAGGAGAAGTCCATGGAGAACGGAGTGGCTCAGGAGCTGGGGGCTGCAGAGGCCTCACCTGAGGTGGGGAGAAAGGAGGACAGTGGCCCTGCTGCCCACTCTCACGGCTCGCAGCCCCCCCCACGGGTGCGGCCCAGGCTGGTATTCCACACGCAGCTGGCCCATGGCAGCCCCACCGGGAAGATTGAGGGCTTCACCAATGTGAAGGAGCTGTATGCCAAAATCGCCGAGGTCTTCAGCATCTCTCCAACTGAGGTGAGGGGAGCGCGGCTTACGTGGAGGAGTGGGGCAGGCAGCCTGAGCTGGCTGCGCCAGTGCTACGGCTCTCCTCTGCCATCCTTACCATGTTGATCCAATTTGGGAGAGGAGGAGGAGGGGCATTTCCTGCTTCTTTCAGAGCCCGGGCACGTTCCAGCTTACCAGCTCTGGTTACCAGAGGGTGAATGCCAAGCTCTTTGGTCAAGAGTGGTGGGCTTGCCTCCGTGATGCCATGCCTCACAGCATCACAACCTCCTAGGCCTGAGTCTGGCCTTGGGTGCAGCTTGCCCCTACCTGGCGAGCAGTGTGGACCGCCACAGGCAGCCCACCTTACTGCCACTTGCTTTGGGACACCCGGGCTGTTACTTCCCTCTCTGTGCCTCAGTTTCCTTAACTTCCTTGCCCCCCCCCACCTCACCCTGGGAAAGATCTAAACCCAGGACCTGCTGTACAGCAAGCAGCGTGGTTAAGAAAGCACTGGATTAGGTGCTTCTGAGCCAGCACCCTAATCTGAGTCTGCCCCAGGCAGTCCAGCATTGACTGGTAGCGATGTTTGTGGCCCCTTGTCAATGAGTGAATGAGGCTGATATTTGTCCAGGAAAGCCCTGTTCCCTAGGTGAAAACAGGGTCCCCAGCTGATCCCTGTTCTTTGTTGCCATAGCTGGACCAGCTGGGAGCAGTGCACACGTAGGGTGTGCCTGGGGTTGCTCCAGACCACTGTGCCCGTTGCGTGTGCCCTCAGCCCCAGCATGGGAAGGCCCGGGCACAGTGTACCAGGCAGTGATGAGCTGCTCTCCGCAGATCCTATTTTGCACACTCAACACCCACAAAGTGGACATGCAGAAGCTGCTGGGGGGGCAGATCGGCCTGGAGGACTTCATCTTTGCACACGTCCGGGGCGAGACCAAGGAAGTGGAGGTGATGAAGACGGAGGATGCTCTGGGGCTGACCATCACGGACAATGGGGCAGGCTATGCCTTCATCAAGGTAGGAGGTGCCCGGGCTAGCAATATGCCTGAGAGGCCTTGGAGAGCAGTATGGGGATGGGTTAAAATTCTCCATCCAAATGGCTGCTGAAGAATTGGGGGGTTGGTGAACAGTATCCAGGATCAATGGGGAATTTCCATTTTTTTTGGTTGAAAAAAGTTGAAAAGTGTTGGTGTGGTTACAGCGCTGCCTGGCCTCACGGGAGCTGCTGTTCAGTTGCTTCCCTGTTCCCACTCCCCGGGGTTGAGCTCCCAAGAGGGAATCGCTCCATCTCCCACGACTGGATCTCCTTGCCGAGAGGCGAGGCCGCGATGCACCGTGGGAGGAGCAGACAGGAAGCATGGTCACTGAGCTTCACCTCCCACCATGCGCTGCAGCCACACTTCTGGATCAGACTACTTCCGTTTCTCCCTGAAATCTCGACATGCCCATGGGGGGAGGGTGCAGGGAGAGGCATTACTGGCCAGCGCTGACATTTGTGCTGGCTTCTGGGAGCAGAGAGAGCTGGCTGCACAGCTGGCCACAGAGAGGGTGTAAATATTTTGTATCGCTGCAACCTTCCCTGCCACCACATGCATTGTAAATGGCTCTGAGGCATGGGCAGGAGGGGGGTCCAACTGGCGGCAGGGCAGCACTGCCTGTGACCAGCTGATGAAGTTGCACCGGATGCAAGGACAGGTCAAGGATGTGGGAGAGCTTGTGCAGGAGAGACTGGGTCTCCATACCATAGCGACTGAGCAGGAGAGGGCCAGTCCCAGGCACAGCGTGGTGGGAAGGACTGGCGTGTCCATGGAGCATGACAGCACCCAGCCTCACGCGGGAAAAGCCCCGGAGCTCCAGCAGGGAGCTGGGCCCTCCTGCCACGGGGCATGAGCCAGCCCCTAGCCAGGGGCTGGGAGGGTTGTCCCGCGGGGGAGGTCACCCCACCACTGCAGCACTTCTTCCCCAGTGGAAGGTGCTGGCACTGGTGATGGGAGATCAGGCCCTTCAGGATGAAGCAGGGAAATTCAAGGGAAGACAAAGATACTTAGGGAGAAGCTTTCTGAGCAGAGGCCTGCTGACCAGAGAACAGGAGGGAGAGCCCCTTCCCCCAGCTCAGGGAAAGCTGGCTCCAAGGGATGCTGCTGTTTCACCTGCTAAGTAGAGAAAGACTGGACAGGAGAGGCCTTGGACAGGGCATAGGAGGAGGGAAGGCCTGGCAAGAGCCTCCAGCCATCCCCGCGGGCCCGGGTCTTTCTTTCCCACAGCTGCTGGCCCAGGTCTGTCTGGCAGGGCCAAGTAGACCCTTGGCTGCCAGGCTGCACTGCTTCTCCCGGGCCTGGCTCCCCAGCCCGGGCTTTACCCAGGAAGTCCCCTCTGCTCCTGGGGAGCCTGCTGCAGAGCTGGGCTCATGTTTGGCATCTACAGGGCTGGCAGAGGGCTGTGCTGCCCAGAGGCACCTGCACAGAGCAGGGGCTGCTCAGAGAAGAAACGAGATGTAATGGAGCAACGCAGCAGGCGGAGCCCCAGGGCTGGGATGCTGGAGGCTGCCGAGTCCCCATCCCCTGGCAGGGCTGTTTTAGTGGTTGACCTCGCAGCCACCAAGTGAAACCCAGCCTCTCCTCGGTCCCTGCTGGTACCAGTCTCACACTGCAAAGCAGCTGGGTGCAGGGTTGGGGAGCGTCAAGCTGGCTGGAAATTTTGAAAAACTTTGTCTGTGTTTTGATTTGCCCTGAAACTGAGACTCCAACCCCCCTTAATGCTGTATGCACCAGAAGCCCTAGTTTTAGGCAGCTGCTCCTCTCTGACACCAGTGGGGAAGGGTTAGATGTTGAGGCCTGTGGTTTCACACCCTCGCTCAGGCACTGCCCTGCAGCTGAACAAAAAGAGCAGTGTGGACACTCCCCGGTGCCTGCAGCTCCCTCGCTGGGATGTCTCTGCCTGAAAGCCAGCATCATACCTAGACTCTGGGCAGCCCTGTGGCGGGTGCAGAGATCCCACCTCAGGAACACA
>NW_017729018.1:4195736-4202480 GCF_001723915.1 Gavialis gangeticus | reverse complement strand
TTCACCTGGGCCAGCGGAGGTCAGCCCCAGTTGGCTTTCTGCCACAGCCCCGAGCAAACTTTCAGTATCAGGCGCCCCTTCGCCAGAGATAATAACAATAATAATAAAAAAAATTACCATTTTGGGTCCCCTTTCTGTCTGGGCCCTGGGCGGCCACCCGGTTTGCCCATGCCTGTGTTCAGCCCTGCTGCAAGCGGGCTGAGGAGGGTCCAGCAGAAGGAACCTGGAGTGCTGGGACCAGAGCTAGGAGCATGGCAGAACCCCCGCCCCCACCCCAGGCTGTCGTGTCCCACAAAGGGGTCAGCCCTCAGCATGCCTGCAAAGCCCGAGTCTGGATTTGGGCGGGTATCTCAAGCTGAGTCCAACCACCTCAAACTGGGATGGGAGAGTCCCCCAAGGATACTGGGAGCAAGTTGTTGGGTTTCAGAGGCTCGCACTTCTTGTCTGCACGGCCCCTACACTGGCAGGTGGGGGGGGGCAGTGCTGCTGGAGCAGCTCCCTTTGTGAGGGGTCCAGACAGCAGGTACCCCGGCACTGCCCCAGGGCTCTGCATCCTGGCCGCAGGCCGACTGATAGAATCACGCTCCTTCTCCCCCAAATTCCCAGTCAGTTCTGAGTTTTTGCTCTGGTTTGTGCAGCGTTGCTGTGTGCTGCCGTGTCCCACCCCAGAAGTGGCTGCCTATGGGAGAGTGCAGGAGCAGTCCCCGCATCCTCTGCTTGCCTGCTTGCGCCCAGCCTCCTCTGCCCAGCTCTGGGCCTTGGTATCACTGATCTGCTGAGTCTCTGCTTCCCTCTAGAGGATAAAAGAAGGGAGCATCATCAACCGCATCAAGACCGTGTGTGTGGGCGACAGCATCGAGGCCATCAATGACCAGACCATTGTGGGCTGCCGCCATTACGAAGTTGCCAAGATGCTGAGGGAGCTGCCCAGGTCCCAGACCTTCACCCTCAGGCTGGTGCAGCCCAAAAAGGCATTTGGTGAGTTCCCTCCCCTGCAGCTTTTTTTTTAAAGAACTTTTTTGTGTTCCAAGGCAAATTAGCCAAATCGAGTCAAAATCCATGAGTCAGTCCAGAACCATAAGTGGCCCTACAACTGGCAAACATCCTCCACCCCCACCAGGGGCTTCACATGTTTCCAATGTTTTTTGGCAGGCACCCTATGTGCAGGGTCAAGCTTGGGTTCAGATGCCCCCAAGTATTGCTTGCCCTCAGCCATA
This sequence comes from Gavialis gangeticus, assembly GCF_001723915.1. Taxonomy (NCBI): domain Eukaryota; kingdom Metazoa; phylum Chordata; order Crocodylia; family Gavialidae; genus Gavialis; species Gavialis gangeticus. The sequence goes on along the minus strand of NW_017729018.1, from coordinate 4,201,263 downwards.
TGGCCACAGGAGCAAGCTAGGGAGGAGCCTCCCATTTCCATAAAGTGGGCTTAAAGCCCCAATACCTCAGCGGGTACTAAACCACACCAGAAGAGCAGTTATCCCCCAGGCACTTAAGGAAAACTGTCTTCATGGACCCAGATGCATGGTGTTTCCCCTGCCCCTGCACCTGCTGGAGAGATCCCCCAGAGGCAGGGCCCAGCATCCTAGATAGGAAAGCAATGCGCTGGTGCACACTGCCTCTAGCATTAAGCCAAGCAGGGTGAGCAGAGGGCTGATGTGCCAGCCTTGAACCTCAGACAATGGGATCAAAACATCTGAGTGTGTGTCGTGTTTGCCCTGAACACAGAACCTGCTTTTGGAGCTGCTGGAAGTCTCAGTTAAGGGGAGACCCAGGGTGGGACAGCATGGGGATGCAGGTTGGGAGTGATGGCACTATCGTGCGGTGCTGTAACACTGTCTACATGTCCAGCTAGCACTCCTGCAGTGCCTCAATCACCCGAGAAGCAGAGGAATGGGGATCCCTTGTTGTCAGGAGGACCAACAGGGAGGGTGTGGCTGCCCCTGCATCGTGGAGCTATGACCGAGATGAGACCTGACCCCAAATTGCTGGTCCCAGTCCTGTGCACACATCCTGTACAGCTTGGTCACTGGTCCTTGCTCCTGCCCTGCAAGCTCCCTTGCTTGCCCAGCCCAGCCCCTCCAGAGCAGAGCTCTGCTGGGCAGCGGGACAGAGGCAGCATGAGCTTGGCTGTGTCTCTCCCTGTTCCTTTCAGCCGAGCTCTCTGCAGCAGCTCTTTGGTGCCAGGGCCCTCGTGTGTAGCACGTGTGACAGCCCATGGTGCAGCTGGGTTCACAGGGCAGGAACGCTGTAGTCAGCTGGCCAGCGAGGGGCTGTCCTGCTTCTGGAAGCTGAATCCGCGAGGGAGCCTGGGAGCCCAAGGGCATGTTACACCTCCCAGGAGCCCTGTCTGGGGTTGCTGATGTAGCTGGTGGAAACCACGTCTGCAGGGTGGGAGGATGCAGCTGCTCCATGGAGATAGCAGGGGTCACACAGAGTTAGCCAAGGGACTGGGGTCATGCCAGTCCTGCTTCAGCCCCTGCAACCCCCTCGCTCCCTCCCCGTGGCCTGCAGAGCCAGCAGTGGCAGATGGACCTCGTCTGCCCCCTCCTGTCCTGTCCCGCTGGATCCTGGCACGCCGAGAATAAAGGTGAGGCTGGTCTGCCATAGAGGTCACTGGGGTGTGTGTGGAAAGGAGAGGGGCATTTTTTCAGGGCACTCCCTTGCCAGCCTGGGGCCCTAGGCAGCAGCCTGCCCCAGCTCACCCACCCCCAAGGTCCCCGGCCAGGCAGTGCTGCTTGGGATATTCAGAGGTCACTGCCCTCACACGTGCACATGCATGATTGGGATTGTGGCTTTTGTGGCCACAGCACCACAGGCCACATCATCTTGGGGCTCCTGGCTCTCCCCTTGACCTCCAGCTACCCCTTGCTCCTACCGCAGGACTGCCTGTCTGTCTGCTCAAGATACCCACGGTGCCCACCAGGAGGTGCTCCTGGTCCATGCAGCAGGGATCGGCCCAGGCCTGGCCCCTAACTGGCTGTTAGCCTCCCTGGGGTGCTGGCTGTGGGGTGCCCAGGGGCCCTTAGCTCCATTCACTAGGGGAAGGGGCACGGAGCTCATTCCTCCAGGCCCAGATTGAATCCCCAGGCAGGGAGCCCTCCTGAACAGCCACGTCTGTGATGCCCACCCAAGCCTCACATCAGGGCTTAACACTTCCCAGCTGCCTACAGCACCTCTAACCTTCGCCCCACCACCGTGCCTCCTTTCTACACCCCCCAGTCCATCCTGCACACACACCTCCCTCCATCCCCCTCCATCCCTGGAAGCCCTTCTGTGTCCACACGGCTCCCCTCCATGCCTGCCCCTCTCCTGCACACAACCCACCTGCACATACCAGCAGGCCCAGGGGGGCATGGGAAGGGGGACTTGCCTGGCACTGGTGTTGTTCCTGGCTGACCTGGGCAAGGGCATGAGGAAATGGGGAGGCCCCAAGGCTGCTCCAGACTTGCTCCAGCTGGGGCTGTGGGGAGCATCTGTGCAGGTGCTGGACTCTGCCCCAGCCCCACCTCCCACAGCGCTTGCATAGCCCAGACAGCTCAGGGCGCAACACAGTGGAAGGGGGCTGCACCTGCGCCCCCACACCCCTAGATCTGCCCCTGTTGCCAGTTAACAGCCTATTTCTGTGCCTCCTCTATCCCCCACCCATACCTAATAGACCATGAGAGGCCTAATCCACCCCCAAACCCCACCAGCTTCCCACAGACTGGGGCTCTGTGTATAGGTTTGTGGGTAGGGTCACTGCACCTGAAATCCCAAACTTAGTTTCACCCAGGGTCCCTCTGCCCAGAGCTGGCATTGGCCTCTGTCGAAGTGCCCCTGCAGAGGTGCCTCTGCTGCCCCTGGGGGTTGACTGCACCTCCCTCTGCCACTACGATCCCTGGGGGTGTGTGGGGGATGGTAGGAACCTGCCCCGTACCTCCCCTCTTTCTAACCCCCCCAATCTGTGTTGCCAGATATGATTGGTCAGAGGACGAAGAGCAGCAAGTGCCCAGGCGAAGGCAGGGTGACCAGTGGGAAGGAAACGTTGCGACTCCGCACAAAGGGCACTGCCACCCTAGAGGAGTTGGTAAGTGAAGTGCCGCCCATGGGACAGGGACAGGGACAAGCACGGCGGGATGGATGGGCAAGCGTGCCAGGAGCGAGGATGAGTGCACCCCCAGTGTGCACTACTGGTCTCCACTATGGGCTGCCTCCCTCTGCCAAGAAAGGGGCCGTCACCACCTGGGCCCATCAGAGCCCCTGCTTGCTCAGGCCTGGACAGGCAGGTTGCTGGCTGCTGGCTGCTGCCTGCCTGAAGGGAAATTGTGAAGCAGCAGGTCACAGGGAGCAGGACCCAGGTGTCTGGGGCAGGAGTGGTGCCGGGTAGCAGCTCTGGCACTGGCAGGCAGCAGAAGGACCCTGTCAGGAAGTGTGGTGGAGAATGCAGTGGTTTAAACTTACCCAGCACCATGGACTCAGGAGCTCTATTAAAATGTCTAGAAGGTCCAAGGCAGCAGCAGGCTCTGCCACCTGCTCCCAAGTCTCTAAGAAGGCCTCTGGGTCATCTGCTGGTAACCCATCTTCAAGAGTGCTCCACTCTCCCTGTCTGGGAGTGGAGGGACTTGCCAACCTCTGTTGCAGAAGATGCTGCATAAACTGTCGCTGGTCCCACTGGAGCTGCTACTTCTGGAGCTGGAGCTGCAGGCGTAGCTGCTGCTGTCACAGCCTTCTAGCCATTTCAACAGAGCTTCCCACCCCCTGCTGCTGGGTAAGTTTAAGCTGCCACATTCTCCACCACACCTCTAGACATGCCCAGGTGCCCGTGAAGACACTAGTGTGAGTACACACTCACCTACCCTCACAGCCACACATGTGCATGGTGCTCCAAGCACACCCAACTGCACACCTCCTGGGGATGGTCATGGCCAGTCGTGTGCAAGCATGTTTGGCTACACAGGCACTTGTGCCCAGTCCTGCATGGACACAAATGCACACACGTGTGGCACGTGTCATACATGTTGGCCAGCCAGCAGGTCTCATCAGCTGCAGTGGAGCTAAGGCAGCCCTGGTGAAGGTGACCTATAGAGACACTGTGGTGCCAAGGGCCCAGGTCTTGGCCAGCCTTCTGTCTGTGGGGGAGTGAATTTAGGGCTGTGGCACCGCAGAGGTACAAGCAGCTGCAGGGGCCCTGATGCCCCTGGGACAAAATGTGGGATTGGTCTTCTGGGCCTGGGGGGCTTTTGCTTCCTGAAGACAAGCAGAAACCAGCAGGAAGCAGGGGCATCTCTCCTGGCGGTATAGCAATCAATCAACCTGGCCAAGGCTCAGCATCACTCAGGCCTTGCTGGCTCTCCTCCCTTGTGCCCTGAGGCAGGATGGGGCCCTGATCCTGGACGGCCTGTTAGCCACAGCTCCCTGGGATACACCCTGTGCGGCCCATGACTTGCGAGCCCTGGACCCATCACTAATGGAGAGGAGGGGGCAAAAGTCTTAGAGGCCAATGTTGTGGTGCAAATAGCAGCTCTGTGGTTCCTAACCCAGCCTCATGCCCACAGCCCAGCGAGTTCGAGGAGGAGGCTGCCCAGAAGGTGGACGACCTGCTGGAGAGCTACATGGGCATCCGGGACTCAGATCTGGGTGAATGTGGCAGGGTGTTGGGGGGGATGGTGGGAGGGAAGGGGAGGGGGAGCAGCACAGGTCTGCCCTTTGTTCTCCCTCCAGCTGCCCTCAGGGCTGAGCCCTTTGCTGGGAAGATGCGGCCCTGGGTCTGTGGGAAGGTCTGGGTCCCTGGTGCTGGGTTGGTGGCGGGGACCCAGACCCATGGGAAGATGTTCAGAGCTGGACCCCTGCAAGGGTGCTGAGTCCTGCCTCCTGAGGTCAGCAGCACTGTGCCCAGGTGGCAGGAAGGAGAAACCAGCTCATTGCAAAGGGTGTGCTGGAGCTTGGTCTCAAGGGGCTGGGCTGGAACAGGAGCTGGGCTCCAGGCTGTCTGAGTCCCGCTCCATGTTCCCTTTTGTCTACACACAGCGAGACTCAAAGAAGCATGCGAAGAATCCCAAGCCCAGCCCCCTCCTTGGCTCAAGGGGCACCCCCACACCCCAGGTCAAGAGCCCCAGCCCTGGCCCCAGCCCCTGCTGAGCTCTCTGCCTCTCTCTGCAGCCTCGACCATGGTGGAGACGGCGAAGGAGCGACCGAGCCCTGAGGAATTTGCCAAGGGCTTGGACTCAGTGCTGGGCGAGTTTGCCTTCCCTGGCGACTTCGTGGCTGAGGTCTGGGCAGCCATCAGCGAAGCCAAGGCGGGCAGGAAGTAGCATGGTGCTGCGAGCACTTGTTCTGCGTCTCCCCACCTTCCCCAATGCCGTTGGGTCTTCCTCCCCCAGCTCCCATCCCTGATGTGTCTCCCCTGCCTTCCACTCCAAGCAGGGGCGCAGGGGCTCAGCTCATGCGGTTTCCCTCCGGGCAGCCTTCAGCCTGCGTCCTGGACCCCCAGGGCCTGTTCCCCACAGAGCTCAGGCTGTCACTGCTCAGCAGCCAGGGGCCCTGCACAGCCTGTGCCCCAGGGAGCCAGTGGGCATCATGTTCTGAAAGGATAACGTGGAGCCACGGTGGTGTCTCTGCCTCCCTCTTCCCCATGTATTCCCACAGCTGGGCTGGGGTCTCCACAGGGTGGTCAGATAGAAGAAGCCCACCAGGGCCAGCAGTAGGGGGGCTGTCATGGGGATGGGCATGGGGCTCATCCTTGCCCTCAGGACTCCTCCCCAGAGCCAGTGAGGGAGAAGAGGAGCCCACGCTGTGCAGACTCAGGAGCTGGCTGAAGCAGGACCCTCGCTGCACGGCCCCTTTGCTGCAGGCGGTTGCATGACTCTGTCAATGCACGAGTCCCTTCCCTCTGAGCCCTGGTTCTTCCCTGGGCTGGGGGGCAGG
>NW_017729018.1:4177742-4190736 GCF_001723915.1 Gavialis gangeticus | reverse complement strand
GGCTGTCATGGGGATGGGCATGGGGCTCATCCTTGCCCTCAGGACTCCTCCCCAGAGCCAGTGAGGGAGAAGAGGAGCCCACGCTGTGCAGACTCAGGAGCTGGCTGAAGCAGGACCCTCGCTGCACGGCCCCTTTGCTGCAGGCGGTTGCATGACTCTGTCAATGCACGAGTCCCTTCCCTCTGAGCCCTGGTTCTTCCCTGGGCTGGGGGGCAGGAGGGGGAGGATGAAGCAGGGCAGGGCTGGGGCACTGAGTGCATGCAGATGGCAGGGGCGCCCTTGGGGCTGGGCCATGCCTTCCGCCTGGGCAGTGCAGAAGGGGAATAAAGGCCTCTGTCACAGGCTGATGGTGTCTGGTGTTCAGGCAGTGGGAGCAGCGCTGGGAGAGGGATCAGAGGATCCACCAGCAATATCTCATGATCTCACTGCAGGCCTCACATTACTTTAGGGCCTCCCCTGAAGCCCCGGCTCCTGGAGTCATGTGATTGTGGGAGAAAACCAGCTCTGATTCAGCAGTGGGGAAATGCTGGCAAAAGGGACTTGTGGGCACCCCAGGGATCAAAAGACATGGCGGGCCAAAGGCAGCAGCCTTACATTTCCTCAGACTGTAGGAGTGATAAGGGGCCTGGTGGAGGCTCTTGCACAGGGGTGGGCAAAATGCAGCCCGTGGGCAGGATGTGGCCATTCTACCCAGCCTGCGGGGCCCCTAAAAAATATAGAAAATTAATATTTATCTGCCCCTGGCTGCCTATCATGTGGTCCTCGATGACTTGCCAAAACTCAGTAAGCGGCCCTCTGCCCGAAATAATTGCCCACCCCTGCTCTTGCATGTATGGAGCAGGCAGAGGCTTGACTGTCCCTTCCGCCCACCCTGGGCTCTAGAATTCACCCCTTTCCCAGCCAGCGCCCCTGAGCCCAGCAGGGACACTCAGTGCAGCTTTACCCGAGAAAGGACACAGGCACGCCAAGCAGGAGAAGCCAAGACTTTATTACTGTCATGAGCATGCATGTGGCTTGTGTCAATGGCAAGCTCCATCCTCATCGTCCTGCAACTGTGCCCACAGTGCAATCTCCCCACCACACCTCAGGTCATGGGGGGTGGGCTCTGCTCCAAGTAGCTGAAGCCCCTGTCTGTGCTGCAGGCCAGTCCTTGGGCATCCACTGGTCCCATCGCCTCTAGTGACAGTGGGGGAGAGACAGTGGCTCATGGAGCATGATCCTCTGTCAAGCAGAAATAAGGGAAGGATGCAGCTGGGGCTCCTGACCAAAGAACTGGGATGGGAGCGTGGGGGTTAAATGAGCTTTGTTCTGGTCAAACAGTCCAGCCAGGAGTGTGGGAACCACTAGAGGCCAGAGGTGAGGAGCACGTGCATCTCAGAGACTCCGGTGCTGGCAGCCGAGGGCTGCCACGGGTTGCAAGTGCAGCCGCATCTGGGATGAGGCTACTCAGAACCCAGTTCCACTAGCCCTAAGGCCCCATGGTCCCAGCAGGGGTCAGGAAGGAAGCTTGTCCCCAAGCCTTGTCCTGCTGCTGTGCAGGCCAGGCCCAGAAAGGGAGGCAGACAATAGCATTCCTGGTCCAAGACTGGGGTAGTACCCCCTCCTCCCCACTCCTCCCTCCCAGCAGGCTGCTACGATGCCTCGAGGGGGAGGATCCTGGAGGCTGCCCAGACATCGCCCCATTAACCTCAGGCTCCCAAAGCCCCTTTACCACCACCCCCAGCTACTGCTGCACAGACTCCTGGGTTAACTTGCGCCGCAGCGAGGGGTTGAACACAGGGTAAAGCGAGACGATGGACTGCCTGGAGTTGAAGCTGGGGTAGATGCGTTTCAGGACAGCCCGGCGGAAGAGGATATAGACCCAGGGGTCCAGGATCTGGTTCCAGGTGACCATGCGCAGGTAGATCAGCAACAGGCCCTCAGTCTTCTGCGGGATCTGCCGGGGTAGGAGCCCTGTGGGTGGCTCCTGCAGGACAGTCTGGATGATGAAGATCTGGGGGCAGGGGAAGAGGTTAGCACAGAAGATGCAGACAGCAGGTGTGGGGGGACAGAGGGGCTGGGCAGGGCTAGTCATCCAGGACAGTCCTGGGCCCTGGCACCACCAGCACTGCCTGAAGTGGGACTTTTGTCCCAGATTGGAAAAATGGGCCCCAGAGGAGTGCCAGGAAGCAGCCTGGTGGGGTGCTGAGAAGATGTAGTACACGGCATGGGGCCTGGGACTGTGGCTGTACTGGGCAAGGGAGGGGCACAGCTGGGCGGAGGCTCCCACTGCCAACCCAGCTGGGGCAAATGAGGGGGAGCAAGGCAACAGAGTGTGAAGCTGATGGGGAAGGATGAGTAGGTTTGCGCCAAGGCCGGGTGAGTGCCGGGGGGATAATTCATGCAGGACGCAGCCCGGGACAGGAGAGTAGAGAGGGGAAAGCAGGGTGGGGGCGGGCAAGTGCTCAGGTGAAGCTGGGCTGGGGGAAGCAGGATGGGGCAGGGGCTATTAGGGCAGGGGATGGGGAAAGAAGAGCTTGACTGGGTAGGATGGCAGAGGGTGACAGCCAGATGAGTGCAGGGCCGGGGACGGCTAGGTATGGGGACAGAGTAACTGAGGCAGCAGGACTTGGGGGGCAAAGCCAGAGCAGGAGAGCTGTCAAGTGTGACCTGAGAGAAGGGGGGAGAGCAGGCCGGAAAGGCCAGGGCCATGGGAGCTGGTGGGAGGCTGGGCAGGAGGAGGTCTGCGGGAACTGGCAAGAGCCTCGGTGGTGCCGGCTGGGACTGAGGGCACTGCAGTGTGGGGTGCCAGGGTAATGGGCTGTGTGGTCAGCGGAGCATGGGGGGAGAGGGGGGCAGAAACGAGGGTCTGGTTCAGGACTGAGGGGCATCAGCAGAGCTGTGCATGTGAGACGCCACCCCGGTGCCTCCCTGTGGCATCTATAATTCATATCACTCCATAAGCACTGATGCTCCCTCATTAGTGGCTCTTAGTGAGCTACTTAATGAGGCCCAGATGGGGAGGCTGCTTGTCTGCTTTGACCAAATCATGAAATAAAGCATTAAGCCCTTACACCAAAGCTGTCGCTGCCAAGCCTTCATGCCAGCAGGCCTGGCGGGACAGGCAGAGCCAGAGGGGCCCCAGCCCTGGGAAGGGGAAGACCCTAGACTGGGATTGTTTCTCGGGTCAATGCATTTGTGACCCAGTGGTGGCATTCAGAGGATAATGCTGGGGCCATGTCTCTGCTGCATTTGCCATGGGTATATTTGCATCGGCAGCTTGTCCTCTCTACCTCCAGGGAAGGTCAGGAAATACAATTAGCCCCCTTGTACCAAGGGGAGAAACTGAGGCACAGAGAGCAGCCGTGACTGCTCATGTTCCTGTGACAAGCCGCCCAAAAGAGAACCCAGGCATCCTGCCTCCCATTCCTCTTGGCTGTAACCACTGGACACCACTCACTTCCCGAAGGCAGGGACAGACCCCTGCAATCCTGACTTCCAGGTTTATTCATATTCTGCTAGAAACCTTTTCCATGCTGCATGCATACGTATGTGTGTGTCCGTGCATGTGAGTGTAGTCATTAACCCTTTTTAGTCCTCACAACACTGCAGTAAGGGCTGTTTCTCTCATTTTACAGGTGGGGAAGGTGAGGCAGTGGCTCCCTCAAAGCAGGGAGCCCAGGCAGGAGCCCCCTGCCTCTGGGTGTGGTCTCCCTGCCTGGCCATCAAGCTCCGGGCTCGGTGGCTTGCATGGTGTGTCTCGGCAGTGGTGGCTACTGAGGGGTCCTCCCTGTCAGAGGGTGGGCTGGGATCACAGCAGCTTGCAATGATTTGTGCACACAATGCCAGGCCCTGTTGGGTGCTCCATGTGCAGAGCCCAGGGCTGGGTCTCCGCACGGCAGGCCCCTGGCACTGTGCCCATGTGGGAGTGCAGGTGGGCACACTGTGGTCTGCGTCCAGCTGTGTGCAGCTGCCCAAGAGCTTTTGGAAGGAGAAGAAATAGAGCATGCTGTGAGCCACCCTCGCTGACACTTAGGCAGGAGGTGAAGGAGGAAATTTCTTGGCACCAAACAGGCCCCTTCCCCAGTCACAGCCCAGAGCTGCTGTTAGGAAACCCAGGCACCTTGGCCTATCCTATCCTTATAACCTATCCTGGCATGCAGCGACTCAGATCTCTGCCTGATCCTCTGGGGTGACACCTGCCTCTCCCCTGACCCTCATCTTGGGAACTTGCTGATGGGGAGGGGGTCACTTAAGCCCAAGGATTGTGGGGGGTTTCCAGGCTGCCAGGATAAAGGAGAGCTGGGGAGAGTGCTACTGCAGAGGACATGAGCCAGGGCCCAAGCCAGTGAGAAATAAATACCACTCCTGGGCTGGTTCTGCATGCCAGGCCCATACAGTAGGGGTCCTTATTTCTTCTTCTGGAGCAGCTGCTCTCAAAGGCAGAACAGGAGCTCTGGCTTATTAGCACCTGCATGAGTCTGGCTCCCAAGACAGGAAAGCACAGGAGGTGGAACCAGAGGAGGAGCAGGAATGATGTCCTTACCAGCAGGGGTAACCAGCAGACAGTGGCGATGATCATGATGCCCACCAGCTGCACCATCATCTCCACCTCGCTGTCTCGCCGTCTCTGTGCAGACTCGCGGTCGTGGTAGACCCGGCAGAGCGTCACCACACTGACTGTGTTGAAGATGAAGGACAGGCCCACAGAGAGGATACCCAGCAGGGCAAAGATCATGCAGAAGACCTTGTTCTTGATGTCATGCAGCAGGGTGATGAAGCACCAGGACCTGGGGTACTGCAGGCTGTATTCCCCCAAGCCCAGGAGGGGAAGGAGTCCTAGGAAGAAGGAGAAGCCCCAGACCATGCCCACCATGGCCCAGGCACGTTGTTTGGACATGTTGCTGGAGCGGGAGAAGGGCCGGTTGATGCCAAAGAAGCGCTCACCAGCCATGGTGGCACCCAGGAGCAGGGGGCACTGCCCAAAGAAGACCATGGAGAAGCCTAGGAAGTTGCAGAGGTAGCAACTGGGGTCAACCTCCATCCAGTTAAATTTGGTGAAGTGGTAAGAGATGATGATGGAGCCAGTCACCAGCAGGCCCATGAGGTCTGTCACCACCAGGCCACGGAGGAAGATGAGGAAGGAGGAGCGGGAGCGACTGTGCATCTTTCTGGAGGAGCTGATCAAGACACAGAGGGCAAAGAGGTTGGAGGAGAGGCCAACAGTGGCAAAGATGGTGGAGAACCATGGCGAGGCAATCATCTTCCTGCTCTGGCTGATGTTCATGCTGCGGAAGCACAAGCCCAGCCCGCTGGCCAGGCTGGCGTTATCAAGCTGCATCATGTTCCACACACGGGAGGCACGAAGGGGCTACCTGGCCCATATGTATAAGGTACGACTGCAGCTGAGCTTCAGGCCTGCCTCCAGGCTGTCACCATGGTACCACAGGTCCTTCTCCCAAGGGCCAGACACCTACTGTCCCAGTGTTAGCGCTCCCACCTAATTCTTCCTCTGGAGAAGCAGCAGAGGCAGTTGTGTGCTTGTTCCGCCAGGCCTGGAGAGAGAAAGGGGATGGGGTTAATGTTCTTCCGGTCATGCACATATGGCAGCTCCAGGACTCACCGAGATGCTACTGTCTCCATGCGGGCAGCAAGACCTACTGGATCGGCTCCTTGCGCTCACGCATGAGGCTTAAGCCAGAGGCCTGCGGTGCAGTCTCTGGAGCTGTCCTGGTAGAAACTACCCCATGTTGGGTAGGAAGGTGTGACCCCCTCCTGACAGCATAAGTCTTTTTCTTTAGCTAGTAGAGCAGCTCCTCTAGCTTGCAGAAATAGCAAGTTGGTATACTCTACATCAGAGGTGTCAAATATACAGCCCCGGAGCTGGATCCTTACAGCCCCCATGGGTTGGGGGGTGTGGCTGGGGGGAGAGGACTTGCTGGAGAATCCTGGTCCCTGGCAGACGTGGCCTGTGGTGGCAGGAGGAAGAGTGATGGTTGTGCAGCTTCAGCCCCATTCACCCTGTAGGTGCTTGTCCTACCTGAGCCAGCCCCTGCCACAGTCCCTGCCACCACCTCCCCCTCCAGCCCCACCACAACCACCACTGACCCTGCCAGCCTCACTAGTGCCACTGCAGCCACCGCCACCCCCACAACTACCCTGTGCCCTGGGCTGGATCCGGCCTGCAAGGAGCCCTATGGTCCAGATCCAGCGCAAGCCAGGGGGAGAGTTTGACATCCCTGCCCAAGATGTATAATAGCATCTCAGAGATGTTGCTGCGTTATGCAGCTCTGTGCTAGTGGCCCTGTGGGTGCAGCCCCAAGAAGGGGCAGAGAAGCGATTATGGGTTTGGGTGCTCACCCATGCCCATGGGCTATTTACTGCACTGCTCAGCACCCGCCATGGTCCAAATGCCGTGGGCACACGGACACACCCACTGACACTAACCTCTCCCAGCACGGCACCCTCTCCCCTCCCCAGGGATGTCTGGAACAAGAAGGTCCTTGAGGCAGGGGCTGGCTCACTGTGGGGGCACTGCTGCATCCAGCACACTGCTCTTGGCCATCCCATAACTGCCCAGCACACCCTCCCGCAGGGGTCTCAGCCAAGTCATCTGTGGGATGAAGGGACTGAGCTCCCATTGCCTCTGTGCAGTGGGGGAGCAGATGGCTCCAGGCACCTGCCATACCAAGGGGCACACAGCACCTTTCCCTTGTGGCTCTGAGCTAGCCCCCTGCCATAACTCCTGGCTGGTTGGTGCCTTGTAGAAAGCACCTGGGGGGATCTGGTGATTTCCTAGTCTCTTGCCAAGAAGGGAACCACAGCCACATTTGCCACAGATCATCCCTCGGCCTGGGCAGAGCAGCACACTGGCACCAGCTCCCCAGCAGAGAGGGACAGTGGCAGGGCTAGGTGGCGGGGGAGCAGCACCAGGCCTGACCCATGGGGAGCTGCCCCAGCACCAGCCTCTCCGGAGGGAAGATGGCAGCTCTGCTGGAGGCGCTGAGCAGCTGGTTCGGATTAGCAGCCCCCTCACTCCATAGGCAATGTGTTGGCTGGGGGAAAGCCATTTGGAGATGTTTATACGATTGCAATAATCCCTGTTTGTGCATTGTTTAAAGAAACTTGTTTTCTGCTCGTCTCCTGTCAGGCGGCTCCTAAGTTATCCCAGCCGCCTCCCATGATGGATGAGGGGAGCCTGGCCCAGCTATGCTCCCACCACAGGACACACTCTTCATTTGTCTCCTTGAGAAAGGAGCCTTGTTCCCAGCAAGGCGAAGTGAGGAGCATGGCCAAGAAGCCAAAGCCAAGGCAAGACGCAAGCAGATGGAGCAGCAAAGAGTGGGGACGTCATCGTAGGCCGTCCGCCCCACGGAGGCGTCTGTGGAAAGGGGAGATGGGCTGGGCAAAGGGTTATTTTAAGGATGGGGTCAGTATGCAAGCTGTTCGTCACCGGCCAGGAACTCACTCAGTCGCAGGAGCTGAGCTCAGCCGACATACCCAGAGGTCCCTGAGCTCCGGGAACATCGTGCAAAAGCCAGGCTGCATCCACAGCTTGCTCCAGCCAAGTTCTCAATTGACGGGTTTGGGGTCAGGAGCTACTCAGAGCTCAGTCATTTATGTCTGAAGCCTGGTGCTTCTCAACACTTGGGGACAGATGTACACTTCTTCCTGAGTCCAGGTCTCTGGTCTGCACGTCCTCCTCTCCAGCATCCTTGTGGTTCTCTATAGCACGTGGAGACCAGGGTGAGAGCAGACGTGCAGGGTCCCAATTCCCCATCGAGTGAAGGCCCCTCTTGTGTCCACAGCTGGTGGATATGAGCTGCTGGTCATACAGGGGGAATCCCTCGATGGCAGAGGACTGGGGTAGCAGTCTTGTGACATGGCCAGGGAAAGGCTGCAGAGTGGCCGTGGCTTTACCCCAAACTTCCCAGTCGCTGGTTCAGTGAGGAGCCGAGTGGAAGTGCGAGGAGCCTTTGGGTCATGCTGCCTGAGGCTCGCAGACAGCAGGCAATGCAGAGACCTAGTGTTTGGTTTGCTTTTTAAAAGCTGGGCTGGATCCTGAGGGCTCTGACTTCAGTAGAGACGAGGAAGTACCAGCCCTCCTGATCCAAGCCTGAGTTCAGCAGCTCGAGGCTGTGCAAAGAGGTGAGGTGGGACTGCACCTACAGCAATCAGGAAGCGAGCCACCGCTGTGGGATTCCCTTCAAACCCCTGGCAGCCATCTCATGGGCTGGGGAAGAAACGGGGCTGCAGTGCCTCCCTGCAGTGCGGATTTGCACCGAATGGGCTTCTCCAGCCCAGGTCCAAGCAAGCCCTGGGTAAGGGCTACCGGACTAACAGAAGCACAAGTGAAGTCACACTTGCTTGGCCAGAGCTGCTGCCTGGCTGTGTCTCAAGACTGTCAGGCCCCAGGGGCTGAACTAGCAGACCTTCACTACCCCCACCCAGGGCCCTCACTCCCACACCCTGAGCCATCCGCTAGATCACCCCAGACTTGGGCTAGGCAAAATGTTGTCATTGAAAGACTAAGAAATGCAAGCTAGGGGGTGATGTCCCTGAACTACCTGAGGACTTGGGTTAGAGCTTTGGCTATTTGGGGGGCTGATGTTAGTGTCAAGGCACCAGCAAAGGAGGTTTTGCACCCCATTTATCCAAGCGCTCTGTGGTTCGAGCCTCCAAGATAGAACAGCAGCCCTCGATGCCCTTCCTTGCTGAAGCGGGGTCTTATTTCCCTGGAGAGCACTGCCAGGCTGCAGGGTGACCCTCCCTCTTTGTCTCCCTAACTGTGTCCCTGTGCAGACTGCGAGGGAGGGGGAGTGTCGTGCACTCGCCCTGGTGGGGGGCGCCTGGGTACAGTCCCTGCTCCAGTGAGCACCTGGTTATCTCTACAAACTAGACTGGATCAGCTGGGGAGCACACCCAGCACCGCTGGCAGCCCTTCTGGCTGGAAATGGGAGCTGTGGTTTCCAATCCCTTCAGGCCAGCCCTTGCACCCTGGAAGAAGGCACCCAGGCTCAGTCCCTGCTGAGGGGTCACTGTAGGGCAGGGTGGTGGGTTACAAGCCCACATGCTGGGAAAGGGGTGAAGCAGGCGTCCAGGGGTAAGAGCACAGTTTCTGCGCTTCATTCCAGAAGATCCCAGATGCCGGAGCCAGACAAGGATGCTCTTGCCCTGAGCACTGCAGAGGACGGTGATGCCCACGGTGCACAGAGACAGCAGGTGAAAGAGCTCACCCAGCAGGTCAGTGGCTGCGCTGGGAGTAGCCTGCAGATCTCCTGATTCCCAGTCAAGCACCCGGTCCGCTGGCCTGCACCGTCTCAATGACCATTGCCACTACGTGTGATGCCAGCTACCAGCAGAAGCGCTGGTCTCCATGACAGAAACCCCCTCTGGAGTCTCACGCTGTCTCCATCAGCTCTTGGCTGGCAGGCGTGTGGCTGGTCCACTCCTCCCAGTCCCCAGGCAGCAGTAGCCCCCTCCTGTCCAGCAGAAGCCCGTCACCTTGCCCTCGTGCTGGTCATCCAAGCAGCAGCACCCCAGAAGCGCCTCTCAGCAAAGCTGCGACACGAGCTGGCACGGGCTCAGCTTCTCGGTGGTGGGAAGCTGACACTTCAGCCTCTGGTTTTGCTCATTCAAAACAACCCTCCATTTTTCCAAATTCCCTTCCAGCTGTTTTGGAAACACCAACACGAGCTTGCAAGGCCTGGCTGCAGAGCCCTCCACCAGGCCATGGGTCTCAGGCCTTTCTGACTCTCCCACAGCCTGGGAGCCAGCTGGCTGGGGCACTTGGATGACCCAGGGTCCCTCCCCTGGGACCACCTGAATGACAGAGCTGTGGCCTGCAGGCTCTTGGGCCCCTGCAGTCTGCCAGGCAAGCTGCTGGCAAACCGGGCCTGCTTCCAATAGCCAAGCACTGGCATGTGCCAAAAACCTTTCCAAGCAAACGTGCATCTGCAAAGCTGTTGGGTCAAGACAAATGGGCATTTTCTGACAGTCGGGTTTTGTCAGAAGATTCCCGACCAGCTCGTTGCGCACCCTTGGGACGCACAACGTCAAGAGGGAGGACGAGCCAGACGCAGAACCGCACGACAACTCCCCATGTGCATGCTCTTATTCTGGAAGAAGGAAGGCTTTCTCCAGCTTACTTCAATCCATTTCCAGATGAAGTATGTCCACAGGGGGGCCCCCACCTTCTGCTGGGGACTTGAACAGGCCTGTGATCTCCAGGTTTTGTAAATCTGCCCTGTACCAGAACCAGACTCAGGGGCAGAAGGCAGATGACACACCTTGGCACGGAGACACCGAACCACCTGTGGTAGCCCCCCAAAGAAGCGCAGGTTGTGCTGGCATCTCCCGCAGCTTTGTTGGCAGCGGCCGCTTTGGGGGCAGCTTCGTCTTTCTTCATTCAGCGGCCAAGGGCCATGTCAGGAAATGGAGGAATTGCTCTGACCGTCCATTCAGAAGTGCCATTGTATTGCAATCCCACTGGCTTCCAGCACAGGCTATTGTTGTATGAGCGAAGTGCCAAGCGAGATTTTCTCTACAAAGGAGGCCCCGGGTGACTGCTAGAACATGAACCAGGGGGAGAAGGACGGCGATGTCTCCAGGAGTAAGTGTGGTGAGTGCGTCTCCTCTGGGACAGCCTGTCCTGCACAGATGCAGCCAGAAGCCTTGTGCACAGCCTCTTCAAAGGGGTAGAGGCCGGGAGCAATGGCCCAGGGGCTCACAGCACGGTGCTCAGGGTCAGGGGAGAGGACATCGCCCCTTGCTCTGCACCAGCCTGTTCTGCAGGGAGAAGGTGCGAACAGTTGCTGCACGGAGGGTGCAGGAGCAGTAGCATGCTCTCCTGCCCACCCTGGAGGCACCTTGCCAGCCTTGACACATGGTCCAGAGCTGGGGCAATGAAGCCTTGTACTGCAGATGTGGCTTTAAAATTCACCTCCAGGCTTCCTATCACCTGTAAGGCTCTGTTTGCAATAGGCCTAGCTGCTTTACTTTGGAGATCAGGGGTCTCTCTCATACTGATGTAAACCAGGAGCCCTGCAGGAGCCCGCGGTGTCCCCTAGGAGAGCAGGGCCAGACTGAATCCTGTAAGAGCTGCTGCGCGGGTGGGCGAGGGGAGGACTCCTTGTTCTTTCTAGTCCAGGGGTGGGCAATTATTTCAGGTGGAGTTTTGGCAAGCCATCGAGGGTCGCATGACAGACAGACAGGGACAGATAAATATTAATTTTCTAAATTTTTTAGGGTCCCCACGGGCCACCTAGAATGGCCTGGTGGGCCACATCTGGCCTGTGTTTTGCCCACCCCTGTCCTAGTCAGAGGGGCCGAACTGCTGGACAACACCTCTGCAAGCAGCGTCACAGGCAAAGGGGGCAGGGAGACCTCTGCTCTGCAGCCCTGACTTCCCAAGTCCTTGGTGCAATTCAGAGGCCGCATTGATTCAGGCATCGCATCAGGCTTCTGCATAACCCCACACATTGCACAGCTTCCGCACCTCTTCCCGCCCCACCTGTCTGCCAGGGCACAGCAGGGCTGCACGGGGCTCTAGGAAAGGACCTGCAAGGATGGTGCAGTGTTCAACATCTCCAGGGCAAGCCTCCGCGGGCAGAACGGCACTGCCCACCCTGGACCAGCATCCCCTGTCTCAGCATGTGCAGGCCCTGCCCCACTGCCCCCAACACCGCCAACTCTCACAGTCCATCCAGAGACAAATAGCCTAGGGAAAATGCCGCCAGTTCAGACTGGGGCTCTCTGCCCTGGCACACACTCTTCTGCCAGCCAAGAGGGGCTCCTGCATCAGTGCCCAGAGGCAACACGGGGCTCTTGCGACACAGGAGGCCTGGCTGGAGTGGGTGGAGAGACGCTCCTCAGACCACATACGGCTGCATCCGCCTTGTGATCCAGAAGCATCTGCTTCCATTTACTCCGGGCTGAGGGATAAATAAATCATGCTGGGTGGTGATAAACAGTCCTTCCCGTAAGCGCAGTGGGGCCAATGAAGCAAGGGGCTGCGTGCGCCAGCTGGGAGCAGTGCCCCCTGGCAGGAAGGGGCAGCGAGCGAGTCTGTCACCTGCCCTGCCGCAGGCTGCAGCCTGGCCTGGAAAAGTGTTAAACCCCGGGAGCCGCATGACAGGCAGAGGGGGCAACAGCTGCTCAGGACCACCTGGACCCAGGCCAGACACAGGGAGCAGAGAAACCAGGCGCAGGACATCTCCAGAGGGCTGCACGTCCCTGCCTCTCGACTCTACCCGGAGCTGCCCTTCCAGCCCTCCAACAGCCGCTCCACCGGCAAACAGGGCTCTCGGCCAAGGGCTGATCTCTCCTGCTTGGGAACCACTACGCTGATGACAGCAGTGCATGGGCCCTGCACTTCTAGGCGTGCCCACAGCGTGTGCCCAGCTCTCTCGCATGCCCCAGCTCACCCCCCAGCTCGGACGGTGGTGGTGGGCACCGCCCGGGGCTGCTCTGAGCTCTGGCTGGGGACCCCCAGGGCAGCTTCACCGCCCCGGTCCTGGTTGGTGTGAGCAGGAGCAGGGCGTGCTCTACTGCGGGGCTTGGAGCCAACTGGCCCTGCACGGGGCTGGGAACTGCCCAGTGAGACAGCTACAAAACCCGGGCCAGGAGCATCGCCTCCCCCGCCGGGCCCGAGTCACTTGGCTGTCCCATCCAGAAGGCTCAGGCCGCCTCAGCTGTTGGCACGTGGCTGTGGAGTGACGCTAAGTCTAGCAGTCAGGACAGACACAAGTCAGTCACGTTCCCCAGCCTACCACAAAGCCACGCTCTTCATTAAGCAAGCCACGTAATTGCTCTGTCCCTCATCCCTGGCTGAACTGCAGCACCAGGTCCCAGGGGGCTGTGGTCTGATGTGCACCAAGCATCGAGTGCCTCCCTGGCTCCGTGCTCCACGCTCTGGGTCCAACCCTGCTGCAACCCCACCCGCCTCCCAGTGCTTCGGGTCCGACCCTGTTCACCCCCCCCTCCCCGCTTCGGTCTGGCCCCGCTCCTTCCCCAC
>NW_017729018.1:4173374-4177666 GCF_001723915.1 Gavialis gangeticus | reverse complement strand
GACCCAGCTCCCCCCCCCTCGACCCCTGCCACTTCGGGTTTGACCCCGTTCCCCCACTGCTTTGATCTGGCCCCGGTCCCCCCCTCCCCGCACTGCTTCAAGTCCGTCTCTACTCCCTCTCCCCCGCACTGCTTCAGGTCCGACTCCACTCCCCCCGCCACTCCGGGTGCACCTGGCCTGCGTCCGCCTGCCTCCCTGCTCCCCTCCCTGCCCACTGCCTCCCCCTCCCTGTTGGCCGTTCTGGGGGGTGTCCGGCCCAGGCAGCGGGAGGGCACCGCCACCGTGATCCCCCCACTTTGCCCTTGGGCAGGGAGGTGAGGGAAAGCCCTGCTGCTTGGGCGACCAGAGCGTGTTCCCTGCCGCTGAACTTCCCTGGCAGTGGTGCAAACTTGGGCCCACACAGCTGGGGCCGCCCAGTCAATCACCACCTTGGCAGCACATGCGCAGTTGGCCAGAAGTGTTACAGACAAACAGACAGACTAAACCTTTTATTATATATAGGTATAGATACACACGCACACCCCCCCCCTTGTAGTCACTTATTCAGAAAGGTGCTGCAGCTCTGACCAGATGCAGAGGCTCCGTGGCTGTCTGGAGCGGGGATTGCCCTTCGCGGCCTGTGGGCATGATGGGGCATTGACATCCGGTAACATATGCAGTATCACAAGAGGAGATTTGAGATGCCCAAGCCATCTGTGGAGCAGGCGCCCCTCACGCTTCCCGCCTGTAGCTTTCACCCCCAAGGCAGGGAGTGGGGCCCTGATCCCAACAGCCACATCTTGGGACTCCCACCTGCAGCCCCAACGCCTCCTCTCCATCTGTGCAGCTGCACATGAAAAACCAAGAGTACAGCAGCAAACGTGCTCCCCAGCAAGGTGGTGACCCATGGGGGATGCGAGACGGCTGCCTGCAGGCAAGAGACCTGGGGGATGGATGGGATCAGCCCATGAGCCCGCAGTGCCCGGGTGTATTTTCTGCAGGAGCTGTGGGCACGTAGCACAGGATAGAAACCAGGTCCATTAGTGAGCAAGCACCAAACTGTCTTGTGGGTAAAATGCAGCACCCAATTAGCACAGCTCCGATTCCCCAGCCACCCTGTCTGGAGCTCAGCAGCCTGGCAGGGCTCCCAGAACCGGGGCCTGGGACACTCTGCTCTTAACTGCTTGAGACAGAGGCTTTGATGTGGACATGTTCACCAGGCTCACAGCTGGGGAATGCCAGGAATCCCAGCTGGAAGCCGAGTGCATCCCCCCGAAGCGAGGAACTGCACTGCTCTTGCACTCAGTGCCCGAGGACGCTGCAAGCTCTCTCAGCCTGGCACTCAACTCAGTCCTTAAAGCACCTTCTAGGGCTGAGCCATGACTTCGCTGCCCTTGCTCCAACCCCAAACTCCACAGCAACTCTAGAAGAGCTCCAAGATCCCCCACAGCCAGTGCTCCAGGACCACATCTTGCCTCCTGCAGCAGGAGACAAGCCCTGTGGTCACCATGAGCTCAGGTGTGACCCTGGGACAGTCACAGCCCCTCTCTGTGCCTCCGCGTCCCCCCCTCTCCTGTGAGAATCATGTTCTCTCAGCAAAGTGTCATGAGGCCCTGGGAGGAACAGAGCAAGGGAAGTGCTGCTCCCCCTGAAACCTGCACTGAAGCCACAAACTGAGGTTGCAGCAAGGGAAATTTAGGTTAGACATTAGGAAAAACTCTCATGAGGAGGGTAGTAAAGCACTGGAATAGGTTACCTAGAAAAGTGGTGGACTCTCCATACTTGGAGGTTTTTAAGACCAGGCTAGGCAAAGCCCCTGGGTGGGATGATCTAGTTGGGGATGGTCCTACTTTGAGCAGGGGGTTGGACTAGACGTGACCTCCTGAGGCTCCCTCCATCCCTCATTTGCTATGATTTTGTGTAAAGCCCGTGCAAAGAAGCCAATCCACAAGCCCCTCCATCTCTGCAGAGGGCAGGCTGGCGAAGGGTTTGCCACCCTGCAAAACTCTGCAGGAAGGAAATTAATTTCCTGTTGTGAATGCAGATGAAGCCAAGACCTTGTGAAGATGTGGAACTGGTCACCTCTGACCAAACGGTCCTTCTGCTGGGTTGTGAGACACTTGGGACCCTACCCCCGCTCTGTTCCATCCAGCCTAAGGATTTCACTCTGGACCTTTTGAGCACCGGGGTATTGCCCTGTCCACCAGGCTACTGCCCTAGTCGGGCTGGGGGCGAGGGGTTCTCCTGTTAAAGCGACTCCAGATTGTATGAACAATGACCTCTTCATTAAAGCCAGGGTCTCTCCCCTCCGAGGTCAGCACCCCCATCCAGCTGGGTCTGCCTCCAGGACTGGAGAGCCCCACCCCACAGCTGAGCACAATTCCTCAATGCAGATGTCATCAAAATCGAGTCATTCGCACAAAACAAGGGGCATTCCCACCAAAAGTTTCCAGCATTTTCTACAGGGAAGGCATTTTATCAAGAAATTCCAGCCCAGCCCATGGCTGTAACTGTCACAGCTGCTCTCCCACCATCCTCGGCCAGGGCTGGACCTGCTTTTGCCGTGGGCTGCTCCCCTGGAGTACGGTCCCCTCCAGAGCCCTAGCCCTGCATTCACAGCTCATCTGGTGCATGCACTGGCGGAAGCAAGTATGCCGCCTGGCTTTTCCTGGCTTAAGGGTGAAGTCTGTTTAAACCCAGCCTCTCTCACTAATAGCTCCACTCTGTTTATCAGGCTGGGATTATTTAAGATGCTGTCTCAGTGCTGAAGTATCTCCCACTTCCATTAGGCCAGACGCCTGAGCATCATTCTCCTTACATAATCCTGTCTCCGGGGGACAACGAGGGCAGCAGCCCTGTGGGCAGGGGCAGGAGGCCATTCATACCACCGCACAGGGATCCACTTACAGCCTGCCTGGAGCCCTGCATAGCAGCCCAGCCCCAACATGCCAGCCAGCAGTAGGCACTGCCAATCTCAGCAGTGTCTGTGCCCCGCTGAGCCCCAGGGCATGGGTGCTCGCTTGGTGGGTCTCATACTTCTCTTCTACTGGTCTAAATCCACACATCCATCCTGCTGCTGATTTCAGAGCTCTTCAAGCCCTTGCTAAACACTAACAGCTCACCAGATCTCCATGGGTCTCCCAAGGCCCCATAAGGTCAGGGACCAGGCAGTGAGCACCCTGCCTATTTCCCCAAGCACTCTGTGCTTCCCCTGGGAATGCCCCTGGAGCTCTTCCCTCTGCTTAGCTGAGGGCCTCGTGACATGGTCAATTTAGGTGGCTTCCAGAGCTCTTAATCATAGAATCATAGAAAATGAGTAGGGGTGCACCGATAGAGATTTTGGGTGCCAATACCAATAGCTGATTTTTAAGGAGGCATATCATCTGATACTAATCCAATTTCCAATATGCAGCCCGACAGCTTGAAGAGCTGCATGCAGCTGGTAAGTCTGTTGTGGTAGAAGGGGAGGGGAGGGGAGGGAAGGGGCATGAGGGGGCAGATCAAGGCCCCTGCGGGAGGGTGGGAGTGGGGCTGGAGCTGGGGCTGCCCAGCTTGGACAGGGAATGGGATGGAGCCATGGCTTATCCGGGCAGTGTGGGTGTAAGAACCTGGGTTGAGGACAGTGGCTCTGTCCCCTGGAGTGCTAGGAATCAAGCTTGGGTTGCTTTTACAGTTGCAGACTGCTTCATCCCTAGTCACAGTGACAGGCTGACATGCATTTTAGCATTATGCCTGTTGCAGGGTGGGTTCTTGATCTGCTGCAGACCTACTGTCTCTTGTGACCCTGTTGCATGAGAGACCCTCTGGCAGCTCCCTCTGCTACCATTTGAGTTGTGGCATCCCTAGAGAGGACACAGAAGTCAGAGCTCATTGCGCTCACGCTTACCATGGAGTACTCCACTCAAGCCAGGCATGGAACAGAAACCCTTCTTCCTGAGAGGGGCCTGACTTCTGAGCTCCCCACTTTGGTGCAGGCCTCTGCAGAACTGTGAGGGAGGGAGGCATTGAGCTTAATGCTGCTTTTGTCCTTTGTAGCAGTTCTTACCCCTGCATTTGTTCCAGCTGTTCCATGCAGAGTAAGGATGAAGCCCTGTTCAAGTCTCCAGTGCCATCATACACTATTGCTGATCATAGGGAGCTGCCTCTGCAGAGATTTCCTTTCTGCCTTGGTCCCGATGCACACTGCTCAACCACGCTGGCCAAATCTGTGATCTTAGCAGACAGGACCTTCCTAGGGGGACGCTTCATCTGTAACAGCGGCCTTAAACAGCAGCGTGGGTGGGAATGAACTGGAGGAAGCTGCCTTTAGAGAC
>NW_017729018.1:4162970-4163260 GCF_001723915.1 Gavialis gangeticus | reverse complement strand
CGTGCCCCTGGGTCTGCATGGGGCAGGGTGGGCTGCTGCTGTGGGCTGGGGCCAGGGAGGCACGGGGCTCTTCCTGGCAGGGAGCTGGGCTGCTCTGCATTTGGGGTGGGCAGTGGCAGCACTGGGAGAGGGGCTATGGGTGGGGGCTGCAGCCACCCCAAAATTTGCCGTAGCCTCCCCAACCCACCCTTCCAGTGCCCCTGATGCCTGCCTCAAGTGCAGCCCCAGCCCAATGCCCCCCACCCATGTGCCAGGAAGAGCTCGGAGTTGCCCCGGCCCCAGCCCACAGC
>NW_017729018.1:4146223-4157970 GCF_001723915.1 Gavialis gangeticus | reverse complement strand
AGTCCAGCCCACCCTGTGCAGATCTGGGGGCACATGGCTCCCCCCCATGCCCTCCCAGGTAGCACGCAGTGGCAGGAGCCTCCCCCCCCACCCCTTGCCCCCCAGATGAGCTCCGTCCCATGCCCCACCCCACTCTGGCTGGGCAGCCCCAGCCCCACTCCCTCCCTCACCATGAGGGCCTTGATCTGCCCCGCTACACCCCTTCCCTCCCCTTCCACCACAACAGTCTTACCAGCCGCACGCAGCTCCCCAAGCTGCCGGGCTGTGCTCCTCACCACCTATGTGCTACACGGCGGCTGCATGCATGCACAGGCATTGATCGGCCAAATTATTGGCCACATCAGGCTGATTTCTGATATAGTAAATTGTCTATATATCTGTGCCAGTCTGATATTGGACCGATGTATCGGTGTGCCTCTAAAAATGAGAGTTGGAAGGGACCTCAGGAGGTCATTTAGTCCAACCCTCTGCTCAAAGCAGGACTATCCCCAGCTATATCATCTCAGCCAAGGTGTTGTCTAGCCGGGTCTTAAAAACCCCCAAAGATGGGGATTTCACCACCTCCCTGGGTAACCTGTTCCAGTGTTTCACTACCCTCCTCGTGAGAAAATTTTTCCTAATATCTAACCTAAATATTTCCTACTATCTAACCTAAATAACCTAATAATTAACCCCTGGATTGGCAGCATGTTAACATCTTTAAGTGGCTTAAAACACTTGTTATTTGGTTTGCAATTACCCTACTCCAGGACAGGATTATCTCTAATCCGCATAACCTTGCCCCTGTTCCTTTAAGGTGTGGCCACCCCACTCAGCTGTTCCGCTCAAACCGAAGGCCTTTTTTTATACCTTATGCTGTAAATCGCACGTGTTCATTGACTTAGTGGAGCAGTCACACCTTAAGGTGAAAAACCATCTCTGACCGTACTTCACCTGCACTGCTGTGACTTGCCCCTAGAGGCTTGGTGAGCAGGGGTAGGACCGGCTCTCTGCTCCTGTCAGGCACTAAACATTTGCATGGCTTATGGTATAAGGTGTAACAAGGCCCTGAGCAACCCAGCTCCTATCAGGGCTGCGAGGCTGTTGGCCAGTTTCTGTCCAACCAATTTGATCACTTGATTTCAGCTTGTTTTGGTGCCTTTAAATTTCCTGGAGAAATCAGCTTGTGATTTGAGCTGATATTAGTTTGGCGCTGATATTAGTTGATTTGTTCATTGATCTAGGGATCAATATTGCTCCCCTGATCCAGCTAACTATCAGTACTCAGTATACTCTAGATGAAACCTGCAGGGGTGGTAGCCACTGCTGAGTGTGCTCTAAAGGCCTGATCCTATCCCACCTGTTAGGAGCCTAAGTGTGATCCCAGCACATCCTGCTCCAGCCCCTGAAAAACCATTAACACAGCTACTTTTGCAACACAAGAGCCAAAGGGACTGGGACAGGGTGGAAAAGGATCGTGTCCAAGTACCTAAAAGGGAGACAAGAACAGGGCCCTAGGAGGCTAGGTGCACACTGCCTGCTCCCCTTCAACTGGGAGGTGCATCCCACCTCTCTACTGTCTCACTGCCTCCAGCTGGGACTAGCAGGGGCAGCAGCTTCAGTGGGTTAAATGTGAGAGCAGCCCCCTGGGCAAAGGGCCTGTCAGCTCTGCTGCATTAGCCCAGCAGATCCAGCTCTGGTGGAGCAGCCTGACTGCCACGCTCTGCCCAGGCCAGGCTGGTGTGACTGCATCCACAGTGGTGCTATGTGTGCCCAGGTGCTAGCTGGGCCAGCCTGTGAGCGTGTTAGCAGGAGGTGCTGTCTGCTGCCTTGGCGGTAGGGCTGTGCAAAGCTTTGGATCATGATTCAGATTTGGAGATGATTCAGATGATTCAGAGGCCAAATCTACAAATCTAAATCAAATCACTGGAAGCTTTAGGCTTTCCGAATTGATTCGGAAAAGATTCAGAGCCTATTTGGCAATTTGGCTATTGAGTATAATAGGGAATCAATGAAAAATCTATAAGTTTGTTGTCTTTTGGCTGATTTGGATGAAACTTGCAGGGATAGTAGCCCCTGCTGAGAGCATGGCCCGTGCTACGATTCAAGGTGATAGGTGCAGGGGTTTCTGAGAAACTGTACCTCAAAGTCCTGAAAGCAAAACGCATGTCACGTGTGTGTGTTACACCACAGTGGAGTCAAAACTGCAGAGGTGGTGACCACTGCTGAGGCCACAAAGCCTGCCAGCTGTCGAGGAGATTGATGCAGGGCTTCTGGTTTCTGGGGCCCTGCACCGATCTCCTCGACAGCTGGCAGGCATCATGGCCACAGCAGGGGCTAGCAGGCCTGCAATTTTCACCCCGCTGTGCCTTAACACACACAAAGTCATCTATGTCATGAGTTTTGCCTGTTAGCAGCCAGAGGTGCAGGGCCCCAGAAGCTAGACTCCCCCTGCACCTATCATCTTGAAACTTGGCAGTCTTCATGGCCTCAGCAGGGGTGACCACTTCAGCAGTTTTCACCCCGCTGTGGTGTAACACATACACATGATATGAGTTTTGCTTTCAACTATTTGG
Organism: Gavialis gangeticus; assembly: GCF_001723915.1. Lineage (NCBI taxonomy): Eukaryota > Metazoa > Chordata > Crocodylia > Gavialidae > Gavialis > Gavialis gangeticus. Next base: position 4,155,415 of record NW_017729018.1, on the reverse strand, counting down.
GCTACAGTTTCCCCACACCTATCTCCTTGACAGCTGGCAGGCTTTGTGGCCTCAGCAGGGGCTACTACTCCTGCAGTTTTCACCCCGCTGCACTTTAACACACACACTGTCATCTATGTCATGAGTTTTGCCTGTCAGCAGCTTGAGGTGCAGTTTCCCCCAAACCCCTGCACCTATCTTCTTGAAACTTAACAGACTTTGTGGCCTCAGCAGAGGCTACCACCCCTGCAGTTTTGTCCCCACTGTGGCTTAACACACACGTGACATCAGTTTTGCTTTCAAGAATTTGCATTGCAGTGAAGAAATAACAAAGAGATGGCTGCTGCCTGGAGTGACCCAGACTTTCAGGTTGGAAACAGGGGGAAGATGTAACAGCTCACCTGTTGGGAGACTTTGGCCACATCAAGAGGCAGAGCAGAGGGTCTCATGACAGTGGGAACTGGGAGGTTACACAAAAGCAGGAGCTGATCTGCCCTGGGGGCAATTGCAGGGTGAGGGGAGCTGCTGCAGGAGACACACGAAGCCAGGGGAGCCCTGTCTATCTAAACTCAGCTGGCTCCTAGGGACTCCTATGGGAAGGGCAGGTTGGATGGAGAGGCATTGTGTTCAGTGTCCATGTTGTGTTATCACTCTGAGCTCTCTTGTGTTTTCCTGCAAAGAAAAGAGTGGTTGTTTCCAGATTTTTTTAAAAAGACATTTTTCATGTTCCAAGCCAAATTAAGTCCAAATCCATGAGTCAGTCCAGAACCATAAGTGGCCCTACAACTGGCAAACATCCTCCATCCCTACCAGGGGCTTCAGATATTTCCAAAGTCTTTTGGCGGGCATCCTAGGTGCTGGCTGGCTTGGGGTTTGGATGCCCCCAAGTTTCACCTGCCCTCAGCCATATGGCTGCAGGAGCAAGCTAGGGAGGAGCCCTCTCCTTACCATAAAATGGGCTTTAAGCCTCAACAGCTTGGCAGTAACTAAACCATGCCAGAACAACAGTTATCCCAGGGAGGGCTTGAGGAGAACTGTCTTCATGGACCCAGATACATGGTGTTTTCCCTGCCAGATCCCCGGGCAGAGTCGGGGCTCTGTGCTTTCTCTATGGGCTCCTGAAGAGTGAAGCCACAGCCTAGGGCATTGCACACAACAGGAGTTTGGGGAGAGCCTGTTTGCACTCATGGGATGTCTTAGAGGGTTAGTCCTGGTGCTGGGGGCCTTAGGCAATTGGGCTACACAGGGCTCTGTGCCTGTGCAGGGAGAGCAGAGAGCTGCTGCCCAGGAAACATGCTGGAGAGGCCAAGGGAGGACACTGGGCTGTGGTCTGATGTGTTGCAGGGATGCTATGCATACATTACACTAGCATGCGGGCTGCGGGGGCTGGGACCCCACCCAAAAAAGTGGGAGATCTGTCACAAATGGTCATCAGTGCTGGTGGGCTCAGGAATGCATTGACTGCCCACTTGGGCAGCTGGAATCTGATTGCTGGCAGGGCCGAGGCGGGCTGCAAATACAGACCCTATCAGGGAGTTACACACCGAGATTCCTGTGGCATCCTCGGTCCCGTTCCTATTCACGGCAAAGGAATTAACTTGGCTGGGCCAAGGGGTGGCGATCAGCAGAGCTGTCCTGCTCCTGCGAGAGCGAGGCTTTCCCCAGTAAATCAGAAAAGGGCTGGAACCAGCGCACGGGGCCCAAAGCTCCTGCCCCGGCCCTCCCTCCTCTGAGGTTCTTGGAGAAAAAACTAATCCAAGCTGGGTCCCTTGGGTGTCCCTGGGAACCCGCTGAAAGGCTCATCCCACTCCCTCTCTGCAGTGGGTCAGGGCTCTGTGTCCCGTCCCAGCCAGAATGGGCACGGGGTTGCCTTATCCTCTGCCTGAATGTGAGGAATTCATTGTTTTCTTTCTGGATGCCAGCAGCTGCTCCAGCCTGGGAAAGTGCCTCCCGCAGCCCTTGTACTGTGGCCAGAGAGCGGTCTGGAAAACCTGCCGCCCTGCCCCTGCCTTGCCCGCTCCCACAAAAGGTCTTTCTCACCGAGGACCTGCTCATCCGAGCACTGAAGTGGATTGGACAGTGATGGAAAGGGCTAGACTGACACACCTGAGCCTGGAGCAGGACAAAGCCAGGCCCCTGCACACACTGCCTGGCCGGAGAAAGGGAGGAATACCATGCCAGAGCAGAGCCGAGCCCCAAATCCCACCCAGCAGCCAGAACCAGAGGCCTCTGAGGAAGGGGCAAAAGCCACTCTGTAGGTGGCAGTGAGACCAGTGGCGCTGTGACCACAGGCTTTATGGCCCTCCCCAAGAAATGGTGTCAGTAGTTGCGGTAATGGGGAGAGTCTGGTTACCCGTGCCACTGTCCAGGCCCTCTATAAATCTTGCTGAGTTCTTGCCCTTGGTGGCTTCCTTGCATGGGACAGCGTTTCCTTCTATCGGCTCTGACTCCCCCACCTTTCTGCTTCACCAAACACCCCCTCACTCCTGCGTTGGGAAGCCCAATGGACAGAAGCCCCGGTCTCCCCTCTTTAGACCGATGTGGTTTTGCTGCGAGCTTTCTGATTCATCCCGTCACTCAAGTAACAACCCCACGCTCTTTGGTCTCTCCTCAGAGGGAAGGCAGGCCCCGCCATCACGCTTGCTGCCCTCTCTCCCCCTTGGTGAGCTGTGAGGACAGCCCTGCACACTGCAGCCACGTGAGGCTGCATCACTGATTTCTATAAAGACATTGGACTGGGCTGTGGATCATTCTTCAGCCTGTTCCTCATGCCTCCTACCACTAAGCTGGCTTACGACTGCAGCTTTGCATTGAACAAAGGTCAATCCTGGCCTGTCTGCAGCGATGGGCAGATCCCTTTCATGGCTTGACATCGCGACGTTGAATGCCTAGAAGCTTAACCCATAGTTCAGGTTTTTTTCTCTTCGCTGTGCCCTATGTTGCATTTCTTCACACAGAATTTCATTTGTTACCATGGCAGTTGCATCTCTCGGTGCATCCTCTCATCCCTCTCTGAGGCTGACTAACCTGAAAAACTCCCCCTCAGGGCCGCTGCTGCCCACCTGCACAGCTGAGCCTGCCCCACTCCCATCCGCTGCCCACAGAGGTGGCGCCCCCAGCCCAGCCCAGCCTGATATGTTTGCATACCTATTATTATTCTCCTTTTGCGGATAACATAGATAAAACACATGTTTAAGTGGATATTGTTAAAAAACCAAAGAAGTATGTTTGGCCAGAAGACGTATAGCGCAATCCCCCCAATTTTCTGTCTAGCCCACGTCAGCCCCCCACTGGGAAGAGGCTGGCGCTGCTCCTGCTGCAGGCAGATGTGATGGTAGAACGCATCCCGGTCTGACCCTATTAGCGCAGACATAGGGTTTATTGGTGTATAATTCCCCGGATCATAACAAAAGCCTTTATTAAACAGAAAGTACAATATTTCATCCCTATAATCCTCTAGAGCGGCCGCTGTTTTAATAAGCAATTTTGTTGGCAGCTCAGCAATTTCATACTGGAGTGTGTAATGGTCTCTTGGGGGGACCATTTAGGCCCGGCCACTCGTTATGTTTTAAATGATCAGCTTGCTCCAGCCACGCTCCAGTCACTACCTCTGTGCATGTTTGTTTGTGGCTATATCTCTGCTGCCCTGACGCAGTTTGAACCATCTGACCAGGGCACCAGCAGCAGTTCAGCTGGGGGGAGAGGGGAAAGGGTGGAGACAGGATGTGCCACTGGGGGAGGGCAGGAGGATTCTTCTTCCTGCCTGCCGGCCTGTCATCCAGGAGTGACAGGGCTCTTGGTGCACCTGTCACTTGAAGAGGAAAGGCTAAGAGAGAAGCAGCCTGCAGGCGTGGCAGGAGCAAATTAGAAAGTCACCTGACCAAAAGGGAGCTGGGCTTGCAGCATATAAGCCCAGGGCCTGAGCTGGTCGGAGAGACTAGCTCCAAGAGCCAGAGAGGGAGGAGCTCCTACCACAACAGCAGCTGAGGTGGGGTAAGCAATATGGAGCCCGGGAATGGGGCAGGCATGAGAACAGGGGCATGTAAGCCCATACCCTGGAGGCAGGCCTTAGAAGAACTAGACCTGGGAATAGGGGTAGGTAAGTCTGTAGCTTGGAGAAGGGCAAAGGTAGGGTACAGTCGCCCACGGGTTGGGACAAAGCAGCCTGGGGATCAGAGCCAAGGGCCTGAAGCCCAGAGAGGGCCAGAGGCAGGTGCCTGCTAGGGTGGGATGCAGTGCCCAGGAGTAGCTCATGTAGGCAAAGTGCCTGGGGGGAAGAACAGGTGGGACGGCTCTGCCCGGGTGTCGTTCCAAGAAGTGAGGTGCCTGGGAGAAGCAGACAAGCCTAGAAAATGCACTGGGGAGTAGCCGAGGTGAGTGACATGTCTGGACGGGGAGGCCCAGTCATAGTGGTGAAGAGGACTGGTGATGGCTAATATCTGTAAGGCATGGGAGTGATGTACAGGGGAGGCTGGAACCATGCAGCTAGTCCATAAGGCAGCGACCATGGACACCTGTGGTCATGAGAGAGAGGTCAGGCATGGGAAGCCCTGGGGCATCCTCCCTTTCCTTCAAAATGAATAACATCAAGGTGTGGTGGGAAAGTGTCCCAAGGGAGCCAGGCTGAGAAGGGCTCGGCAGATGCTAGGAGCATCATAACCACCCCTGGGATGAGCAGCTGCTGTACAGACATAAAAAAAAAGTCCCTGACAGCTGCTTTCTCAGCATGGACTGAAATGGAGGGTGCCCCTGTGCCATGCATCCCTGCTGGATCTGCCTCTGGCATCTCATCCCTGGGCTCGGTTTGCTGTGGTTAGACTGCTGCCGGCGCTCCACCCAGCTAGGTCAGGGCTGCCTCGGGCGGCTCTGTCCAATGCTGCACGTGCTTCTGCAGCAGCAGTGTGGACGCTGGCAGGGGCAGGCCTGGGGTAGGAACAATCGTAGTAAGGGAGGCTGAGGCAAGGAGACCATGTTGTTCCTCGCTACCTCTCACCTCCCTTAATCACTGCCATTCCAGCAGGTTCATCAGTCCTCTTGCATGTCCCTTGTTACTCAGTATCTTCAAACGTGTAAGAGCAGAGATTCTCTGTCCATCTGCTCTTTGAACTCCACTTGGTCCTTCCTTTTATTCCACCCAGTAAATCTTTGGCTCTACACAGACCTGATATCCCCATTTTCAAGGGTTTCTGCTCAGCTCAAGCAGCACCAGATATTTCCTTAGCCTGGTCTCCTTGTTGCTCAGTGCTACCAGGTCTGCTCAGGCTCTGCTGTGCTGTGGGCCAGGAGCTGAAGCAGAATCTCGGCTCTAGGCCTTCTGGATGCACCCTTGAAGTCCCTTCCTAAAGGTCACCATCACTGGGTTGCCTACAGGAGTCCTCCCTACCCCTGCTGGTGAACTTGACTCTTGTTCCTTGGGGCTGCACTGCTGTCACTCGCTGTATTGGCTCATGTGTCCGGCTTGGCCTCCTGGGTGCCTCTGCACTACCTGCTCCAAGAAGCAGTTGCTTGAAGTGCTTAAAAAATAGTTTCCCCCCTCCCCTCCCAGCCAAATCCTGTTGCATCACATAACCTGTGTGCAGGTGGGGAGATGAAATTTGGGCTACACAAACCTGGGAGCATTCTCCATCCTTCTTGATGAAACATGGGCTGTGAGTGGAAAGGAGTGCACGAGTCATGGGTCTAGGGCAGCATGCAAGAAGCAACCCTTCCATGGCTCTGCCCCCTGCTTCCCATGGCTTCTATGAATAATTATTGGATTAAATGCATTAGATTTGTAGATTGTCAGGGGCTGGAAGGGATCTTGCAGATCATCGGGTCCAGTCCCCCCACTCCAGGCAGGAAGACAACTAGGGATGGGTGACCCCAGCGAGGTGACTGTCTAGTCTCCTCTTGAAAACCTCCAAGGTAGGTGACTGCACCATCTCTGGGGGGAGTTTATTCCACTGTCTAGACACCCTGAATGTGAAGGAGTTTTTCCTGTTATTAAGCCTGAAGCGGCCATCCCGGAGTTTGTAGCCATCGACCTTTGTCTTCCCCGGGGGTGCCCTAGTGAACAGTTGTTCACCGAGCTCCTGATGCACTCCTCTGATTTTTAGCAGCAAGCTGCTATCAGGTCCCCTCTCCATCTTCTCTTCTTTAGGCTAAAGAGGGCCAGGTCCCTCAGCCTTTCTTCATATGGCTTGCCTTGCAAGTCCCTTATCATACTGGTGGCTCTTTTCTGGACCCTCAAGCTTTTCCACATCCTTATTGAAGTGCGGCGCCCAGAACTAGATGCAGTACTCCAATGCAGTCTCACCAGTGCTGAGCACAACGGGAGGATCACTTCCTTAGATTTACATGAGATGCATCAGTTGATGCATGCCAGCGTGTTATTTGCCTTGCTGGCCCCCGCATCGCACTGACGGCTCATATTCATGCAATGGTCAATCATTACCCCTAGGTCCCCTTCGGCCGTGGTGCAAGTCAAGCTGTCATCACCAAGCCTGTAGGTATGCTGAGGGTTGTTTGCCCCTGGATGGAGCACCTTACACTTGGGAGTGTTCAACTTCATCTGGTTCTGGTCTGCCCAACTCTCGAGCCTGTCCAGGTCTGCCTGTCTTCTGATGTGACCACACTGCCCTATAACTTGGTGTCGTCTGTGAACTTGGCCAGCGAGCTTTTCACTCCCCATTTGAACCATTGATAAAGATGTTGAAAAGCGCCGGTCCAAGCATGGACCCCTGAGAGACACCACCGACCACTTTCCGCCGAGATGACACAAATCTGTTCACTACAACTCTCTGGGTCCTACCCTGTAGCCAGTTTCCCACCCACTGAACTGTCGAGCAGCCGAGCCCACAATCTTCCAGTTATCCCACGATATCCTTGTGGGAAATTGGATCAAAAGCCTTGAAAGGAAAATGCATGAAGTGGTTTGGGAGCATAGGGTAGACACCCAATGACCTGCCCAGCCTTCATGCCATGTTCTCATTCAGCTGTAACTTGCATCCTTTTGTTTTAACAATCATTGCTGCCCAAAGCAGGAGCTCCTCGGCTCCGGCTGGCCTCTCCCCAAATCTTAGTTTAGACATTCCTCCAGTGTCTCATTTATTTGACATGCCAGCAGCCGGGCTCCATCTTGATTAAGGTGGAGCTGCCCTCTCTGCACAGGCTCCCTCTTCTCCAAAATGGACCCTGGGGCCTCGCAAGCAGGTGGGAGAGTCTCTTCTGCACGCTGTCTTCTCAGCCACACACCAAGGCCCTCAAGTTTCCTCTGGCATGTGAAACTGGAGGCTCTCCAAGGGCCCACCATAGCCCTCAGCCTAGGCCTTCTACCTTGCAATGTGAACCGTGTGCCCATGACACTCCTACATCTCCTCGCATCCCTGGTACCAGTGTCCCAGGACCACAGGCTTCTTCCCAGCCCCAACTCCTATGTCTCATGCTCCTCACCAAACATCACATGTGGTCAATCAGTTCCCAAGAGGTTTTTTCAGCTGCTCCATCACCAGCCATCTGCCTGCCCAGTTAACTGGTCCAATCGCCAGCCTGCTGTCTCTCCCTGCTGTCCTCCCCAGTCTGGGGGAGGCCTCCTTTCTGCATGAGGAATCGCCCATCTCCACCGCTTCAGACAGGCGGGGCCTACCCAGTCCACTCCTGCACCTTCCCAGTGGAGGATTGGGAAGCCAGCCCAATTCAAGCCTGCTCCACAGTGTCCCTCCCCATGCTGTGTCTATGAGGAGTCCCATCTCCGTCTCTCTTTCCATCGCTTGGCCCAGCTGCCCCGGCCTCCAGATCCCACACTGGGCTCTACAAGCCACAGGCTGCTTGTACCAGGTGCACTAATATGCCTTGAGGAAGAGGAACAGCCCTGAATTCAGCACTGTGCTGCGATCCAGCTAGCATCCACCCTGCCTATTCTGCGGACCTGCTCCCAGCAAGCTACCCAGGGCTGCGGCCCAGAAAGGAGGAAGGCTGACGGCTTTTGTGGGCAGTGACTTATTGGGTGGGGCTGGGGAAGGATATTATTTTAGATGTTTCAACCCCCTGCTTTAATCTTGCCTTTTAGAGCCCCTGCCCCTCTGTGCCTAATGCCCTTTCAGGCCAAACTTCCCTGCCCCCTGCCACTAGACTGTCCTGGCTGGGGACAGCCTCTTGCTGCCTTACATGGTGCTGCGCCCACAGCTGCACTCAAATAAAGCCCTAGCTCTTCTGCTGTGAGTTGAGTGCTCTGGCTCCCAGCTGAAGAGGTCCTAGCTTTGGCGGCCTTTTTCCATGTTAAGCTAAACCCGTTTGAGTCCAAGCTATTTGACTGCTGTTACAGCACTTCCAGCCGCAACTGTTAGTTTCTTCCACTAAGCGAAGCAGCAGTTTCTTTCTACACGTCCAGCCCTTGAATGACATGCAAGAATGGAGTGAAAGCCAGGATGCTTGCTTACCGCTGCAAACCCTCACTCGGCCCAAGCGCTGCACGCCTGCTGCCGGCGGAGCATCTGCCTGCCTGCCTCAGTCTGCCCCAGTCAAAAGCTCTCCACCTATTTCAGCCAGGTCTTTCCAGCCATATGCTCCCTAGCCTGCAGACTGCAGCAAGATGCCTTCCTTCCTGCTCTCCTTGACCATAGGCTGGATTGGAACAGACCCAGGGTGCAGTACAGGTCCAACAGCTCTTGGGCATTAGGCTCCTGCCTTTAGGGAGCCAACATTTTTAGTGCTACTTTTAGTTTTGCTTCTGGCAAGGGGCGGTGGGTTCCCTGCATTAGCTGGGGTAAGTATCTAGTGATTTAAGTCATTCTGGGCACAGACCAACAAGTGTTTTGATCAAAAGGAGTGACTAGAAGCTGCAACTTTAAGGAAAGCTGTTTTGGGAAGGGGCACAATATATTGGGGGACCCCTTGCTCAAATATCTCCACAATTGGGGCATTAAGCTTATCACTCACTGCCTTGACACAGACCATATTACTGAGCAATCCAAGTAAGCCTGTGAGTTGTGGGGTGCTTAGGAGAGTCACATTTTAAACAGAAAGTGGTTCTCCACCTTAATTATGGTTGCTGCTATATTTAAACCAAACCAGCCTCCAGTTGCAGACAAACAGTTTTTTTTGCAGCATCTGCAGCTCTGAAACCAAATTAACCTCCAACTTGAAATCAAAAGAGCCACCTGCAGGAAGCTGCTCCTACTCCATTCACACGCCCCATAAACGCCTCCTTGTTTGTCGCCTGGCTTCACTCGGGGG
>NW_017729018.1:4135342-4146143 GCF_001723915.1 Gavialis gangeticus | reverse complement strand
AATCCTTGTCATGAGGTTGATATTGTAGCAGGTCAGAGCCAGACTCGTACCTTTCTCCTTTGATTTGAGTGGCTATGGTTTTGCAATTGGGTTGTGAGTGTAGGAATCCCTGTTCTAGATCCTTAAGGTATGTATCCCTGTCAGAGAAGATACAGTTGTCATGTAAAGCTAGATGGTTACAATGGATCTAATGCTGTGCTTAGGGTGAAAACTGGTCACATGATGAACCATGTAGTGGTTGGTTGGTTTCCAATACAATGTGGAAGTGATATGGCCATTGCAAATTTTCACCATGGTGTCTAAGACATGTACATGGTGGGTAGAGTATTCTAGAGTCTGTTGTTTTCTATGTGGATATCTATAAATACAGTTTAAAATAATCGTACTGAACATGTCCATTTTCTAGCGATCCCAGTTATTTAGGTGCATTTAATACAGCAAAGTGTGGTCAGATATTGGTTTGACACTTTACATTATGGAAAGAACATCAGAGAAGATCTAAGGGCAAAGTGAACAGTTTCAAGGCTTTTTCAACAGAAAAGATGATTGTTTAACAAGCAGCTCTGAGGAGCACTGAGAGCCTCGGCATGAAGCAGGTCTTGAACTAAAGTGGAAGTGACATTATTACCAATTCTGGTAAAAATGCAAAAATAAACAGGGTGAAGAGGAAGCAGAAAACTTTTTTCTTCTTTAAAGAAATGTCCTGTGCTGATCCCTGTCTGTTAGCAACCTGGGAAATAAGCACGCTGGCTACACACCCATGCCATCCTCACGTTGGCACATGCATCAGGAGTTGCAGCACTGGATTTAATGGGGGTTATGTTTAGTACAGCCCATGTCTAGGGCTTGGGGTACGATGACTCGAAAATGTACTTTCCCAGCTCTGTTTTTTCTCCTCTTTGCTGGTCCCTCCTGCCCTTGTCACTTCAAAGTTTAAAACAGAAGAAGCCAAAACTAAGGAGGAGTTTCTGCAACTACTGGGAGGAATCCCTCAAGCCACCTCCCTGCCCATTGCTTCAAGCCTCAGGCACTCAACAAATTCCGGTTTATTATTCCTGCTTATCCTCCCAGCAGGGGCTCTTATGGGAATTCACTTCTTCCTGATTCCCTAGGAACAGCCTGCAGGAAATGAGGCTTGGAGCACAGAGTTAGGGGGCAGGCAGGGCAGGGTGGCACCTAGACAATGACTGGCTCAGAGAGGTATAAGCTTTTGTTGGTGGCAGCCTATGCCACATGATGCGAGTGGGAGGGTGCGAGCAGAAGAAGAGATGGAGATCTTCAGTGCCAGGGTTGCATGGCCCTGTCTGCACTGGGAAGGATTGGCCCGTAGAGCTCTGCCAGCAGGCTCACCCAGCTGAGACGCTTCTTAACCAGCTTCCCAAATAATCAGCTACACCAGGAAAAAATGCCTTTATCAGCTGGGATGACGGCATAGCTCTGTTGGTCGGGGGGTGGGGGGAAAGCAGTGACATGCTCACACTCTGAAATACCATAACTTATCTAGAAAACCTTGAAACACAGACCAGGCTCAAGTCTCCCTTTCCTCTCCTTAGAGACACAAGTGCTCAGATGCACACACACATCCCAGCACACACTCAGGCACATGTATGCTCCCATGCATACAGATGTGTACATATGCTCCCCCATGCACATAGCCATTCTCGTGTTTTCACATAGACCCTAGAACAGTGGTTCTCAACATTTTTAGACTCGAGGCACCCCTCAGAGTCTATTTGATCACAGAAAAATAATTGAGCAATTTTTCTGTTGCAAAGAAGTTGTGAAGACCCCAGCAGGTCAGGAGGTATTTTACACTATCGATCCCTATTGGAAATCTCTGGGCTTATCTTGTGAATCACACGTACACACCTAACAGTGCTAATATTGCTTGGCACCCTGCAGCACCCATGAAGGGATCTCAGGGCGCCCCAGGGTGCCGCGGCACTTTGGTTGAGAATCACTGCCCTCGAAAAATGGGTCCCTAATCTCAGCTATATAAATCAACTGGGAGATGCAGTCTATGCTAGACAGACACAGGAAGGATCTTACAGCGGGAGGCTAAGGCTCACGGAGGCTATGGGAGTTAGCCAAGGTCACCCGGGGAATCAGTGGCAGAGAAACATTTTCTACTCTAGTGTCTGCAATCCCATGGGGCTGTTTTCTCCACCTGCCAGAGATGGAAAATAAATGTCTCATCAAAGAGGAACGGGAGAGCCATGTCTGTCTCTGGACTGGCAGCAATGACACAAACCATGGCACAGACATAAAGCTCCACTTCCATGGATCCAATGGCAGGAGAGCACAGGGCACCTGCAGGACCAGGAGGCACCTTACTGCCAGGCTGTGGATGCGCAGACGCCTGGGTAAAGCAAGTTCTGTGTTTTCTAAGGCAAAGACAAAAAGAGACATGGTAGATTTTGATGGCACCACCGCAGCTGGCATGAACTCCTCGCCCCATATGCTGATAGCAGAACCTTAGGGTAAACTTTACCAAGTTTAGTCAACATCCTCTGGGGCTCTTCTGTGTGATCTTCCACTAGGACTTTTTCTAAGTATCTTTTTTTTTTTTTTACTGACAAAGGGGTAAATAGGGTGTGTGTGACCTCCTGGGGCCAGATCCTACTCTACCTGTTAGGTGCATAAATGCAGTTGGGTGCCCGAGTGCAGCTCTGTTCCGTCCTGCTCGAGTCTCTGAAAAACTGTTCATACAAAAAACTCCTCAAATCCTCCTCCTCTTCGCTACTGGTTTGTGACTCAGTCTGATGAGGAAGATACCAGGGTGTTGCAAGAAGAAGCATTAATGGATTTTCAGGAGGGAAACAGAAATGCACGTAGGCACCTAATTCCACTCGTGCATCTAATGGAATAAGGTCTGGCTTCTTGTGCTGCTATTAGAAAATATCAAAGACACCTCGGCATGGTGGCAGTAGGTGCCACCATGAGAACCTAGAAATGAGGGGTGACTAGATAGACAGACAGACCAATCAATCCATAAGTAGTTGGGCTGGATGCAGAAGTTACTGCATGAAGCCCTCTAGGCTGTTCGCTGTAGAAACTCAGTTCAGATGATCACGTATGTCTCTTCTGGCCTTAAAGGCTATGAAACCCATGAACACGTACCACAGTTTAGATCAGGTTAGATTAAGTTTTTAGACTGAGGTGCTGAGTTGTCTGTATGCTCAAAGGCATTTCTGCTGGCCACTCAGGTTCCCAGTCTTTTGAGTGCCTTACTGTCCCTTGCCAGGCGAGCACAGATGGGAGCAGGAGGGCTGGAGAGAGCCCTGTTGCTTGTGATGCCGTGGGAGAGTGTGGGAAGATGATTTTGCTCCAGCACTGTGGGATGAGGCTTCAAAGGCAAAACGGCCTCAGGGGACACAGCCTCTGGGACTCAGTTCTGCTCATCTCGCTGGTACAAGCCAGGAGCGGCTCCACTGCAGGCAGAGAGTGCCCCGTGGGTTGGCCAAGGGGGACCCAGTTCCAGGCCCCGTAAGGTGGCACTGCCTAAGGCAGCGAAGAGCTGGAGATCATTTGGTTACAGCTGGAGTGCCCCCCTCTCCTTTCCAGCTCTGTGTCCAAGGCAGGACTCCTCCCCAGGGTGTGCGGCTAAGGCACCGACGCACAGGATGCAGCTTCCCCTGCCGTGACTGCACTGTGGAGGCTTTTGTGCAGCATGTCATAGATTTCATAGACATTGCCTGCCTGATCAGCAGACATGATGTGAGTGCTGCCTGGCTGTGCAAGAGGCCATGAGTGGGGGGGTGACACCTGGAAGAAGAGAGCCCAGTTTGGGGAAGGAGAGTCTGCGCGGGGAGGGACGTGAGCCGCAGAGCTCAGGCTGCTTGGCCCCATCGGGAGCTGGCTCTATCTGCCTTTTCTGCCTCTCACTCCTGAGCTGGTATCAGGCCACAGTGCTGCCTACCTGCCTTCCCCTCCTCTTGTGCAAGGCCCAACTGGGGTGAGCTGAGCTGGCCCGGGGGGGCACTGTGCATGACACAGTGAAGCACTCACTTCAGTTTCTGAGTCAGCCAAAGCAGGCAGAGTCAAGCACGTGCATTCCTGACTACACGAAATGCTGCTTATCCCAGGAAGTGCTAACTCAGGAGCATGCAGCCTGCCGTTAGCCACGTTACCACTGTTACACAGCTCTGAGCTATGTGCTGTAGACATAGAGGCCCCTGTGGGACACCACCGAGAGCGCTCTCCCACCCTGCAGACATTTTCTCCAGAAAACATCCTCTCCGGGAAGTGCCTAGGGGCCCATGACAATAGCTTCTCGCCTACTTCAAAGCCTGGTACCTCACTCACTTCAAAGCCTCTGCTCTCTCGCTGTATCTGTCGACACAAGCAACTCCTCCAGTTGTGTTTCCGGCTGTTGTGACTGACATCAGCGTGCTTGTGAAAGCTTCAGTCTCTACCAACTGGCAGCTCTTTATAAACAGGCTAAGCCAGAGTGGTGGCCAGGGTGGTATAAATGTACTGAGGAAGGGAGCAGCAAAAATGATGGAGCTGGTGGGGCGGAGGGAGGAGGAAAGGCAACAGGGGGTGTAGGACAGTGAATGGGATCATGGGCACAGCCTGCTAGCCTCTCAAAGGGGCGAGTGTGGAGGAAAGACAGGGGTTAGTGTGAATTCAGGGCTGTGAGCTGACACTAGCAACGGGGCAGTTAGGCTTGATGGAAGTAAGAAGCTTCCTGAAGCTGTCCTTGCTGGATCCGGAGGGTGCAAGGTGCAGCCAGCTGGGGCTTTCCTACTGAAGATGGCCTAAGCACAAGGTCTTCCAACCCTTGTCCCTCTGAGTCCATGGGAAATGGGCCAGAGGCAAACACAGCAGAACCGTGCCGAACTTTGAAATTGGGTCTAGGTACAAACAGAGCTCAGCTCCGTCTACAGCTCTCCTATCGGCTGAAGGGCATTGATCACTCGAGCTCACGAGAGCTAGTCCGCACGTTGCCTGCATGAACACACATTCACGCCCATGCACACATACGCTTAGGATTTGGGAGCAGATGGGCTGGTCGCAGGCCAAAAAACCATGTCCTCAAACCTGAGCATTTCAAGTAATTTCATCCCAGCCCCTCCTAGCCCATTTCCAGAAACTGAGCCCGAAAAAGCTGAATTTGGATTTAATTTTTAAATCCACTTATCGACTCTTCCATAAAAGGGAAAAGTGGAAGGGATCTGCAGCTGGTGGGAATGGGATTCCAGGCCAGGGCCGTGTGCACTTGGACACTGGGTCCCAGGCTCTGATCTCAAGCAGACTTTGCTTCTAGGTATTTTTTTCCGCGCACATCTGCCTCCAGCTTCTTGTCCCAGGAAGTTAACAAGCAGGGGCTGAGACTTACTCTCGAAGTTTCACTTTGCATTCTGTCTTCTGCCTAAATCCCTGCCACCCCAGGGTGCCTTGTTCACCTACCTCTGGCAGTGCCTGTTCCCGTGCGGGTCCCCAGAGATGCAGGAAAGAAGGGCTGAGGTGTCTCACGTGAGCGGAGCTCCTGCTTGACCCGCTGCTGCCCAGAGAACTTCTCTCCCAGCTGGTGGAAGCACATCTGTGTGTGTTGGGGGGGGGCGTGGAGGAGATGACTGTGCAGAGGGGAGGAGAGAGATGGAGAGAGGCTGCTGCTCTTTAATGCTGTCTTGGCTCCTTCCCCTGAGACTCAGCAAGAGCGAGACAGGGTCAGGGTTCAGCAGGGGCACTGAGGATGGGATGGTGAGAACTGGCTCCCCAGGAAACGAAGTGATGGCCCATGTGAGGAGCTGCCTGGGAAAGGCCTGCAAGCACAGCCATGTGCCCTGGGGAAAAGGACCTTGCCCCTTGGTCGGAGCCTGGCAGCTGGGCAGTGAGGGGCAATAATGCGGCAGGACCACAAGAAGCCCTGTGCAATAACACAGAGCAGCTCCCCCAGCACATTGCAGAGGGGCTTGATGTAGTCACGGAAGCAGGGACCACACGTCCTCCTCAGGCTGGTTGATGAGGCTGATTGCACACCCTGCCCGCAGGAGTCCCAGAGTTAGGAGACAGCATCTCCCTGAGCCTCCCACTGCAACCCTAAAGACCAGATGGGGATACTGAGGTGCAGCACAGTTGTACCTATGCCTGCCACCCTAGAGTAAGGATTTCTCATGGGATTAAAAGCTGCAGGACTGGGCCCTATATGATCTGCCTGAGGGCAGTGGCAATGGTGGTACCAGAACCACAGGAGTTCTGCCTCTTGCTGCCTTGCGCTGACCATTAGGTAATGCTGCCAGGCCAGAAACAAATGCGCGAAGCCAATGGGAGTTCTGCTGGCTGTGCGGACAGGGTAAGGAGCAGGCTGCCAGCATAGGGGACGCAGCTCCCGTGCTGAGTGTAGCAAGCGAACAGCTCTTTTGCT
Source organism: Gavialis gangeticus (assembly GCF_001723915.1). Classification (NCBI taxonomy): domain Eukaryota; kingdom Metazoa; phylum Chordata; order Crocodylia; family Gavialidae; genus Gavialis; species Gavialis gangeticus. The sequence goes on along the minus strand of NW_017729018.1, from coordinate 4,139,773 downwards.
CGACTCCCCTGCTGGGCCGGGCCACTGCGGAGCGCGACAGGATCGGGGGATTCCTAGCTGCTGGGAAACCGGCCGTTCCTCGGGGAGCAGCACTCCCAGACTGGGAATTTCTCTTCTCCGGTCTGCCCGGCTGCGGCAAGCTTCCTGCACGCTTGTACCACAGGAAGCATCACTCCAGAGGGAAGTGAGTGAGGGGATGGGGATGTTTCCTAGCCGAGTTCCCTTAACAGGTATTGCTCTTGGCTGAGTGAGCCCTAGTTCTGGGATGTCCTAGTGTCCTGATTGCTTAAGCACATTAAAGCAGCTGTGCAAAGCACCTGGCTAAAGCAGAGATGACTGTCTTTGGCTCAGATTAACCTCACTGGTCCACACCTGGCTGCAGGGCGGGACGAAGACCGCAGCGTGGTTGGGGCAGGGGGTCAGAGAGTCATGGCTGCTGAGCCCGATGTCAGACGGCACGGTCTGGGGAAAGTCAGAGTCTCTGTGCCTGGGGACAGGATTTCCTGGCTTATAATCAACTCTGCACATACACAGAGTCCACAATGTGTGTGCCCGATAGACAGATGCACGTACATGCACTAGCTGGAGGCAGCCCCCTGCCCGCTCTTGCTGTGCGTGCGGCACTTCTGTTACTATGCAAGGATCTCAAAGATTTTAATGCGTCGACATGAACCGAGTCTTACAGAAACCCTCTGGAAGAAAAGTGTTGCTCTTCCCCCTTCCACAGAGGACAAAACAGGGCCACAGGGACTTGTCTCAAGTCACACGGGAGCTGAGAGAAAACACAGATCATCTGATTCCTACTCTGAGCTTTAGCCTCCCACCACACCCAAATCTGAGCTAATGTCATTTATCTATTGAGACAGATGAATGGAAGGGAAAAATAGATGGGTTACTCTTCTAATCTCTCCCTGGTATGTTTGCAATGATCCATCACTTTTATCTGTAAGATAAAGAAATTGTAAAACAAAATGGCTTTCCTGTGGTGACCTTCCCCTGGCCAGCCACCCTCCCCACCACACATCCAGCTGTAATCAGTCCCCAGTGTCTGATCAGAGTCCCAGTGTACACAGAAGGGGAGTCCAGTCTGTTCTTACCATGGTTCAATACCGTGCTCCCCGTGGGACTACTAAAGACAGCTCATGGATTGCAAGTGGATGACTCATGACGCCTGAGCTATAGACAGGCATGGGCAGGGAGCTGCAGCTGGGAAGTCCCTTGCCATGACTGGCTGAGTTATGGATGCCATGTCCTGGAGGAACGCTGACCCCCCTACCCGGGCCCGGCTCCTCCGTTCATCCTCCCGTCGGCGTCGGGGCAGAATGGATGGGGAGGAGCAACGTGCTGCTCCAGGAATGTCTGGGACACGGACAGGGACCATATCTGCACCAGTGATCCCTGCCCGTTTCCTGCAACTTGCCAGGGGTAGCAATACTCGGAAAGCCAGGGGGAAAGGTTATAGTCTCTGCTTACCCACAGCGAGGTGAGCTGGCCTCTGCTCCTTCCATTCCACCGAAGAGGAGTTTTTACCCAAAGAGACTGGAGCCAGTCCCATAATTTACAAGGTAGCAGCCACCTCCCCTCTCCCCCGCTGCAGCAGATGGCTCAGACTAGTCATTGCCTCCATGGGATGGCAAGAACAGACGCCACTGCTTAGTCAGCCAGCTCAGCCGGTGGACACGTTGGCTGCGCACTGCCCCATCCAAGGCACGGAGCAGGATGTACTGAGGATGTGTCCACTGGACTGAGCCCGGCATCTGCTTGTCACTGCAGTGACCTCACTCCCTGGCACCCAGGGCTTTACATGCTTGTGAATTTGCACGGACGGCACCCAGTGGGTTGGATGCTGCACAGCAACAGCTGGAACAGAACTCACATGCTCCTGCTCCAAAAGTGTGTGGGGGACGGTCCCCCAACAACGTGGGGGTGATGGAGTATCTCCGGACTGCTAGCTGCGTGGGTCTAGGATCCGCTGGCGTCATTCTGGGTCCAGCTGTTGCAGAGCTGTGTGGCATGCTCCGCCTTTGACTATTCCACCTCTCACTCCCCACTTTCCTCTTGCTCTCAAAGCCCAAATTCTTTTGCAATAGCTGGTTTTCCTTTAGACAAAGGACAAACGACAAAGGAACCTCACCCTTGCGGCCATCATGTGGACAGATGAACAGCCAGGGTGCTCTGAACTCTGGCTGGAGAAGACATGAGCTGCTGCTACTATTCTGTTTAAGGAACAAAGATTTGCTACTGGTCTGTCTGGGCAAGGGAGTGATACGGCCCCCGTGACTGCCATATCTGGGCACTTGCAATCTATTATGTAGGTATCTCGCAGCCTCCCAGCAAGCCAGGGAGGTGCTCCTGTCCTCGTTGCGCAGACAGGCAATGGAGGGGCCAAGGTTCAGATCTTCACATGTACACTCAACAGAAGTCAGGCACTAGATTCCTTTATGGGAGGACACAGGAGCACAATTCAGAAGGATCTCAACAGATTGGAAAGCTGGGCTGCAGCTAATGCGATGAAGTTTGATGCTGACAAATGCCAAGTGCTACACCTTGGGAAGAATAATCAAAAATACAGATATAATATGGGTGACACCTGACTGGATGGCAGCACTCTGAGAAGGATCTGGGAGTCATGGTCGATCACTGACTCAGTATAAGTCTGCAGTGTGATAAAGATGCACAAAAGGCAAACAGTGTTGGGATGCATCAATAGAAGCATTAGATGTTAGACACAGGAGGTGACAATGCCTCTACTCAGCACTGGCTAGCCTTCATCTGAAGTATGGTGTGCAGTTTTGGACTCCACGTTTGACAAGGGATGTGGAAAGTTAGAGAAGGTCCAGAGGAGGGCACTAAAATTGATAAAGGGCTTGGAAGGCAAGTCATACAAGGAGAGGCTGAAGGAGCTAGGCAAATAGGCATGTTTAACTTGTGGAAAAGGCACTTAAGAGGGAGTACAACAGCAGTCTTCAAATACTTGAAGGGCTGCCAAAAGGAAGACAGAGAACACCATTTATCTCTTGCTGCAGAGTGGGACATGGACCAATAGCCTGAAGTTGCAGTGGAGTTCAGACTGGGTATCAGGATATTCTTCACTGTTAAAACTGTGAGACAGCGGGATAGGTGGCTTGGAGAAGCCGTGGAAGGAATTGCCATCACTGGAGGTATTGAAGAGGAAGTTAAATAGTCCCTGGTCAGAGCTGATCTAGGCCAGGGGTTGGCAATGTTTTTGGGCAGAGTGCCAAAGCACCCCAACCTCAATTTGTAAGATGTTGGCCTGCCAGGGACAGATGGTGGGGCAGCAAAGCCCCGGGCCCTTCCCTGCCATCCGTCAGGAGGTGCCCGTGCGCCTGCCACCAGCAATGAGCTGGGCCAAGGCTCTACAGACCTGGGTGTAGCAGCTTGCATCCTCCCAGCTGCCTGCCACAGCCAGCCTGGGCTCTGGGCAGGCCCCTGGCACCCACCATGGAGCCCAGGCTGCTTGCAGCAAGCGGCAGAGAAGTTGCAAGCTGCTGCATCGAGGTCTGCGGAGCTGCGGCCCAGCTCACTGCTGGTGGCGGGTGCACATGCACCTCCACAAGGAGCCTGATTCCTGTTGTGGCATTGCAGCCCTGGCCCCTTCCCCACCGTCCACCCCAAGGCACACATGCCAAGCAAAATGCCTTTGTGTGCTATGCTCTGGCATGCATGCCGGGGGTTGCCGACCCCTGATTTAGGCCTAGCAATGTCTATGTTCTTCTATGGGTATGGTCCATGCTTCTGGGTTTTGTGGTTGCCACATGGGGCTGGGAGGGCATTCCACCCCACCCTTTGCTGCTACACGTGTTGGGGGGTTTTTAAGCCTTCTTCAGAGGCATTGGGTGATGGCTGTAGCCAAGGCTGGGGATTTTGATTGGGGCGTGCCCATGCTCTTGCTAGGACTTACAGCTGGAAGTTCCTGGCTAGAGGGCCAGACTGATGGCCAGATTTGGGGTCAGGAAGGGATTTTACCCCATGGTCAGATTGATATGGACTTTGGGGGTTTGTGACTTCCTTCCTCAGTAGCAGGAGGCATGGCCCTCTACCTGGGATCTCTTGAGTAACCTTTTACAGAAGCCGGGCATTGGCCACCATGGTCCCCCTGCTACACTTCTGGCAGATTAGGGTGTTATGTGTTGGGTTGTCAGGGTTGACAGTAGTTTTACTAAGAGGTTACATGACGAACTTCTACGGGATGGTTTGGATAGGGGTGATCCTGCCTCAGGCAGGGGGTTGGGTTAGTTCTGGATAAAAAACAGTTCTGGATACAAAACAGAAGACCTCCAGGAGATTTTACCTGGGAATGAAAGAGTAAGAAGTTGGCGAAAAGTGCCCCTTGTGCACAGGCTCAAATTCTGGTTTTGGGTGCATAGGTCTGTGTGCACGGATGTCTGTACACGACTATGCACGCACGCA
>NW_017729018.1:4124953-4130342 GCF_001723915.1 Gavialis gangeticus | reverse complement strand
GTTAGTTCTGGATAAAAAACAGTTCTGGATACAAAACAGAAGACCTCCAGGAGATTTTACCTGGGAATGAAAGAGTAAGAAGTTGGCGAAAAGTGCCCCTTGTGCACAGGCTCAAATTCTGGTTTTGGGTGCATAGGTCTGTGTGCACGGATGTCTGTACACGACTATGCACGCACGCAGGCTGGGCATGAGCAATAGCACCCGAGGCCTTTATACATTACAGCTTTAGCTGGTCGGCCAGAGCCCATGATCACCAGACTTAGCCTCAGGACCAGAAAAAGGCAGCGGGCGCATGTTCCTCTCCTCTTCTCCTGCCCACAGCTGCATGGCCCTGACACTAATGTGAAGAGATAAAAGTCCTGGGCTGTAGGCAAGCCTCACCCAGAAAGAGGGGAACTGGGGCTTTTCTGATGACCCAGCACAGCTCTCCACCTGCCACGCCACAGATGGGTCATTATCCAGACCCTTCTCTGCCACTGTTTTTAAAGCTGCAATATAGTTATTGCTAAGAAAATGTTAAAGGGCAGTGCAGGGGGAAGCTGCCCAGGAGAGCACTTGAGCCATTCAGCTGTTGGGTAGAACAACAGGTAGGCTCTCACACATGTACTCCTGTGTGCCAGTGTGCGTGCCCGGTGTGCGAGCACACTCTGCTGCCCGCACGCTCCAGGCTACGCACACAGCCTGGGTTGGAATAAAACTCTGTGGGTGAGTGGCATTTTGGGCACTTTGATGGCCATGCAGGTGACCAAATCCAGGCAAGATAAAGGCTGACACCACAAGTGTAGCCAGCTCCTCCATTTTCTATTTATCCAAAAGACACCACAGCACATCCTCTTGCCACCATCAGGCATTGGCCCTGCTGAAGTGCCACTGCTGGGCCCTGCACTGTTGTTTGGGACCAGGGGCACATCTGGGGGTGGCACCCCCTTCCGATTCCTACTCCACCCAAAGTTTAAAACCACCCGCTTGGCAGCGGCAGCAGCATTTCTGGTCAGGCAGGGCTGAGGGAGTCAATGGGCTTCATGGCTCATTGTCATCTACCCGATTCCTTCTCGACTCTTCATTGCACAGGTGTTGACAACCCTCTCTTCTTTTTTGATGGTCTTGATGTCCTGCCAAGCAAGCAAGCCTTCCTCCTGCAATTCTGCAGCCTGTTAGCTGCTGCTGGTACCAAAGCTCGTATTTCACAGCCTTACAGGTCATTTTTAAGTCATTCCAAATTGAGTTATATTTGTTTTTGCTTCCATCTTAAACTGAATAACACAGCTCTAGGCCTCTAGGATGTTAGCAAAGCTTCTGATTTATTTTTAACTGGAGAAATATATGTGTTATTTTACATGTGATGATGCACCTCGCCGTCTGCACCCCCTTTTCAACTAGATCCTCCCATGCCTTGGAGTTCAGTCATCCAGGCCCTGCCCAGGTCTGACCTTGCACTCTGTGATCCTAACACCATCGCAGGTTGGATGTCCGAGACTCAGGCAGCCGGACTCCAGCTATCACCCACTCCTTGATGCTGTCCCTCTTTATCTTTTCAAGTCAAACAGCTCTGGGGATTCCCCTCTTTGCCCCCAATCAGGCCAGGAGCTCCTTGCCAAAAGCCTGCACCGAGTTAATTGGATTTGCAAGGAGCAAAGGCAGTTGCAGCAGCAAGACATGAACCCTTTGATCTCCGAGGCTTTGATCATACCCAGTACTTCTGGAAATGTCACCCTCAATTCAATTCATGTAAACAGGCTCTTTGCGCCTTGGCTGGGACTGTGCAGCTCAGATTCCCAGGGTCGTGCTCTGGCCACTGGGCCACATCCATCCTAGGGGAAGGCAGTGCTGTCCCTCACAGCACAGCCTTGTCCCAGTCTCTCCCGTTCCCGGGCACACAGCTTTGTGTCGGTGGGGTAGGCCTCACAGTTGCACAGCTGTCAGAGACCTGCTGTCCTCCTCCACACCCCTCCCAGGGGTTCCCACACCCCTCCAGTCTTGTCTGTCCCTCAGGCCCTGTTGGGCTGGTGGAGTCACTTGGTGCTGTTTTGAGACCGGGGCATACAGCAGTTCACATGAAGGCAACAACAGTGGATGTAGAGCAGTGACGCAGGCTGGCTGGCAAGGGTCCGATGCACCCCTCCCTGCTCACGTCTCAGCATCCAGGCGCTCACTTCTCTCATCTGGGCAGAATGAGGTCTGAGGGTTAGAGAACAGAGACGAGAGAATAATTGATCTCCATCCCCAGCTCCGCACATGCGTGGTGAACCTTCTGCTCTCTGTGCCTCCCTTCCTGTCCTAGGCCTAAAGCTCAGCGCCCTCAGGTTGGTACGAGGCCAGTTCATGATGGCTTGTAAAGGATGCTGAGCACCTGCTGGGGCACTGACTCTGCCTTCCAGAGAGGAATGAAGACCACCAGGATTGTCTCATGGCAGTGCAGGCGCATCAGTCTCCAGGGACTCCTGGTTGCACGCAAAGCATGTACCTAAAGCACAAGCCCAGAGCAGATGCACTTACCAGCCTTGGTACCTACCTACCTCGGGATCAGATCCTGGGTGTGTGCCGCTGGGGCTCAGAGCTCTGAACACGTGCAGTCTCACTGCCCCTCGGCTGCTCCTGGCTGATGGCCAAGGAGATGTATTGGGGTGTTGGTTGCAGTCGTGTTGGTCTAAGGACATAGGTAGACAAAGTTCTTTGGGTAAATGTGATATCTTTAATTAGACCAGCTAAATCGTTGCAAAAATTATTCTTTGCAAGCTTTTGGATACAAACACCCTTCTTCAGGCACAGGGAGAGTCTGCTGTTGTTTTGCGTTCTGCTGGGTGGAATAGAAACCAATACGTACAATGCAGGTCTGTGAAAATGCAAATGGGTGGCAGTGAGGCTCAGAGGCAATGGGAGGTACAACAGGTATGAGACAGGTAGGTGGGGGTGAAAGGAGGGGATGTTGTCCTGGTGCTAGAATGCAGCTGGTAAAATGCAGAAAGATTACCTGGGGTTATCAGATGGCAGGCAGGTTATACTGTGGCACATTAATGTTCCTAGTGACCAGCGACACTGTAGGTTCATCATCTGATCCCTCAAAGGCCCTGGTTTCGAAAGTGGTGGGTCAGGGCCTGTTCAGCCATCCCCCAATTGTCCCCCTAAATTACTTGTCACTTCTGAGAGTGCTGCTCCCCGAGTCCCACCAGGCAGTCTCTAGGGAGACCAGTCGGGTGATATCTTGCTTCTGAAGGAGCTCAGCCAGTGACTTTGCCAGGTGAGACTCCCCTGAGGATCCACGAATGGGGTGCACCGGCACACAGGCTGGGCAGGGCCTCCCAGGCCATTGCACCCACTCCGCTGCATTCACTTGCAAGCCTTGAAGCTGGAGTCCTCCTGGATTTGCCCAGTAAACTTACCTGAATAGTCCAGGAGCCTCTGACCACCACAGGTCTAACCCGTCAGCCCAGGGGCCGCCATTTACTCCCAGCGTCTCATTCCTTCCCCTCTCTCTGCCGCAGTTGTGTTTACTAAGCAGTTCAGAGCTCAGTCTAAAAAACAACTGTGGGCTAAAGACTAAGGTGTCCCTTGCAGACAGCCACCCTCCCAGAGGATTTGTCCCAGGACCAAAGTTCCCCTTTTCCTCTCTGTCGCACAGGTGCTCGCAGACATTGTGTCCTGTGCTCTAACCACTAACTGATTCCTCTCCCCCTCACTGGGAACAGATCCCCGGGACCCAGGCCCAGCTCAGTCCCAAACCAGCCAGCTTTGCAGCATCAGCATAATGAATCATCACTCCAAACGCAACACCGTGCTAGTGCCGGAGCACTTCCGATTGCACACTCGCGGCCACTGACCTGTAGCCACTTCAGTGGGAAGTGAGAGCATCTGGGGCCAGACCCTGCGCCAGCTATGGGGCATATAAGTGCACTTAGGTGTCTACGTGCGATTCTGCTCCACCCTGGTCAAGTCCCTGACAGTCCATTAATGCATCATCTCTTGTAGCACCCCAGCATCTTCCCCATCAGACTGAGTCAATAAAAAGCAGCGAGGAGGAAGAGGACTCACCACCGCTTGTATAACAGCTTTTCAGGGACTCTGGCAGGATGTAACAGAGCTGCACTTAGAGGCCTAATAGATAAAAATGACTTGGGCCTTAGGGGCTGGAATCAATGCTACTTATTAGGCATGTAAATGGAATCAAGTAATAAATGCAATTCTATTCCACACTGTTGAGTCCTGACAGTCCATTAACACATCTCCTTCTCTAGCACACCATCATCTTGCCTTTCAGACTCAGTCACTGAAAAGCAGCGAGGAGGAAGACTCGCCAGCTTTTATATTAGGAGTTTTTCAGGGACTAGAGCAGGGTGGAACAGAGTTGCAGTTAAGTGCCTCATTCCCCTAACACACCTAATAGGTGGACTAGCACCTGCCCCCAGGTCCCCTGGGCCATTTGGCTTCTTTAGAAAGTCACTACTAGCCTCTCTGGACATCTGTAGAACGCTATTTCCCCATCCCACAAGGGGCCTGTCAGGCCTACAGTGCTGGTGTTTGGGAAGTGCTAGAGAACCGTGCGCGGCACTGCTGTTGTTATCGGCTGCCTGTCAAGTGTCTTATGGCCTGAATGGCCCCGAATTCGGCGCACAACCTGCAGAGGGATCAAAGAGGGGCATTACAGAAGCTGTTCCTCCCCACGTGGGGCTCCTCTCCGACCCTGAGACAGGCTGTCGGGAAAGTTGTTTCCAAGAAAGAGGCAAATCTCATGTGTGCTGCTTCCTGGCAGTTGAGCAGGAAGAGCCGTGGCACCAGCCGTGGAGCCAGCCAGTTGGTTTGGTGGGGGGAAAGGATTGCTTGACAGAGGCGGAAAGAGCCTGGCTGGGATCCAGCTCGTACACCACGAGATGGAGCCAGCCCAGCAAAAAGGGGAGCAGGTGATTCAGGGCGGCAAAGCGAGGATGCTGGGATGTATCCAGAGCAGTAAGGGCAGACCGGAGTGACCCAGAGGAGCCGGTGGGAGACCAGCAGGCACCAGAGGGGTTGGACTTAGATGGCCCTGGCCAACGGGAGGGCGGGGTGGCGCAGGGGGTGGAAGACGAACTATCAAATGCACAGGGTAGGGGCTGAAGAGCAGAGCTAGTATTCACCAGCAAGGTCATGCTGGTGCCTTGTGCATCACCTATGGCTGGATCCCACGCAGTCCCCTCCTCTCCCCACTCCCAGGCAGGGCCACAAGCAAGCTCTGTGACCGGCAATGCCTTGGCTCGGCTTGGCCAAGAGACCAGATAGTTTTCTTCTTCTGCAAGGCGGTGTTTCAGTTGCTGAAGATTGCTCCCACCCCTCAGGGTGGGCTCACTGGTCTCCAGGCTCAAGGCTTCCACAGTGGATCTAGTTTCATAGTTTCTAGGGTCAGAAGGGACCTGAGCAG
>NW_017729018.1:4123358-4124942 GCF_001723915.1 Gavialis gangeticus | reverse complement strand
GTCTCCCTCAGCACGCCCCCCAGAGCTCGGTAATCTTCCAGCACCAGCAAGGGCCCGGGTGCTGGGAAGACTGGCACCAGAGATGCCAGCTTATCTGTACCGGGTCAGGGGTTTCATGCTGTCAGTGCACCAGGAGCTAGGGGAGCACAGGAGTAGAAAGGGCTGCCTGAGCCATAGGTTCCTGCCTGCTCAGGCAACTGTTAACCAAAGGTATCCCCAAAACAGCTACCTCAGACCCTGCCCCACACCTAGAAGGAGCAATCCTGGAAACACCAAGAACACCCTGTAACACAGGAGTCTGAGGCCGGCAGCATGTCCTGCATGGGCTGTGAATACTGAGAGGCAGAGACAAGGGATGAAGGGAAAAGCAGGTGACAGAGAAAGGCCCTTGGGGCTGCTCAGAGCAGGGGTGCATGGGTCAAGGGAAGGAGGACTGCACCAGTCAAGGGGTCTGAGCTAAAGTAGCACAGTGTAGGGCTGGGGAAATGCACCACGCCATTGTGACCCACATTGTGCTTTACGGACCCTGGTGTGTCCAGCTCACAGAGATTGTGATGGCTCCAGTCTGGAGCAGGGCAGGGAGGCTGCTTCTCCACCGGTGGGTGTGAGTTCAGCCCCTTGTGATGACTGGAGAGTAGTTGTCATTACCCTGGGCTGGAGGATTTTGCAGCAGCTGTGGGATTTCTGCCTTGCAGAGAGGAATCCCCAGGGGAAGCAGCTGGGCTCGGCCCCACTCCTGGGGGCTGGGGGCACACGTGCATGCATGTGTCTATATGCACAGCCATAACTGGGGTGGGGAGTTGCAATGCCTAGGGGGAAATAGCTTTCAGGAATCATGTTAACCCTTTCCACTGTGTTACCTCGTCAGGTCCCGGGTCCTGCGTAGGGAAGGAAGAGGGGAGAGGAGAGCCAGACCTCACTTGCCGTGGGGCCAGACAGGAAGCCTGACCACAAGGCCTCACCAGAGTGATTTCCGCAGAGCTCAAGAGTCGCTGCAGTTCCAGCAGCCTCGGTCAGAGTCATCCTGACCTCACCGACTTGCACAGGGCACCATGAAATCCAAAACCTGTCCTCCCCAGTGGGCTCCAGGCCCTGCTTCTCCTTGCCCCGGGTGAGCCAGCAGCAGTGCAACTGGAGGAGGAGGAAGTGCAGGGTCCCAGGGAAGCAGGAAGGCACAGTGGGGTGTGGTGGGCTGGGGAGGGGCTAAATTCATCTCCAGCCAAACTGAACTGAACATGAGTTCCCCCAGGGACGGGTCCCACGCAGGAGCCTCTCCCTCTCCAGAGCTGGCTTTTCTCCTAGCAGAGCGGCACATTGCTCCTCTTCCCGCAGCTCGTGGAGTCTGAGGCCAGAAGGGGCTGTTAGATGGCCCAGTCTAGGGTGACCATATTATTTTTTGCAAATCCTGGGCACTGCCCTGCCCCAGGCCAGTGGTACTGCTGCAGACAGAGGCAGAGGCAGGTGGGCAGGGATGCAGAGAGGCATGGTGCGCCAGGCAGGCAGGCACTGCTGGAGCGGGCACCACCCTTCCTGCACGTGCCCCCTGATCACAGCGCCCTGGGTGGTCGCCCATGTCAGAGAAGC
>NW_017729018.1:4111648-4118358 GCF_001723915.1 Gavialis gangeticus | reverse complement strand
TGACCATATTATTTTTTGCAAATCCTGGGCACTGCCCTGCCCCAGGCCAGTGGTACTGCTGCAGACAGAGGCAGAGGCAGGTGGGCAGGGATGCAGAGAGGCATGGTGCGCCAGGCAGGCAGGCACTGCTGGAGCGGGCACCACCCTTCCTGCACGTGCCCCCTGATCACAGCGCCCTGGGTGGTCGCCCATGTCAGAGAAGCATAGAAAATGAGGGTTGGAGGGACCTCAGGAGGTCACATCTAGTCCAACCCGCTGCTCCAAGCAGGGCCAGCCCCAACTATATGTTGCCCACCCCTGAGGCCAGCTCTGTGCAGCGGACAAGTTCATCCCACCAAACTCTTTTCTCAGTGTTTGTCCAACAGTGTTAGGACGCTGAAAAGAGTTCAGTGGGGTGAACCTGTCTTGGCGAGTTCGGGAGCCGCATGCAGACTCTCAGGGAACAAGGGAAAAGACCCTGTTCCAAGGCTTTTCTCATCCTTTCCCTGGGGGACTCCCCAAAGCCCAGGAAATGCAGGGGCACGTTGAGCCATTCCAGGCAGCGCTGCCCCATTTGCACGGTGCCTCAGCCTGGGAAATCCAATTTGCCACCCCCTGGAGAAAGGCGAGTGGCGCTGTGGCAGCTGCCGCACTGAAACAGGAGATCGTTTGGCTCCTCAAGGATCTCTTATGAGTTTAGTGAGCTTTTAACTCAATGGACTCTCCTGTAATCAGGGCCTGAGGCCAGGAATTACTACATACACTCAGCTCTAATCCGGTAACCACCCGTCACAGGGATCCAGGGAGGGCACGGGGTTTTGGTGGCAGGCTCTTAGGCTGAGGGGCATTAGGGGTGACAGTCTAGTTCCTACCTCATTGTCCAGATATGGTCTACATGGCATTTCTGTCCTCTAAGTGCCAAACATACCATTGATGCACAGGTTGGGATTCGAGGCCATCTTCCAGGCCAGCAGCCACCTGCGTCTTGCACTCTTCCTCCTTGTCCCACTTCCCTTTTGCTGGCAGGGGCCAGCTCTGGAAGGACATGTGGCTGACCTGTGTTGTGGTGATTAGCAGGATGGACTGTACTGGGAAGTCAGGGAGCCCTGGACTGCAGCCCCCTGGATGAGGGGATCCCAGGACCTCCAGCATCCCAGCTGAGTGCTCTTGCCATTGGGTGGCGAAGCTGCGAGCATTGTCTCTCCTTCATTTTGTTTCCTGTTCATGCATGTACTCATCCATGCATGCGGGACTGTGTGCCCAGGGACAGCATTTCAACCCAGATGTACGTTTGTGGTCCTTAGACGACTCTGTATGTGACCACGTCACACACATAGATGACCAGGAAAGAGCCGAATGTCACCTGTAGGAGCCCAGGCCGAGCAGCCTGTTTTTGCAAGAGCAGGTGAGAAGTGACTTCCTCTTCTCAGCCTTACTCTGGAGGGGCCTTGAGGACCAGGTCGTCTGTGCCAAGGGGGTTGCAATGGACTGAAGGACATAAGCCTCATCGACACAGGCAGTGCGAGTGTCCTATGGTGGGGCCCAGTATGGGAGTCAGGAAAGGAGCTGAGAAGCAGGGAAAAGGGCAAAAGGAAAGAGCCTGTGGGCATGGGTGGAAAAGGACTACTCCATTATGACTGCCACCCACCGAAGAGCCTTGGGAATCTCTCACCAGGATCCTCAGGGCCTCCCTGCCTCCACACCTCCCTCCACAGGGAGCACCATCCACCATTTCTGACCCCTTTGCACTTCTGCCACTGCTTTCCCTCTCCCCTTAGGGCTCTCCCAGCTCCTGTTACTGCCACCCTCTCCCCGGGGCAGCTCCACTCCTGTCTGCAGTAAAATCACTTGGCATCAGCAAACAAGACACCAACCCCAGGCACCAACTTAGTGGGGGTGCCAGAATACCATCGCCCCTAGGGAGTTTGCACCCAGCAGCAGCCCCAGTCCCAGCCCGCTGCTGCCGCAGGTGCACAGATGTTCGCCTCTGTTCTCTAGCGCTCAGTCGTCAGGTGCACAGACGTCACGCTGCTGCCATGGGCAGACGGACCATGCTATGGCAGCAGCAGCTGGGGACTCCTTTGAGTCCCTGGAGCGGGTAAGATTCGGTCCCTGGTGCCCGGTGTTCTCTTGGCACCCACGTCCCCCCAGTGCTGTGTGGCACCTCCCCTTCCACCCCCACCCCATTTACCCAGAGCCCAAACCCTGCTAGTCAAGCCTCTGCCTGTTCCTTCCTCTTAGTGCGTCCTCTTCCCCCATCACTGCTGCCCCTCTATCCCTGGGCCAGATTCCCCAGCTGGCTTAGTGCCACTGAGGCCTGGTGATGCCAGGTGAAGCTCGGGCTCTTTTTCTTCCAACACCACTGCACCCACCTGGGACTCCTCCTCTTCCTCACACACCCAACCAATGCCTCGGGAGCCCTTCCTAAACTCCCATGCACGGTCACGCTTGTGGAACAAGTTGGGGTGGGGGCAGTGCAAAAGATCCTGGGGTAGTTGCTCTTCTCTTACAACAGCCCAAAGCCCTTGGCTTTAAGCCGGGGTTAATGAGAAGCAGCTGGCAGCTCCGCAGTGGCATTCACCCACCTCCTGCATCGTAGCTGGGCTGGACCAGCTGTTTTGCAGCACAGGCGCCTCTTGGCCAGGGATCTGAGCAGAGGAGTTTACATTGGAGCAATCCAGGAAAAGAGTGTCTGGGTAGGTGTCAGGACACACTGGGGGGGGGAGCGGTTAAGCCATACGCTTCCTCTGTGAGGTCTGAGCAATCTGCAGTCCCCAAGATAAGGTCATTTACTAGCAGCCAAGTGTCAGGAACGACAGGGCAGCCAGGTTAGTGAGCTGCTGGGAACTCTGTGAGGAGTGTAAATACAACCTTCCCTCCTCCCCAGGGAACTGGCTGTGCGAGCCTCCTCCCCTTCCCCATCCTTCTCCTGTTGTTTCATCAGATCACCTCCTCTTTTCCCATCTCTCTTCCTCTTTTTTCCTTCATTTCTTTCTCCTCATCCTTTCCTTCTCTTTGTCCTTTCCTTCCCCTCTGCCCTTTGGGGCATCAGCCCAAGCCCAGGAGCTGTCACACCAGGCATCAAGGGACTTGTGGCATCAAGGGACTTGTGGGACTAGGTGGATGGATGAATTAGGTGTCTAAATGGCTTTCTAAAGGCTCTGACCTCCCATCCTCCTTATTATGTGAACTGGCTTGGGGTCCAATCTGTGTTAAGCTTTGGGGGGTGATGAGGGCCCTGCGTGCCCCAGAGATTTTGTCCTCCGGAGAGCTAGAGCTCCGGAGAGCTAGAGCAATCAGTGGTGTTGCACACCTGAGCTGGACTGAGGCCCTGACTTCTGAGTACCTTGCTGCAAAGTTGGGACCCCCTAGCTCCTTGCACCTCACTGATCCATCCAGGATGTGAAGCCATGTCCCTGGGCTGGGCATGCCCCAGGACCTCCCTTCCCCACTGCTGGCAGCACTCTGGGAAGCAGTGTCAGTGCACAGGGGACCTCGGTGACATTTAATGGCTTGCATAATGGTCCCTCTGGCCTTAAACTCTAAGAATGGCTGAGTGCCGTGTTTTCACGTAGCCCCAAACCCAGGGGAAATAGCTTCTACTGTTGTTTGGCTCCACAGAGCCCTGGCTTTGGTGTGAAGGGCTGGCTTGGAGAGGATCCAAGTGCAGCTGCAGCCATCCTGCCCCATCAGCTCCCAGAGCATTTACACAGCCCGATGGGCCAAGGGCCCCCCACTTCCCCATGAAGCACTCCTTCCCAGGGTAATTCCAGGGCTCAGTGCACGTGTGGCATCCACTGCCCCCTGTCCAGGAAGAAATCACAGCTATGGGGGAGGCAGCTACCGGGGGCATCGGGCACATGCGACACTCGCAACAACTCCACGCTGGACCAGCATGGACACCTCACTAGAGTCAGGCATCCTGATTTACACCTCTGCAAGCAGATCAATCCCAAAAGCCCTGAGCCTCTGTGCTACTTAGAGCCTGAGCCTCCATTGCCCCACCTCTGAGCTCACCCTTCCACCAGGGCAAAGTGGATGCAAACGCTGCCCTTCTGGTGTGCACCCCATCCCACAGTCTGCAGTGATGCAATCAAGATTGCAGGCTTGGGCTGTGAGTGCTGACCCACAGGATGACCTCGCTCAGATTGGTGCCCTGCTCTGCACCAACGCTGCCCATCTGTAATGGGGCAGAAGGCACAGACCTATCTCAAAGAGGTAAAGACCAATGCTGAACAACTCTGAGATCTTCCGACAACTGCTTGTGGTGGCCCAGCACTGGGTGCTGTGGGGGCTATGATACTGCAGAGGTCTGCCCATTCCCATAGTCTTACCGCTCACCCACTTGAAGGCATTTGGAGTTTGTATGAGAGCTGCACAGGGCAGAGCCTGTAACATACCCACTGCCTGGCTGACAGCGGACCTGTCAGGTGCCAGTGCCAAGGGGCCATGTGCCCACTCTATGCGGGAAGAGAGCCCCATTCTGCCACCTCATCCTCTGCGTACACCCAGGGGCCGTGAGCCCATCCCCAAACCCCTCAGGCCTCCCTTCACTTGGGCATTGAGAGAGGAGGGAAGCGTCCAAAGGGCCAGCTCTCCAAATAACCCAGGGATCCAGCTTCCAGCAGCCACTACTGTGTAGTGACTGGCAAGCCAACATCTCATCAGCTCCTGGGGCTGTGGTTGTTCCCCCTTTCTCTGCTGGCTGGGGAATCCCTAAGAGCTGCAGTTCAGGAGATCTGCCTCCAGCTTGGAGAGAGGGTCCCGGGTGCCTACAGGCGGGTGCCTGCTTCTGCCTACACCAGCTGCCACCTGTAGCTCTACAGCCCTCGTCTTCACAGCCACCCATGCCCTGTCCCCAGGACCAATTCTCCAGAGGAGACGGCAGCGTGGTCCTTCCAGGAGGGCCCTGTGGTGAAGTTGCTCTCCTAGCTCAAGGTAGGGGAGGTGTGCAGGCTTTTAGGTTCATCTAAGGTTAAGGGCACCTCCTATTACAGGGTGGCCACAGGGAAATGGGATGGGGATGGCTTCAGACCTCCTCTTCCCTCAAAGCTAAAAGCTCTCCTCGCTGCTAGGGGCAGGGAGGACACAGATCCAGGGCTACAGCATCCAGGGAAGGGGGTGCAGCTCAGAGGCTTATACCTGCAGGGCTAAGAGGAGGAAGCTAAGCACAGAAGCCCCCGACAGCACCCACCACTGCCTAAAGGCATCTAGGACATCGGTTGTCACTGCCCAGGAGTGCAGCACATGTAGCAACCCCGTGCCAAGGGGGAGGCAGCGGAGAGCAAAGAACTGGGGGGGCTGCACAGCTCTTCCCACCTGGGTCCCATCAGGAGGCATGAAGCTGTTCGGCTGTGGCTGCTTGTGATGCTGCGCACTGCAGCTGGGTTCACTTGATGTCGAGCTGGGGAGAGTAATGGCTCCTTGGAGATTCAGGCAACAAAGAATCAGAGGCTAAGAGTGTAATTAGCAGTAGTAATGGGTGGTTGCCCTGAGCTACGGGGAGGTTTCCTGCTTGGTCTCCCCAAGGCATTTGCCTTAGGGTCACGTGATATTTTAACTAAAGTGCTTGTGCCGTCTGGACTTCCAGGGCCCACAGGAGGGATTACGCCAGCTCCCGCAGGGGCAGGTCTCCCAATGCGGCTCTTAATGAGGAGACATCAAGGCATGGGGCAGCCTCTGGCAGGGCCCTCCAGGGACAGCTTCATGAGCTGAGGCTATCTAATAGTTTTATCAGTGGTTTAAAGGAGGATGCAAAATCTCTGCTGGTAGATCTGCAGATGACACTCTTGTGGCAAGGGAGCACACAATGAGAAGGAGGAGCTACTGCTACACGGCGCTCTGGATCATGTGGCTCAATGGTCACCATGTCCCCAGATACCTTTTAATACAGCCAAGTGCCTGGTGACATGTAGGAACATGGGCGACTCTGCCTTGCAAAGCAGCACTCCAGAGACCCTCAACATGAGCTTTCAATGCAATGGGATGGAGAAAGGCCTGAGGCCCCCGTGGGCGTACTCACAGTCATGCAGCAGGAGGAGAGAAGGGCTCTTGTCCCTGTATGCAGCATTGGCAACACCACTGTTAGCACCTGCGAGGAGAGTTCAATGGCGGCTGCAAACGTGATCCAGGGGCTGGAAAAGGAGCCTTAGGATATGAGGTTTAAGGAGCACAACCCATTTGGCTTGTGGAAGCAGGGGCTCTGAGCATCGTGCTGACATTGGACAGTGGGGGCAGGGTTCGGTCTTGCTGACAAAGGCAGAACAGGGCCCAGTGGCTGGGAACTGAAGTTAGACTAATTCAACCTGTTAAATAAGTTTCAGTCTTCTGGCAGCGAGGGTGAGCAAGAACTGGAGCAGCTGGCCAGGGTGGGGGCACCAGTGCCACAATCCTTACAGCGAGATCCAAAAGCATTTAAATAATATGCTTTGATCCAGTGCTGGGAGAAATTTGACTGCCCATGGATGCCCAGGGGGTCTGAGTTCACCTGCTCATCCCCTCCCTTCATACGCTGTTGGGGGAGCAAGATCGTCTGCATGGCCTCACTATGCTCATGCACTGGCATTTAAATAAAGCTTATAATCAAATCTCATGCTTCAAGGCATCAGCTGGTTATTTGTAGGGGTCAAGAAGGATTTCCCACTCAATCTGTAATTTGGCTTCGGGATTTTTCCCCCTTGCTCTAAAGCATGAGAGGCTGGCCATGGGTGGAGATGGGAGACTCCTCTTCC
>NW_017729018.1:4096127-4106648 GCF_001723915.1 Gavialis gangeticus | reverse complement strand
CTCATCCCCTCCCTTCATACGCTGTTGGGGGAGCAAGATCGTCTGCATGGCCTCACTATGCTCATGCACTGGCATTTAAATAAAGCTTATAATCAAATCTCATGCTTCAAGGCATCAGCTGGTTATTTGTAGGGGTCAAGAAGGATTTCCCACTCAATCTGTAATTTGGCTTCGGGATTTTTCCCCCTTGCTCTAAAGCATGAGAGGCTGGCCATGGGTGGAGATGGGAGACTCCTCTTTCCCAGCCTTGCTTACATACTCAGGATCATACTGGACTGCTCCCCATATTTGGGCTCAAGATCATACTGGTCCCCAAATTTGGGCTGAGGACCATACTGGTCCCTAAATTTGCGGCCTGATTAGCAGGAGCTCCAGATTCCCTCCCCACCAACACCTCCACTGCGGTGTGGGGCATGGTCCACCTGCCGGGATGACTGGGGATCTCATGCCATCAGTCTCCAGCCACAGCAGGGGCCTTGGGTATCAGTAGTGCCCTGGGCTCTCCTGTCGTTGCCTGTGACCTGGGATAGGGCCTCTGTGCTTAAGATCAAGTATCTGGGTATAAAGTTAATGGCCTGCATTACAGCAGAGACGAAACAAGATGCTGTGCTGTTAATGTCTATGTAATGATGAGCCAGCAGAGCTGGGCTCTAGCCCCAGCACTACAGCTGCCCTGATGGGTGACTTGGTATGAGCTGCTTCACCACTCTGTGCCTGTTTTCCCCCTAGCTTCAGACAGGCACGAGGTTCTTGTGCATCTCAGGAGGCGGATGAGACGCCTGGATGAGCAAACAGGCAGGGTTTCCTGGAAGCAGTGCTTGGACTCAGCCGGCCAGACTTTCAGGCTTGGGGTCCCTCAGAGGCACGAATGTGGCTGTACCGGAGCGCACTCCCTGCAGCAGTCCCTGCCAGCGGCTGCGCAGGTCCACAGCTGCTCGGTGACCAGAGCACAGGCTGCCTGTGAACCATCAGCAGTTTGTTTGTTTGTGCCTGTTGTCTTTGCACTTTTGCACCCTGTGACCTAGAAACCGCAGGCCCCGCTGTGCACGCTTCCCTCGGCAGGATCAGGAATCCCACACACCATCTGCTTCGTGGATGGCAAATAACCCCGGCTCATCTGCTCGGTCTGAGTGGCCCCTTGATGATTTTAAATAAATCAAAGGGATGAGAAGCACTGGGACGCATCCCTTCACCACGGGAGCAACCAGGGGAAGAATTAGCCTTTCACAGAAAGGGGAAGCATCACTTTTGTCATCTAAAAAAGCCCTTCAACTGCAACTGAGTCTGTTGCAGTAGCGCCTAGTAATGCAAAGTGTGGTGTCTCAGTGCACGGTGCTGTACAAACCCGGAGAAAAGAAAGTGGAAGATGAGGCAGGGGCTGAGGCAGCAGTTGTGTCCCAACCCTGCCTGTGCCCTGTAGGCTGAGGTTCGGGGCCGAGACATCTCCCTAGAATACCCACATGAGAGAACAGCAGGAACAAAGTATAGCAAAGGCCTCACATGGATGCCAACACATGGATGAGAGAGGAGCAAGTACAAAGCCCAGACTTGGCCTTATACATCTGGACATGCCACCCTCGGACAGGCAGTGGGTGGCTCTGGGGCCTTCCCCTGGCTCAGCCCCTTCCCCACGGTCTTAAGGGAAGCCTTTTCCAGCTGCCATCAGCCCCCCAGGACCTGGAGTGCTGTGCCAAAGACTGCTTTTGGAGTTGCCTTTGTCTGGCCCAGACCTTTAAGAGCCACAAGCTGCTGCTCCCAGATCAGACCAGGCCTGTTGGCCTCTCCAAGAAATCTGAATGGAGCCTGCTGGATTTGGGAGCCTCTGGGTCATTACAGGGATTTTGGGCTGGGATCGTCTCTAAGGCTGCTGGCACCTACAAGCAGGCAGACAGGCACATCCATACTGTAGCCACTGGGCTCCCGGAGACTCACCTGCCCATCCCTCCTGTTCTGCATGCATCAGACCCAGAAAGGAGACAACGAGCAGTGCCGGGGTGCCCCTTCTCCTGCGGCTGCTGTTGAAATGCCTCCAAGCAGCTTGGGGGTATCAGGGCAGCTTTTCTGTTTGTTTCTAGGAGCCAGAACAAGCATGGGGTGATATGCTGGAGAGCAGTGTGTGGCTGTGGTGAGTGCCCAGTGCCCAGGTCTGGCAGCCCTCCGGAGAAGAGCGAGAGATTGCCTGTGAAATTCTCTTCTTCGCTTTTTGCTTTTTTCCAAAAAAAGGTTTCCCCAGATCGCAGATCCTACACAGACAGGGTGGGCTGGAGGTGCACACGCAGGTGGGGCCAGGGCAGGCCAGGGCACAGGAACGGGTCAAGAACAGCAGCTGTGAGAAGGAATTGCATCCCCCTGGGAAAGGACTCACATTTGCTCATCGAAAAAGCTTTTCTTTAGCGGCAGGGGCTGGGTCAGGCAGGACAACACTGACACCATGTCAGGAAGGGCCTGAGCTGGGTGGAAAGGTGCCTCCATTTGCTGGGCAGGAAATGTCCATGCTATTACAGACAAAATTTTTTCGGGTTCCTATTACAGGGCCTTTCCAGGAAATTACCAACAGGGTCAAATGGTTCCAAGTTGATGCTTAGGCTGTGTTTGCTGCAGCAGAGCTGCAAAAGCCCAAAACTTCCTGCTTATATTACATGTGGATAAGATAAAAATAATGTGGGCCAGTGCTTTGATGTGCTTGAAACAATATTTCATTTAGGCTGGCTTAAGATCAAGTATCTGGGTATAATGACCTTTTGGGGGAGACGCTGTTTCCCCTAGCGCCCGCTGGCATAACAAGGAGTAATGGGCACAAGTTGATGGAGAGGAGGTATAGATTGGACATCCGCAAAAACTACTTCACGGTTAGGGCGGCTAGGAGCTGGAACCAACTTCCAAGGGAAGTGGTGCTGGCCCCTACCCTGGGGGTCTTTAAGAAGAGGCTGGATGCCTACCTGGCTGGACTCATTTGAGTCCCGTTTTTTTGTTTTGGGGTTTTGTTGTTCTCCCGCCCTGGCGGGGGGTCGGGCTAGAAGATCTACTATGTCCCTTCCGACCCTAAATCTATGAAATCTATGAACTCAGTGGGACCTAGTGATGGGCATTTTCTGTCTTTCATCTCTGCAGTCTTACAGATCCTCCAAACACAGAACGAGCACTGAATAGTCAGGCCCTGGTCAGGCCACCTGGTAAGATAATCAAGGCTATCATTGCTGGATGAGAATAGACCCCAGTACAAACACCCCACCTTGCACTCAGGGGTGTGGGATTGCAGTGAGCACCTGCTGAGCAAGCACTAGTGCTGCATGCATGATCCTTGACAGCAATAGCTTGGGAATGGGAATGTGTCTTGCATCTTCTGGAATAACACCAGTCACCACCACTGAACAGCTGGTGGTCCCTGGAAATCCTCCTTGGCTTTCCACGAGAACCCCAGGACTTATTATGTGGCAGAGCCCCTCTAAGCCTGCTGAGAAGCAGCCCGGCACAACTGCTACAGAGAGTGGCCAGGGAAGGAAGGGGGCCGGTGTAAGCACCAGCTCCTTCCAGGCATGCACGGTCCAGACTAGAGGCAGACACAGGCATGGATGAACTGGGTGACCGCCCAGGGCCCAGACAGAAAGGAGGCCCAAAAATTGTAATTCTTTTCCATTTTCTGATTAATATTAACATTATCTCTGGTGAAGGGGGGCCAGATACTAAAAGTTTGTCCAGGGCCACCAGGAGGCTAGGTATGGTACTGGTCCAGGCCAGGATTTAGGGAGACTCACTGTGATGACGCTGGCCAGCCCAGGCTGGGAGCCTGAGAGTGAGAATTACAGCATCCGTCTGCATCCCCCAGACTCCCCTTTAGGTACACAGCAGTTGGGTCCTGTCTCATCTCTACTGCTTGGGGGAATCTAGGAGCAGATCCCAGATGTGTTTTAGTCCAGCCTCCTACCCTTGGATCAGTGGTTCTCAACCTTTCTCAGACTCAGTGACCCCCTTGCTGGACTCAAGCCCCCCCTCAGAAAATGCCAGCTCTGAGATTGCACTCATTTTTAGACTACAGAAAAAATAATCAAGCAATTGTTCTGATGAAAAGAACTGAGACAAACCACGACAGGTCAGCATGGTCTTGATGCCATGGATTGCTATTTGAAATCTCTGGGTTTACCTTGTGAATTGTGTGCAGGTGTTTGCACTGGTAACAGTGCTAATTGCACGAGACCCTTAAAAGGATCTCACTGCTTAAGATGCTGCACGGGAGGAGATGACCCCGCAGTCCCTGGTCAGCCCTGGAGGTGGAATCAGCTGCAGAACTGCTGCTCTAAAGTCTCAACTTTAATTGACAAAGCGACTGATGTTCCCAGAGCTCCTGCCTGCAATGCAAATATTCCCCCTGACAAGAAGTGTACAGCCGGGCAGTGCTGCCTGCCAGAGTCTGCAGACAGCCTGAAACAGCAGCTCTGAGAGCCATCCCCATGGGGCCGAGGGCAAACCTGGAAGATGGCGCCCCTCATCTCATTAGCAGTTTCACTAATCATCCTCATTAGCAATTTCACTGGTCATGTGTAAGACTTAGAGTGAAGGTAGGGATGTGCACATCCCTGGGAGAGCCAGAAGTCCCCTGGTCACCAACCCCTTCCAGCCTTTCGTGCTTGTCTACATGAGGGGACCTCTGCCTATGGCTGTGCAGGCTCGGGTATGTCAGCAGCACCCAGTGGAGATATAGCTAACGGCAAGGGCAGTCCTGCCAGTACAGTTCACCGCCACCCATCAGCACAAGGGCGGTGAACAGAAGCCTCCTTCTGTTGGCAGAGCTGTGCCCGCAGCAGGGGCCCTGCCAGCACAGCTGTGTGGGCCAGACCCGGAGCCCTAGCTGCGACTCCCTCCCTGAGTTTATTGCTGGCTTCCCCCATTTTCATAGGTCCTGAGGGAGGCCAGACCAGGTCAGGATCATGGTGCATCCAGCTGAGTACCCCGGGCTGACTTTGGGCAGCACCAGCCATGCCAGAGGCAGGGAGAAGCCTGGCACCACCCAAGGGAGGGCAACTGTGGGTGCCCAGAGTGGGAGGGTGGCTCAGGCCCTGGGGTAGCTCTTGTTTGCTTTTTGTGATGTACTGTTTGAGTCCTAGACCAGGGTGGACAATTATTTTGGGCGGAGGGCCACTTACTGAGTTTTGGCAAGCTATCAAGGGCCATATGATAGACAGCCAGGGGCAGATAAATATTAATTTTCTAAATATTTTAGGGGCCCTGCTGGCTGGATAGAATGGCCTGGTGAGCCGCATCCAGCCCCCGGGCCGCATTTTGCCCACCCCTGTCCTAGACAGTGTCCTTAGCCTGTCCCTCCCTGGATCCCCTCAGGTCTCAGCCCCTTGATGCCCGGTGGCTGTGAGCTCCACAGGGTAACAGTGCCCAGGGAGCAAAGCTGAGGTATTGCTCAGTTAGCCTCCGCCACGCTCTGGCTCCCCGGGACCCAGGGCCTGGTGCAGTGCTGAGGCTGGCTGGCCCCAGAGCACAGGCCACAGGGAGCCTCCTCCAGCAGCCTGGATCTTGCTGTTGCATCCAGCTGCCAGCTGCAGTGTGGGAGCTCGGTTTGGCCACCTTCAGCAAGAGACACTGGTGCGGAGTCCAGGTGGGGAAGAGAGCCGTAAATCTGCTTGTGCTGCAGGGATTCGCTCCTGGTGACTTCACCTCTCTCCAGGAGAAGGGGCTCCCCTTAAGGAGCTTAATAAGGAGGTCACGGGAGGGCTGCCAAGGGCTTGCATCTCTGCCTCCTTCGTCCTGGCTCAGGGGAAGAACCTGGCGTCTGCACTGGCTGCAGCAAGGACTTGCGAGAGGAGACGGAGAACAGGCCTGGCTCCAAGGAGCAGGCTGGAGCCTTGCCCAGAGGGTCACAGCTCGAGGACTGTCTAACCCCACAGGGAGGCTGCGCCAGGACCCCACTGGGAACAGCCCACGGAGCAGGCTAGGGCACAGAGTGCCATGACACTGCAGTTGTGGTGCTCACTACACACACAGCCAGAGCTGGTGGGGGGATGATCAGCCCAGCCTGGGGGCCTGGAGAAAGGAAACCAGCCCAGAGCGAGGCCTCTGCTGGCCTTGCTCCCGCGGTGCTGTGAGTGGGAGGGCGGGATGTGGCAGGGCTCCAGTGGGGAAGTGGCCCAACAGCCAGGTGTCATAAATCCTAGGCTGTGCAACTACAGTCTGTGCTCAGTGCCATTACTCACACTCCCGTCGCTCCCACGCACTACGCGGCTCACGTGTCTGCTCAGGGCTTCCAGGGAAGCCTGGGAGCCCCGAGGTAGCAACTGCCAGGACATGGGAGGATGCCGGGCTGCCTAGCACTCCCCAGGGGCGCACTGGTACTCAGCAGCCAACTGCTCCCCCTACCCCGCAAGCAGGTCTCCGATGCCCAGTCAGCCACAGGAGGGGCAGGCGAGCAGGGCAGAGTCTCTCGCCCATGGGTTGGACCCTAGCACCAGACTGGAAGAGCCCGAGCCTTGGAAAGTCACACTAGAGCCGCTAGCAGCTTGCGTGCTGTGCCGCAGAAGGCACTGAGGGCAAGCCAGCGCCTGCCTCTGCTCCTCAATCACACTGTGGTGGAGAGGCCAGGCCCAGGGCAGGACTGGGACCAGACAATGGAGACGCAGACCTTCTGCCTCCCGTTGCCTGTTAAGCCCCAGCCCAGCAGTGACTGGTGCAACGTGGATGCCAGGGCCTCGCCCAGCCCCAGAAAACAGGCCCCGGTCACAGACGGACACATCACTGCTTGGCACCAGGGATGGCCCTGATGTGCAGATGGGGCTTTTGGTTTGGCTGGAGCGTGACCGTGTCTGGGATCTGAGCCTGCTTCCAGCTCAGCTTCTCTGCAGAAGATGTGGGCTGGGCCTTATGTCACGGTCCCCCGAGGCACGGCTGCCGCAGGCAGCCCTGGCCCCACTGGACTCACACCTGGCTTGTAAAGACCCCAGCACCATGTGCAGCCAGGGACGGCTGCAGAACAAGCTGATCCAAATAGGACCGGGGCTCCCATGGGTCACACCTCTAGGCAGCAGCCCCCCCGAGATCCCGGGCACCCGTGGGAGGGGTCTGCTTTGCTGGTGATCTCCAGGGCAGCCTGACAAAGCCTTTCCCTCCCCTAGGCCACGCAGGGAGGGGCAACGGCCCGCTCCAGCACGAAGCATTAGCATGCCTGCCAGGGCTGGCGCTCTCACCTCCATCGACGCACCCTCCTCTCCGTACTTCCCCCCCAGCTCCACTCAGCTGCTCACCGGGTCACCTGCTCCTGGCCTGTGGCTTTCAGGGGCAGTGGGCTGAAGGGCTGGGCCCGACTCCCCACTGGGTCAGTGTCCTGCCCAAGGCTGCTCCGGGGGGCTGTCACAGGTGAGCACGCAGAGCAGCCACTCAACCTTGTTGCCGTCTGGTGAGGAAGCAACTTGGCACTACTCAAGCTCTCTTCTGCCAAATGCTGCGTACGCCTGGCTGAGGATGAAGGCAGCCAGACTAAAGCCTTGCAGTTCTCACCTGTCAGGTGATCTGCAGCGCGTTTCCTGCAGGAGGGGGACAGCTACTTTGCACTGAGCAGCAATCCGACTAATAGAGAGCTTAGCTGTGCTGCTTCCTTCGAAGCTGGTTGCAGGATGGTAGACGGAGATCCATTGCCTGCTAGCAGCCTGGGACCAGGGGCTGTAACCACTTGCCCTAAAAAGGGTGCTATGCTCGGTGCGGGAACCCAGCTGGCAGTCCCACAAGCTACTCAGCTGGTAGCAATCCGAATGTGGGGGTGGCGACAAGTGTGGCATGAGCTTCCCCCAGAGAGGTACTGAGGGGTAGACTACAAGAAGGTTGCCATAATCTAACCCAGAACGGGTGTTGGACGGTTTAAGGTGAGCGTGCACTCTTGGGGCCTCTCCAATGACGCTGGCTGCAGCTGTGGTGCTCAAGCTCAGACAGCCGACCGCATCAGCTGTGAATGCCCTTACAGCCATCAGGCGCCCAAGGTATTATTAACATTCACCATCCTACCTACCACTGCCTTTCTAGCCTGTACGCATCTGACATGAGTGTGGCAACACTTGCTTCATCATCATCATCATCACCGTGCCGTGCAGCTGCAGGTGCTCAGGACACCTGGGCAGAAGAGCCCCTCAGAGCTCACCGGTGCCATGCTGTACCATGCCTTTCATGAGCTAATGAAGCCAGGCTTAGACAGAGCGTGGAGTTCATCCCACCTCTGGTTAGGAGCAGTCCCAGGCACCCTGTCATCGGGCAGGAGGGACCTCTGCCTAACGTTCAGCCAGTCATTCATGCCAGTTTTAGCCCCCTGTGTGTTCTTGGCTTCACATTGCCCTTTAGCTTTAGTCTTCTTCCTCCCTGGTCTCATGGATTTATGGAGAGGACCCACATCACCCCTCAGCCTTTGTTTTGGCGGGCTCGGCTGGAAACTCAGGAACCTACAGCATGGGTAAGTTAGTTATTGTGGAGAAAAATAATACCCAGCTGCATGTGAGGGGCCCCAACAAGGCTATCAAACAAAAACATTTTAAATTGCAGTTAGCAAAGAGATTGGGGCCCCATCTGCAAATGCACAATTTTTCAGGAAGCTGGATGCCACTTTGGGATGTTGGGCCAGAGGAAAGCTCTGAGATAGGCTCAGGTGCTACTCCATTGGGAAGGGATGGATTTCTGGATCTGCCTTTTGGCATCAGTTCTGCCCCCCCAAAATGCATCGCAAAACTGTACAGGTGATTTATGAGCGTGTGGGTGTGGATGCCTGGTGTGGGTGATATCATCTGGACTGCACCAAAGAATACGATCACAGGCTTCGAGAAAGCTTGCAGCACCTGACAAAGTAGATGGACAAGGACTGTCCTCAACAGACTTTTTTTTTTTAAGTAAAATTTTTCGTGTTCCAAGCCAACTCAAGTCCAAATTCATAAGTCAGTCCAGAACCATAAGTGGCCCTACAATAGCAAACATCCTCCACCCCCACCTGGGGATGTTTCCAAATGCTTTGGCGGGCATCCTACCTGCAGGCCCAAGCCCGGAGGCTTGGGGTTCAGACGCCCCCGAGTTTCGCTCGCACTCAGCCGTACGGCTGCAGGAGCGAGCTAGGGAGGAGTCTTCCCTTTCCATAAAGTGGGCGTAAAGCCAAGGTCTTCCCATGGGACATGAACATGGGAGGTTAACTATACATTACTTCCATGGGTACTACCCCATGCCAGAAAGGGGGTTATCCCTTGCCCCTGGGAAAAATGACTTAGTGGCAGCATTTCCCCTGCCAGGTACATATTCCTACCTTCACACCAAAAGGAGGAGAACCAGATCATCGGTAAACGAGATACTCAGGCTCCTCAGGGGGTCTGAGATGTCACAGGTCTGAGAGGAAGGAGAAGCTTCCTGAAAGTCTCGCAGGGTCTCAGTAAAGGGGCTGCAGAAAGGGATGAATAGGAAAGTGAGCATTAAAGACTCGCTCCAGAGTATTGGGCTAGTACCTTCTCCTCTGTAGATCAGGGGTTGGCAGCATTTTGGAGCAGGGGCCACTTCAAAGGAGCTTAGTGCCAAGTGTGGGCAGCTTCCAACCCAGCTCCACCCCTGCAGCTGCAGTCACTGCCCCTCTTCCCACCCCTGCCATGCCTTCGAGGCTGCTTTTTCCTGCCCCCTGGTCCTGAATGGGTGAAGCCCTTGTTGGGACCCAGAGGCCTTCAAGCCTGACTTTGACCTTTGTGTTTAGCTCAAGCTGCATGCTTAGCTTGTATTGTGGTTGCTACATGCGCCCGGTGAAAGGAGCAGATGTAAAAATACAATCAGGAAGTTGGATAACTAAATTGAATCAATATGCAGTAAGGCAGAGGCCCTAGATTTTAGGAGGGCAAACTTCAGCGAGCTAAGGAGGATAGCTGGAGAAGCGCTGAGGTCCCGGAGGGGAGGGGAGCCTGGTGTCCAAGGAGAGTGGTCGCTCCTCAAGGAGACGATCCTCCAAGCCCAAAGGAAGGTAATCCCAATGAAAATCAAAGGGAGCAGGAGAGCACACAAGCCTCCATGGCTCACCAAAAGCATCCAGGAATGTCTCCTTGCTAAAAGGGAGGCTTACACCCAATGGAAAGGAGGGGTCATCACCAGGGAGGACTATTCTGCAGTTGCTCGGGGATGTAGGGGGGTAGTTAGGAAGGCCAAGGCAGAGATGGAACAGGAGCTGGCTTCCCGGATTAAGGACAATAAGAAGTCCTTTTTTAAATACGTAGGGGGTAAAAAGAAGGTCCCGGGTAATGTGGGGCCCTTGCAGGACACGTTGGGAAATTTGGTCGTCACACCAGACAGCAAAGCTAACATGTTTAACGATTTCTTTGCCTCCATCTTCCTAAGCAGGGACCAGAACAGCCACCTCCCTGCTGGGTCCCCCTTGGGCCCCGGGGGAGGCTCACCTGGGCCAAGGGTTAGCGAGGATTTAGTTAGGGAGCTTCTGGAGGGGCTGGACGTATTCAAGTCAGCCGGTCCGGACGATCTCCACCCTAGAGTTCTAAAGGAACTGGCCGAGGTCATTGCAGG
>NW_017729018.1:4085215-4095359 GCF_001723915.1 Gavialis gangeticus | reverse complement strand
TTTCCTGCCGTGGCAGGGGGTCGGACTAGATGATCTGCTCAGGTCCCTTCCGACCCTAGAAAATATGAAACTAATATAACATGGGCAAAAGAGGAACAGTCAGAGCAAAACCTACCCCCAGCGAAGAATGAAAAGATTTCTTTCCAAATAGAAACTGACAGTTAAAGGTAACCATATTTGGCAAACAGAAGCAAGAGTATGATATGCATTAGGAGGAAGGCCTAAGCTAATTTTATGCATTAAGAAATGCAAGCTCTATGGTATATAAAGAGAGGTGAGAGAGTGCCCCCTTCAGAGCACCCCTGAAGAGACCCCGTCACCAATCCAAGATCTTGTCTTAACAGCAGACGTGGGAACCAGGCCTCAGACAAGACTTCATGGCCTGAGCAACCAGCATGTTCACAACATTACAGGGTGGTGAGCATCTGCTTTGACTAGCTACAAACCTCACGATTTAAACTGCAAATGCTGCCTCAGTTCTAATTAGATGGTATCTGTTAGGGGTCAATAAACCTGCTTTTAGTTTAGGACAACCATGTCTTAGTTGCTTTGCCTGGTATACGACCCATTATAGTGTCAAAGGGACACAACAAAGTGTTGCAGCAGCCCTCCCCGCACCCTCTGGCCACAGGCTGCTGACCCACCTGCTGCAGAGGAGCTATGGGTGTTAATTGATCTTTGTAGTCATGTTGTTAGAAGAGAAGATGGACTGATAAAAATGATCATTTAGGGATGCTCTCTAATCTAACGAGGCAGCCAGGAACTGGGAGATGGTCCCACAGCAGGGGGAAGTTAGGTGAACAGACACTGTGGCCCTGGCATACCGCAGTGGCCCAAGGTTGTGGCCGTGACAGTAGGTGGCATAAATTAGTGCTGCCAAGTCAGAATCCCTCAGTCCACCTCCTCTGTAGGCAGAAGCCCAGGCTCTCTGTTTGCAGGGGCATGACCCAGGAAAAAGGAGGATGCAGGGAATTACACACCAGTCAGCCTCACCTCAGTCCCTGGAAAAATCATGGAGCAGATCCTCAAGGAATCCATCCTGAAGCACTTGGAGGAAAAGAAGGCGACTGGGAACGGTCAGCATGGATTTACCGAGGGCAAGTCATGCCTGACTAACCTGATTGCTTTCTATGACAAGGTGACTGGCTCTGTGAATGCGGGGAGACCCGTGGATGTGGTATACCTTGGTTTTAGCAAGGCTTTTGATACGGTCTCTCACAACATTCGTGCAGGCAAGCTAAGGATATATGGGCTGGATGAACGAACTGTAAGATGGATAGAAAACTGGCTGGAGCATCAGGTTCAGAGGGGAGTATTCAACGGCTCAATGTTGGCAGCCGGTATCAAGGGGAGTGCTTCAGGGGTTGGTCCTGGGGCCGGTTTTGTTCAATGTCCTCATCAGTGACCTGGAAGATGGCACAGAGTGCATGCTCAGCAAGTTTGCAGAAGATGCCAAACTGGGGGGAAGTAGTAGATACACTGGAGAGTAGACTTCATAGACATTAGGGCTGGAAGAGACCTCACAAGATCATCAGGTCCAGCCCCCTGCCCCAGGGGCAGGAAGTCAGCTGGGGTCAGATCACCCCTGCAAGATAAGCATCGAAGCATTTCTTAAAGGTATCCAGAGTAGCTGCTTGCACCACTGTGGGGAGTCTATTCCAGACTCTGGAGACCCAGACAGTAAAGACGTTTTTCCTTATGTCCAGCCTAAAACCATCTTCCAGCAGTTTGTGACCGTTAAACCTCATCTTCCCTTGGGGTGCCCTGGTGAACAGACGTTCTCCCAGTTCCTGACGCACACCCCTTATGTACTTACAGGCTGCCACCAAGTCACCCTGAGCCTTCACTTCTCCAGGCTGAAGAGTCCCATGCCTCTCAGCCTCTACTCATAAGGCCTGTTCTCTTGCCCTCTGATCATGTGCGTGGCTCTCCTCTGCACCCTCTCAAGCTTCTCCACGTCCTTTCTAAAGCGTGGAGCCCAGATTTGGATGCAGTCCTCCTGCTGTGGCCTCACCAAGGCCAAATAAAGCTGGAGGATCAGTTCTTGGGTCTTGCTTGAGATGCATTGGTAGATGCAAGCCAGACTTGTATTTGCTTTGCTGGCTGCGGCATTGCACTGGTGGCTCATGTTCATCTTGTGGTCAGTCATGGCCCCCCAAGCCTCTTTCACTCATGGTGAGAGTGGCACCGCTAAGCCTGTAAGCGTGGTGTGGGTTTTTTCTCCCGAGGTGGAGCACCTTGCATTTCTCCATGTTGACTGCCATCAGGTTTCGATTCATCCACCTTGCGAGCCTGTCCAGGTCAGCCTGAATCACCAGCCTATCCTCTACTGTAACTACACTTCCCCATAATTTGGTGTCATCTGCAAATTTAGCCAGTCCGCTTCTGACACCCAAATCCAGATCATTTATGACTATATTAAAGAGTATTGGGTTGAGCGGACGAGTTATTTAAAGTAGACACGCAGATCTTTGAGGCAAGTTTTATTTATTTAAGAGAAAAGGAATAACTAGAGTATACTCACAAAATCTAATATAGCATGTTCAAGCCTTGTTACCTCTTATGCGCAATTTTTAAAGACGCCCTTAAAGATGATGCCTGGAGCAGATCAGCTAAGCTGTCGGTCCTGCAGTACCCGCAAAGCTCTTAAGTCATCTATTCCCACAGCAGTGTGCTTCTATGGAAACCTGAAGATCTCCTCACTTTGCTTAAATTTTGTCTCAAATTTATTCACGTATGAGTGGAATTTAGAACCAAATTCTTACTGTGATTGGCTAAGTGGCTACCCTACCGGCAGTTAACAGACCTTGCATACTTCGTGCAATAGTTCATATTGTATCCTGTTGAGGTTAGACATTAGATGGGTTGCACTGATTATTTGCTTTGGTGGGCTGAGTTGTGTCATATTGAATATAATAGTTTGAATTTTTGTAATAGATACCCATTAGCCAGTTTAGAAAAAAAGGCAAGGTTCATCTTTTTATCTAGGATCATTGCTTGCTTCTGCCTACGTGGGTGAATGTCTTGACTCTGAATTTTATCTTTAGAGGCCTTGCAGCGAAGGTGCTGAATGTCCTGGTGTTTGAATTTTATCTCTAGAGAACTTTAACAAAGTTAACCTAAAAGCAACCCTTGGGCAAAAGCTCTGAGATCGAAACCTAGAGGCTTTTGGAAGGGGGTTGGCCCTAGAGCTCACAGCGGTGGTGTGGAAAATTTCCCAAAGACGACCCAGGAAAGGAATCTGTTGGGTAAAAGATCCGAGCCCAAATTTGGGAGTAGTGACAGGTTTGGGCAGGAGGGGTCCAAGACGGCAACTCACCCAATAAAAAAGGTAACCTACAGTCCCAATTTGGAGATAACCTCACTTGCAGAACACCGAAGGAAGAATCGCACCATGAACCACCCTCTCCATGAACAAGAGCTCCCGTTCACGCTGAAGCCGCGGAGCGCCCGAGTGGGACCGAAGGAAGGGGGCTTGTTCCTATCACTGCTGAGACCAGCCCTAAAGCCATAACTAAAGAACGAACGGCTATCTGGGGGTCTGGTTTCTAGGATTGTAAGTATACCATGAGAAATAACCTTTACTTGTAATTGTAGTTGTTTTTGTAATACGAATTCTTATAGCATTGTTTGGGAAGGATTTCTTAAAGCTAAGCAGTGTTATATGTGTAGCAAGAAATTTTAAAATAAAATTGTGTTGTATGAACTAAGTGTGCAATCATTGTGAAATCGTGCAATCAACCAAATACTGCCCCAGCCAGGCGCATCAAACGAATCGGTAAATTGTGTGGGATCTTTCTCTATCCCATAACCCACTAGAGACAGTTGCTCCCCTTTTGATAGAGTTTCGCAGTTTGCCAGCACAGTTGCTTTATTACCTTGATAGTGTTGTGAAACCACATGTTTCCCTGCTTCGGCAGCCCCATAGCAACCGTGCAGTCAGAGCACTTAGGTTTCTCTTTTGTCAGCTTCATGTCTAGTTTCTGTACTGTCAGCAAAACTGAGGATATGGGTACCACAGCTTCCATCAATTATCACTCTCTGGGTCCGACAGTGAAGCCAGTTCCCCAGCCACCGGACTGTACGGTTGTCGAGAGCGCAGTTCCCCAATTTTGCCACGAGGACACCATGGGAGACCAAGTCAAAGGCTTTTTTGATATATAAATATATGACATCAACCTCTTCTCCTTTGTCCTGTTGATGCATCACCTGGCCATAGAAGGAAATGAGGTTGGTCAAGCAAGACCTACCCGCAACAAAGTCATATGAGAGAGTTGGCTCTCTTTCATAATGTTGCCTTCCATTAGCTTGTTGATGATTTCTTTGATGATTTTGTCCAAGATCTTTCTGGGGATTGAGGTCAAACTGATTGGCCTATAGTTCCCTGGATCTTCCTTCCTTCCTTTCTTGAAGATCGGCACCACGTTGGCCTTCTTCCAATCTTCTGGAACCTCTCCCGAGCACCACAAGTTCTCAAATATCCTCGCCATCGCCTCGTCATACTATGATGTCAGCCACCTCTTTTAGCACTCCTGGGTGCATTTCATCCAGGCCAGCTGCCTTGTGGATGCCCAGCCTCTCCAGCTGTTCCCTCACAAGATCTTCACCAATTATAGGTGTACAATCACCCTTACCCTGGTAGTCCTGCATCCTGTCAGGCAGGGTGATCCCCATGGGTTGGTGGAAAACCAACACAAAGTAATCGTTGAGATTAGCTGTTTCCTGGGTGTTGGTTGTCAGCTGCCCCGTTTAGTTCAGCAAGGGTCTGATGTTGCCCTTGTTTTTTTTCTGACTTCCTACGTATTTGAAGGACTTTTTATTGTCCTTGATTCCCATAGCCAGCTTGAGTTCAGTTTCAGCCATGGCTTTTCTGGTCCGCTCCCTACAGATGTGGGCCAGTGCTGCATCCTCCTCCTCAGTGCTGGTTCCCAATTTCCATCCCTTATAAGCATCTCTCTTCAGATTCAGGAGGTCCATGAGTTCCCTATTGAGCCAAGGGGGTCTCCCAGCCCCTTTGCTACCTTTCCTATAGGCTGGAATGGACTTCTCTTCTGGTTTTAGGATCACGTCCTTAAGGAGTGACCACTCCTTATACTCCCCTCCCTGTCAGCTCATGGTCTCTTAGGACCTCAACAACCAACCTCCTGAGCTTGTGAAAGTCAGCTTTCCTAAAGTTGAGGATTTCTGCATTGCCGACTGATTTGCCACTTTTGTGATGGATAGAGAAAGTGATCAACTCATGATTCCTGCCACCAAGCTTCCCTTTGATCTTCAGGTCGCTGACTAGATCATCCCCTTTGGCCAGTGCCAGATCCAGCAGTGCCTTACCTCTAGGTAGGGCTAGGATTCAGGGAGAACTCAACAAATTGGAGGATTGGACCAAAAGAAATCTCATGAGTTTCAACAAGGACAAGTGCAAAGTCCTGCACTTAGGATGGAGCAATCCCATGCACTGGTGCAGGCTGGGGGGCAACTGGCTGGGCAGCAGCTCTGCAGAAAAGGACCTGGGGGTGACAGTGGACAATAAGCTGAATATGAGCCAGCAGTGTGCCCTCATTGCCAAGAAGGCTAATGGCATACTGGGCTGCATTGGTAGTTGTGTTGCCAGCAGGTCAAGGGAAGTGATTATTCACCTCTATTCATAACTGTTGAGGTCACATCGGAAGTCCGGTGTTCAGTTTTGGGCCTCCCACTACGGAAAGGATGTGGACAAATCGGAGAGAGTCCCACAGAGGGCAACAAAAATGGTTCACGGGGTTGGGGCACATGACTTCTAAGAAGAGACTGAGGGAACTGGACTGATTTAGTCTACAGAAGAGAAGACAGAGAGGGGATTTAATAGCAGCCTTCAACTACCTGAAGGGGGGTTTGAAAGAGGATGGAGCTGGGGGTAGATGACAGAACAAGGAGCAATGGGCTCAAGTTGCCACGAGGGAAGTTTAGGTTAGATATTAGGAAGAATTTTCTTACTAGGAGGGTAGTAAAACACTGGAGCAGGTTACGCAGAGAGGTGGTGGACTCACCATCCTTGGAGGTTTTTAGGACCCGGCTAGACAACGCTTTGGCTGGGGTGATGTAGTTGGGGCTGGTCCTGCTTGGAGCAGGGGGTTGGACTAGATGCGACGTCCTGAGGTCCCTTCCAACCCTCATTGTCTGATTGTCCCACAGGATCAGGCCTTTACAGCCCCGGGAACAGCAGGGCCCTGATGCTGTGGGACAACAGGCGACATCTGGTTCGCCAGATCTCATTCATCTTACAAAGGGTACCTGCAGGCCAGACCCTGCAGCAGGCAGAAAAGGCTGACCTGGCGCCCTGGCACTTAACCCCTGCTGCCCATCTGCAGGTGCTGCACCTGGGAGTCAGGATCCAAACATTCAGCCCTTCTCTTGCCCCTGAGCGCAGGAAGCAGCCCTCAGACCAGCCCCGGGAGAGCTCTGTACCTAGCTCCACAGGTCTTATCTTGGTCTGAACCATCCCCACTGAACCACTCAGCTCCCAGTGTCCTCATGCTGCCAGGGGGAGGCAGGGTCTTGCCTCCCTCTGGCAGCATGAGGACAGCTGGAGGGACCAGGGCCTGGCCTGGTCCCTCCGGCCGTAGGAGGGGCAAGGGCCGGTCTCCTCTTTGCATGCAGCAGGGGCCGCACAGAGGAAGGGATGTAGCCTCCCAAGCCCCCTCACAGCTCCAACCCCCTGAATAGGGGGGACATCTCTGCAGGCCAGTGCAGCCTGCACAGTGCTGGGAGGTACTTGGCCCCTGGGCTCTCTCCACAACAAACGTGTCCTTGGAGGCCTCCTCTCCTTGCTGCCAGGAGAAGGCCCTTCCTGCCAGAGGGGAGGCAGTTCAAGAAACTGCGCAGCACTGCCTTCTGCTTCTCTGGCCACACAGACGGGGAGGGACCCACCTGGAGGTGCCATGGACTGTCCAGTGCTGCTAGGACAGGCTGGCAGGAGTCAGGGCTAAAAGGGCAAACTGGCTTCCTGATACCAACCCCAAGGCACCTGCCAGAGCCACATGCACCTACCCATTGGGGCCTCATCAAAGCTGTCCTCGCAGACCAGCAAGGACCGACTCAGGCCCTTATGGCATAGACAGGGCACGGTCAGGGTGTGCCAGCCCCACCAGTGTACCCCTGTCCCACCCAGACACGTCTGGGGTCAGTCCAGGGCACTTAACTGGGTTCTGTCCTGGCTCCCGCATTGCTCTAACCAACCTCCCAGCTGCCATCAGCACTGAATGAGCAGCAAAGACTCTGGCTTGGTCTTTATTCAGGAGCGGAAAGAGCCACCCCCTGCAATTTGCCATTACACAACTGAGCCAAGGGCACCTGGCTCCCCAGAAGTGGCAGGGCCTGCCCAACCTGGCCCATGCCAGTCACATGCACAGCTGTGGCCCCAGAGCAGCATCTCTTTATTGCAGCCTGGGGGCTCTCATCACACCAGCGTTCAATGATTGGAGTGCCTCCGGCAGGCAGAAGCTTGCAAGTGCCCAAGCGCCGCCCCGGTGAGTCTGCAAGTGGGTACACAAAGGGCAGCAAGTGCTGGGCAGCTGCAGGGAGATGTGTGGCAGCAAACAAGCAGGTCATGGCCTTGTTTAAATGCTCATGACTGAGAAAAAGGCTGCAGAGCCTTTGTGCTACCCACCTCCCTGCCCCAGCACCCCCAGGAGACAGCCGGACTGTGGCAGAGGGGCAAGGCCCAGCAGCTTGGGAGATACCTGCTGCCAAGTGGCTCCTGTCATCCCACGCCGTCCCTAGGGCAGTTTCTGCAGGGCAGCACAGCCCCGCGTGAGATGAGCTCTCTCCATGTACAACAGCTATGAGACACCCCAGGTCAGCTCCATAATGCAACACCCGGCCACCCTCTGGCCTTTCATCCCACCAGCGGGGACCAAGGGCAGGCATGAATCCCAGCAGGGATTTGAAAGGAATCTGGCCAGGAAGGGACTTGGAGGAGAGCAATGAGATCCTTCACTACAGGCGCAGCCCCCAGAGCAAAGGACACCACAGCCACAGCTGGGGAACATCTCTTCAGACAGATCTGGCATGGGTCGATGGGATCAGGCCTGGAAAACCTCACCGAGGACAGCCTGTCTGCACCAGCTGCAGGAGTCTGGCTCGGCTCCGCAGCACGAGGGAGTTCGAGCACAGAAGGCGCTGGCTGCTAGAGCGCGGTCCGGGCGTTGTCCTGGCCTGGGGCAGAGAAAGGAGAATCTTCCCAGGGGCTGCATGGCTCGGCCTGGAGCTCAAAGGCAACCCCAGGGCCTGTCAGGTCCTGGAGCAAGGGACTGGACTCGGGACTCCTGGGGCCTATTCCATCAGGCAGCAACCCTCCCCCTGCCCCCTCCCACATGGAAATACCATATTTACTCAAATCCAAGACTTAAGTTGTCCTCCCATCTTAGATTTGAGTACAAGGGGGAGGACAGCCAGCAGCTGCAGCTCCAACCCAGGGCTTGGGGGTACAGCTGCAGTTGCTCCCCACGCCTCTGCTCCCTGACACCACACCTGCCACTTCCCTTCCCATCGCAGCTCTGGCCCGAGGCAGGGAGCACACGCTGTCTTTGGTCCCCGCTTGGCCATGCAGCTGCAGCAGTGACAGCTCTGGCCCCGACCGGGGCCTGAGGCCAAAGCTGCTGCCACTGCAATCGCTATTGTGTGGTCAGATGGGGGCCGGAGGCAGCCGGTCCTTTGTGCCCCAAGCTGGAACAGAGACCCAGCCAGAGAACAAGCTGCGATAGGAAAGCAAGTGACGGCAGGCACCAGGAAGGCACAAGAGGGCACAGGCAGCAAGGGATAAGGGTCAGGCCACTTGACCCCCTCAGCGCCTGCCCTCTGCTTGCCTTGGTGCCCACCTAATTACG
Source organism: Gavialis gangeticus (assembly GCF_001723915.1). Classification (NCBI taxonomy): domain Eukaryota; kingdom Metazoa; phylum Chordata; order Crocodylia; family Gavialidae; genus Gavialis; species Gavialis gangeticus. The sequence continues at coordinate 4,086,498 of NW_017729018.1, read as the reverse complement.
GGAGGTCATCTTAAATTAAAAGTTGCCTTGGATTCAGGTGAACACGGTAGGATCCAGGCGTCCCGTCCACACGGCTAGGCACATTCACAGCACCACACGGACCATACTGTCAGCACCCCAGGACATCACCTCCAATGCGCTGAGCTCCTGCTTCTTCCCTGCAGGGCAGCACTGGCAGCGAAGCAGGAGGGCATAAAACCACTTCAGATCAGCAGGGTGGCAGGAGGTTGCGCAGCTGTGCAGCGGTCTGGCCCCCAGGGAGAAGCTGGCCCCCTGGAAAGGCTGAGCTCCTCCGTCCAGCCTGGGCTTGTTCCCCTGGCCATGCTCCGCAGCGGGGCCTCAAGCAGCGCTGCCGTGGGGCCTGCCGCGTCTCCCGCAGCAAGTGCCCGGCACCCTCTGCCGGCCACTGGAGAGCAAGGCTGTGGTCATTATCCCTAAAGCAATGGTTCTCAACCTTTTCTGCCCATTTGTAAACATCAATGGCCAGTCCGCATCCATCAGCTAGTTCAAGTAGAAAACAGCCCCCTGGCCCTGCTGGTGCCCCTCACTCCCAACCCACTGCCCTCTGCCCCAGCCCCCCACCAGTGTGTGGGACAGGGAGGGCCCCTGGGCAGGCACGTGCTCCCCCAGATTTGTGCACCCGCAGCGGGCACAGGCAGGAGCCGCCTCCATGGCCTAGTAGGTGGGACCCAGCATGGGAGGGTGGAGCAGGGGGGTTGCAAGCCTTGTTACTGCTGCTGCCACCAGCAGGACCGCCCCCCCCCAGCTGTATGAGAAATAATGGATGGGGTGGGGGGCAACAAGTTTCACTGCCCTGCTCTGCTGGGCCCTGCCCGCTGGGCTGTGGAGGTGGCTCCTGCCCATGCCAGTCTGGACAGAATGCAGTCCCATGCCCGCAGTGAGCACACAAGTCTGTGGGGAGCACTTTCCTCCCATACCTGCTCATGTTGCCTGTGCACCACCCCCCCATTCATCATCTATGCCCCCACCCCATAGACTTACCTATGGGAAACTGCGAGAGCTGCTCCCCACGCTGCCTGGCTGCCACGTGCACGTGTGCGCACATGCGACAGTGCCTGTCCGATCGCCCTCCTCCTGCTCCCCCCAGCCCCAAGCAGCTGCTTGCAGGCTGAAACTCTGCCAGCCTGCAAGGGGAAACCCACCATTTTCCACATTTTTTTCCTTTAAAGGAGAATCCATTTTTTAAAACTTTGTTTGTGACCCTTTCATATATTCTTGCATCTCACTTTGGGTCGTGACCCACGGCTTGCGAAACACTGCCC
>NW_017729018.1:4076842-4080215 GCF_001723915.1 Gavialis gangeticus | reverse complement strand
GTTACTGCCGCTGCCACCAGCAGGACCGCCCCCCCCAGCTGTATGAGAAATAATGGATGGGGTGGGGGGCAACAAGTTTCACTGCCCTGCTCTGCTGGGCCCTGCCCGCTGGGCTGTGGAGGTGGCTCCTGCCCATGCCAGTCTGGACAGAATGCAGTCCCATGCCCGCAGTGAGCACACAAGTCTGTGGGGAGCACTTTCCTCCCATACCTGCTCATGTTGCCTGTGCACCACCCCCCCATTCATCATCTATGCCCCCACCCCATAGACTTACCTATGGGAAACTGCGAGAGCTGCTCCCCACGCTGCCTGGCTGCCACGTGCACGTGTGCGCACATGCGACAGTGCCTGTCCGATCGCCCTCCTCCTGCTCCCCCCAGCCCCAAGCAGCTGCTTGCAGGCTGAAACTCTGCCAGCCTGCAAGGGGAAACCCACCATTTTCCACATTTTTTTCCTTTAAAGGAGAATCCATTTTTTAAAACTTTGTTTGTGACCCTTTCATATATTCTTGCATCTCACTTTGGGTCGTGACCCACGGCTTGCGAAACACTGCCCTAGACTATGATGACTACAACTACACTTCAATCCTACTAAGAATGCAGAAGACAATTAAAGACATGAGGGGGAAAAAGAACATCTTAATGTCACTGCAAAATATTCATGTGCAGCTTGGGAAGAAATTCCTCCCCCACCCCCACTCCTTCAAATGATATTGGTGCTTGAGTACAGATTCATACGAGCTGCCAAGTGACGTAAACCTCGATCCTGCTCCTTGCAATGAGATCCACCTACAGATTTTGGAGCAGAAAGGCCTCATTCATCCCAGATCTCCCACCCAACCTTCTGTATCCCAGAGATTTAAAAACTTAGTTTCATAATTGATAGGGCTGGGAGGGACCTGAGCAGATCATCAAGTCTGACCCCCTGACATGGGCAGAAAAGAATTAGGTGATTATCAAGCCTCCTTTGGAAGACCCCCAGGATAGGAGCCAGCACCACTTCCCTTGGAAGTTGGTTCCAGATCCTAGCCACCCTGACTGTGAAGTAGTGCCTCCTGATGTCTAGTCTGAATCTCCTCTCAGTCAACTTATGGCTGTTATTCCTTGTTACTCCAGGTAGTGCTCATGGGAACAGGGACTCTCCCATTCTCTGCACGTCCCCCCGGTTAGTTTATAGACAGACACCAGATCCCCTCTCAGTCTTTGCTTGTAGAGGCTGAACAGGTTCAGGTCCTGTAGCCTCTCCTCGTAGGGTCTGCCCGGCTGCCCTGACCATGCGAGTGGCCCTCCTCTGGACCCTCTCAATGCTGTCCACATACCTCCTGAAGTGCGGCGCACAGAACTGGACGCAGTACTCCAGCTGTGGCCTGACCAGTGTCACACAGATGGGGAGGATCACCTCCTTGGACCTGCTTGAGATGGATGCATGACAAGGTACGGTTGGCCTTCCTGGCTGTGTCCCCACATTGGCAGCCCATGTTCATCTTGGCATCAATAATGACTCCAAGATCCTTTTCTGCCTCTGTGCTGATGAGAAGGGAGTTCCCCAGCCTGTAGGTATGGTGCTGGTTCTTCCTCCCCAGGTGCATCACCTTGCACTTGTCAGTGTTGAATCCCATCCTATTCTCATCTGCCCACCCCTGTAACCTGTCGAGATCTAGTTGCAGCCTGTCCCTCCCTTCTAGCGTGCCCACTTCTCCCCACATCTTAGTGTCATCTCCGAATTTGAACAGGGTGCTTTGTCCTCCTTGTCCAAGTCGCTGATAAAGATGTTGAACAACGCGGGCCCAAAGACTGAGCCCTGGGGGACCCCACTGCCCACTTTCCTCCAGGTCAAAACTGACCCGTCCACCACCACTCTCTGGGTTCGGCCCTCCAGCCAATTTGAGACCCAGCTGACTGTGTAGGCATCAATGCCAACTTCACAGCAGCTATCTAGCCCTCATTTACACACACACCTCCAACCCCCTAAGACAATGGTTCTCAATCTTTTTTGTACCAGAACCCATTTGTAAACATCAGTGGCCAGTCCGGCACCAGTGCCCCCCACCCTCCCCTCCCGTGTGGGCGGGGGTGGGTGTGGGGGGGCATGGGGGACCCCAAGCAGCCCCTTGCAGGCTGGAGCTCTGCCAGCCTGCAAGGCAAAAGACACCCTTTCCCTGTTTTTCTCCTTTAAAGGAGAATCCATTTTTAAAGTTTGTTTGTGACCGTGTCATACATTCTTGCGACCTACTTTTGGGTCATGACCCACAGGTCAAGAAACACTGCCCTAGAACATAGGTGAGCAGAGTATAGCCCACTGGTCAGATCTATCCACCAAGGGATTTAATCAGACCCATGGGGGGTTCCTTGGCCCCGCCAGGTGCAGGGGCCAGCCCTGCCCACGTACAGCTGGTCCCAACTGCTCCTAGGCATGCAACAGGGCTGGGGCAGCATGGTGGTAGGACTCAGTTTCCTGGCAGCCCTAGCAGCAGCAGTTTCTTCCAGCTGCCGCTGCCAGTCTTGCTGCCACCACCAGACCCAGCCGTGCTTCCTGGGCATCCTGGCCCATCTGCCCTACATCCATTGCCACGGTGGCAGAGGCAGGAGGCATGAAGCACCCACAGCCGGAAGGAACTGACCACCCATGCATCCCCACTGCCTGCCCGCTGCGCTTGCCGAGCAGCCAAACTCCTCTGCATACTCCCTTCCTCGCTGTGACCCTTGCCGAGGCCCCTGCTCGCCCGCGGGCATGTGTCATTCCCAGGGAGTGGAGGGGCAGGCCCAAGACCCAGCAGGCAGCCGTACCACCACAGAGAGCAACACAGGGTAGGCCCAGCACCCCCTGGGACTCTGGGAGCAGAGGCAATAGATGAAGCCAGCAGGCAGGGTCTCCATGGAGACTGGCTATGTCCCCCATGGGCAGGATTTGGTCAGCTGGGCGGATGGGATGGGGCTGCAGGCAGGTGGGGAATAGCATCTGGGAGTGGGATGGGAAGGTGGGGCCAGGATCATGCGGCAGTGACAGCATGGGGCTGGGGCCCAGGGCAGAGATGTGCAGGGAGCAGACTGCAGCTCTGCCCTGGGTTCTGGCCCCATGCTGTCACCACCCCATGATCCTGGCACTGCCCGCCCACAGCCCCATCTCATCCACCCAGCAGAGCATGCCCTGCCCTTGGGTTCCCAGGCTAGTCTCCATGGAGACCCCACCCACCTGCCTGCTCCATCTGGTGCTCCTGGCAGTGGGTGCAGTGTAGATGGGCTAGATAGACAGGATTAATTTGCATTGCCTCCTTGCAACAGCTCACCAGAACTCCCTAAACTGCACTCTAGCCCCACAAAAGACTGTCCACCCTTACCCTACAGGCCAGCCTTGGGCTCTCTTGGCTTGTCCT
>NW_017729018.1:4066650-4071842 GCF_001723915.1 Gavialis gangeticus | reverse complement strand
GCTCCTGGCAGTGGGTGCAGTGTAGATGGGCTAGATAGACAGGATTAATTTGCATTGCCTCCTTGCAACAGCTCACCAGAACTCCCTAAACTGCACTCTAGCCCCACAAAAGACTGTCCACCCTTACCCTACAGGCCAGCCTTGGGCTCTCCTGGCTTGTCCTGTGCACACAACCACACCACACCACATCAAATACAAACATAACCAGGCACTTCAGAGAATATAGGTTTAATCTGCTGGATGAGTCACTCCAGACTCACCCATCCCAAGCTCCCACACTAGAACCACTTAAAACCTCCTCCCAAGGGGGAGGAGAGGACCCCTGCCTCCAGAGAGATACACCATACTGATCCACTAGAGCCCAGCCTCAGGGCCAGGCGGTGGGGAATGTCCAAGTGGCACAGGGCACAGACAAATGCCAAGGAAATGGCACCCCTTAGCACAAGAGACATCAGAGAAGGGACAGGCTAGGGGCTCTGTACTCCCTGCCCCATAGGGTCCAGCAGCAACAGGGGAAGCCTGGCCAAGTGCCCAGCTTAGCCCCTTCATCTGCGGTAGCGGTAGCGCTTGAAGTGGAACCAGAGCTGGAAAATACCGTTCGCAAACTGGCAGCGGAAGCCGTGGCGGTGGGAGTACTCCCACTCGCGGTTGACAATCTTGAAGGCAATGTCCTCATAGGGGGGCCCGGCATGGAAGCGCAGGATGGCAAAGTCCTTGTTGTCCTGGCAGGCCTCTAAGAAGTACTCGGGCGTAGAGCGCTTGTCAATCAGATCAGGGTAGAAGATGTTGAACTTGTAGCCCTGGACAATCTTCGGTGGGGGGTTGTCAAAGTCATAGTGAGTCTGGTTGTACTTGTTCCACTCAAAGCCTGTGTGCACCCGGTTGAAGAAGCGGGGTTTGCGGGGCCGGTACTTGTCAGCCCACAGGTAGGCCTTGCCTGTCAGGGGCATCTCCACGCTAAACTGAGCCTCATCGGCACCCATGCCCTCCTTGGCCTTGCGGAAGAAGATATCCTCCGCGCTCTCGCTGGCGTCTCCTGTGGGGAAAGGTCAAGACCTGAGTCAGGGAGAGGCTCAGAGTGGGGACAGGACCAGCAGCACCCCAGACACTACAGAGGGGAATGAGGGCCTAGCACCTCTCTCTCTAACAGCTCCTTTAGTGGGAGCTGCTGAGAGTCATGCCAAGGACAGAGGGACCACTTTTCCACTGGTCAAGGCCTCATCCACATACCAACAGCTGCACTAGGGAACCCACCTCATGGCACCCCCAAGAAGAGGAAGGTTGGGGCCATCTCCATGGACTGTGGGTCAGGCTCCAAGAGGACGGGGCTGGCTGAGGGACTGACAAAGCTCACAGGCAATAACCTGGCGAGAGCTCTCCAACGCCCAGCATGCCAGGAACACTCCAGGTGCATCTCAGCAGCCTTTCCTGCCCAGAGCAGAGGGGCTGGACCTGATGATTTCATGAGGTCCCTTCCAGCCCTAAACTTCTGTGAATCTGTGATCATCCAAACCCACCACACCTTCAGACCTGGGCTGAGCACTGGGCTTTGTTAAGTGTTGTATTAGACCACCTCATGCAAGCTACTGCCAGGCTTTCCCTGGGCCCCTGATATTTGGGTCCCAGCAATGGAGGGAACTGGGTTTATTTAGTTTGCAGAAGTAAAGGCTGGGGGGGATTTAATAGCAGCCTTCAACTACCTGAAGAGGGGTTCCAAAGAAGGTGGAGCTGGACTTGCTCTCAGTGGTGACAGATGACAAAACAAGCAGCAATGGTCTTAAGTTGCAGCAAGGGAAGTTGAGGTTCGATATTGGGAATACTCTCTCACTAGGAGGGTGGTAAAGCACTAGAACAAGGTACTTAAAGAGGTAGTGGAATCTCCACCCTTGGAGGTTTTTAAGGCCCCACTCAACAAAGCCCAGGTTGAAATGATCTAGTTGGGGCTGGCCCTGCTTTGAGCAAGGAATTGCACTAGATGACCTCCTGAGGTCCCTTCCAACCCAATTTTCTAGGATTCTATGACCACTGTGCACAACATGCTTCCAGAAGCTGCTCTCCCAGAGCCTCTTGTTTTGTGCTTCCTGGGGCAGACCCTGAGGCACGAACAATCCCAACCCAGCTCTCCTCAAAGCCGTGGAAGCTCCAAGCCCAGCTGGCCCTTGGGCACGAACCAACCAGGCACTTCCTACCTGTGACCTGGAGCTGCTGCCTCAGGAGCAGCAGGCGCTGAAGGTCCTCCTCTGCCTCCACAACATGAGCATCAAAGGGCAGCTCATTGGAGCCCAGCAGCCTGGGGCTGTACTTTCCGGCATCGTAGTCATCCAGACTCTGCTGGATCAGGTCCTCCTCCATGAGCACTGCTTCCCCCTCCCCATCCCCCTTGGCCTCCGTCTCAGCCTCTTCCCCAGGCTCCGAGGAGGGGCCAGGCTGCACTGAGGTGCTCTCTTCTGGGTCGGGCCTACAAGGCAGAGGAGATAGGTGACACGGATGGGCACTGGAAGAGTCCCAGCCCCCATGATTCCCAAACATTTTCCAGCCACAGCCCCCAGTTGCAGTAGGGCTATTACCTGCAACCCCTGCACATGCTCACTGCTGCTCATGTGCAGGGCTCCCCACATCTCCCTGCCCAGGGTAAACAAGTAAGCCTGCTCCTACCCTGCGGGAAGCAAAAGCACACCCAGCATGACTTAGCAACTTCAGTCAGGGGCAAGCTCCCTGATGTAGCTCTCGTTGTGGGTCAGGGGACAGCTGGAGCCCTGTCCCATTAACTGTGGGCACATGGGGTAATCAGTGGCTCCATGGGATTTGTGTCTCCTAGTTCAGGAGTCCCTGCCCTAGACACTTCATTGTGACAGGAGGGGCGATCAGCCAGACCACTTCAAGGGCTGTGCTCCAGGAGTTGGAGGCAGAGGAAGGAAGCCTCAATGCTGCCCTCTGCTGGACACACTGCAGACCTACTCCACAGCCATCAACTCGGGGTGTCATCAGGTTACCCTACAGGAGCTGCAGGCCACAGAGTCCAAACCAACCCCAAGCACCGCACAAGCATGGCTATTCCTAAAGCCATCCTAAGGCCACTGATATCTCAGTTTAATCCTGAGCAAAACCATGTTGTGACCTACACTGCAGAGGACTCTGAAGCAGGAAAGCAGCCATGGGCTGGCTGATGCACCTGCCTATCTTAAAAATGGACATTCCTTGGCCAGTGCAGCCCACGGCTTCTGGAGCAAGACGGGAAGGGCCCGGTGCACTAAGGTTTCCCTGTGGAAGGCTGGGAGCACCTTGCAGGATAGTTCTCGCAGGGATGGCAGATACTGAACATCAGGGGAGCCCTAGCACATCAGCTTCTTTCCTGCGATCCTCAGGAAAGAAACTAGTGCTGTGCTAGGGGTGTAGGGGCAGCAGAGCCAGGGAGAAGGGGAAGCTCATTGCAGCCTACATACCAGCACTCCCCCCTCATTCCCAATAATTGCTAGGCCCCGGGTTCTCCCAAATGGTAGGGGATTTCCTGACCCCAGAGGAATGAGAATCCTTGGTAAAGGACTCTCCAAGTGTGAGAAAAGAGAACCTGCCCTGCAGTGCTCCCCTGCAACAGCTCTTGTAGCCACTTCAGCTGTACTGCCTGGATGCAAAATCTCCCTGGCTCAGGGACACTGGATAGGGCCTTTCACTACACAGGGACATGAAGCCTTCATCAACAAGGGAAGTGCAAAGGAATACTAGCAACATTCAAGGGCTGGACATCTGCACTGGGGCTACATATGCCTGGTGGACCCCTTCAGGCACACAGTATAGTTGAGGCACCAGCACCGAGTCAGTCTGCCCCCACACCAGACCCTGAGAGGACAGCTCAGCCTTCAAGGATCAGCACCCCCCTCACAGCCCTTCAGACTCGCCCCTGGTCCCTTGTTCCTGCCCCTGGAGCTCTGGCTGTTTTATGCAGGCCACCCCATTCTGCTGGCATGCCTCACAAATCAGGAAACAGGTGTCAAGGTAGGGCAGGAGCAGTGGCAGGCACTGAACACAGGGGCCTTCTCTGAGCCCCATGTGCTGACTGCTGGCCCATGCTGCACCTTAGGGACCAAAGGCATCAGAGGAAGCTAACAGGGTAGCTTACGTAAGAAAAAAACATACCTGTCACTGGGGGAAGATGGGTCCTTCTTGAGGATGGGGAAGAGTGGCTCACTCTCCACACCCTGCTCCTGCTTCAACTTGTACAGTTTCTGACGCAGCACATCCTGGTGTCTCTCCCGCAGCCTGCAGGGAAGCAGTTACCAGCAGATGTTGCATTGCTCCTGATGCAGGCCTGACAGAATGGGTGCCCACCCACTCCAGTTCAGCACCACTCGCATGAGACTGTAGCAAGGTAAAGCACTTTGGCTCCAAGCTCAGGTCCCCTCCCAGCCAAAAAAGGGATTCAGTATCAGGCAGCAGGAACTTCTCCATTCAGAGAGGAGGAGGGGATTCAATGACACCTGCCTTTGTCATCCACAGTATCTGGACCCATCCCTCTGCACCACAGGCTGAATGTTTCCTCCAGCCCAGTCAGGATGACTTGGAGTGCAAACCACCCCTTCCACCCCCCTGCCAAGAAAGGATGCAATCTGCAGCCAGTTGGCAGGAGTTGTGCTACTGCTGGGCTTGGAAAGCTGCCCAACTTTGTGGTTGTTGCACCTACCCAAAGCCTCCCCATGTGCCCAACCAGCTCCCACCAGCTGCACCCTTACCTGGCCCGGGCCATATACGCCTTGAGCTGCTGCAACAGGCTTTCCCAGTAGCCAATGTCTAGGTTGGGCCCACCTGCCCGGATCTTGCCCTCAATGCCTTGGTAGAGAGCTTGCAGCTGGTTGTACGTCTTCCCCTTGAACACAGACTGCACATCTGAGCTGACAGAGGCGTTGACTCCTTCTCGGCGTTCTCCTGCCACATGGACATGAAAGGGTTAGTGTCTCCCAGGTCCAATAGGCATGGGACCCCAAACTCTAGCTAGGAGAGTGGGGGTGCCCATGAGCCCAGTCCTCCAGGATTGTGCGCTCCCTGACTGATTGCAGAGGAAGCCAGGCTGAGATCTGCCACTGCCAAGTTGGAGCATGCCAAGATTTTGTTATTCACGGGCAGGGGGCCCATGGTCTGTGCTGTGCTGCTCTCACCACAAAGTGTTGTCTGGTGTAAGCTTAGCCTGTGCCTGCCCA
>NW_017729018.1:4060389-4061650 GCF_001723915.1 Gavialis gangeticus | reverse complement strand
TGGGAGAGTGAGAGAGAGGGGTGGTGGGGAGCCCTGAGAGTGCAGAGGGGCGGCGGGGAGCCCCGAGGGCAAAAGGAGGGCCGAGACATAACAGGGCCAGAGTCAGATTACACCAGCACCATCTGCGAGGCTTGGGCTGCGGTTAGGGGAGGAAAAAGAGCTGCAGATAGCACCCCCTGTCATCGGGGTGCATATAAATGGGCAGCCTCCTGCTAATTACAGCAATAGTGGCACTCCTGTCACAAAAGGGAAAATGCCTTACCCAGCAGAGCTGTTGGTCCTGCCCTGCATCCCTTGCTAACCTGGTCCTGGGCTCCCCACAAAGTTCTGCCAGTGCCCTTCACATCTGCCATGCAGGTACCTGAAACCAGAGTCCTGGAAACCTCCTGCAATGTATCTACCTCATCTGAATTCTCCCTCACAATGTCCCCTGTTCCCTATGACCTTCAGTCTTCTGATCCCTTGGCATCAGTTCATACCCCTCACTATCAACCCACAATGTGTACTCCTGTTTGAACTGAGCTTTCAACCCTTTGCAGCAATGGCTTTGGGACATTTTTAGCAGCCAGCATGCTCTTCAGGGGTTTGGCAGAGGAGTTGTAGTTGAGCTTATTGGAACAGATTAGTCTTAAACACAAGAGACTCAAGGAGGGGAATATAAATTGGAAACAACTACATTGTACAACTGCTCCCGGCTCTTGCTTCTAACCAGCTGCCCAATCCTATATAATGAACATGACTTAATAATTATGCATCTCTTAAAAGCCAGTGTCCTTACAACTGGGCAGAGTCATGTAAATTCTTTTTGTTCACATCTTCACTGATTGTGAACCAGGACTCCAAATGTCAAAATGCTCAGCAGAGGGGCAGGAGCAGTCGGCACAGTGTGGTGTCTGCCAGCTGCAGGTGCCTTAGAGTCTGACTGCGTAGATCACGGGTGTCCAACCTTTTTGAATGTAGGGCCAGATCATGAACTTTTTATCACCCAGTAGGCCGGCGAGCCATATTCATATTTTATCACCCCACGGGCCGTATGTTGGACAAGCCTGAAATAAGGCAAAGCTGGCATAAACCCCCACCTGTGCTCAGCTAGTGACAAACTACAGCAAATGATGTCTTGGACCAGCCATCCCAACAGCTGGGGCCCCCCTTCTGCCTACTGCGACCACAATTTGAAGGCAGCCCCAGAAGATATTTGACAGCCATGTTAAAATATGTAACCAAACTGATGTAGCCGGTGCTCTCATGCAGGCCAAGGGAC
>NW_017729018.1:4049862-4050193 GCF_001723915.1 Gavialis gangeticus | reverse complement strand
ATGCCACTGCTTCCCCAGGCCTTGCCCACACCAGCAACACCGTTGCCCAAAGTCTTGGCAGTGCTCAGGCAGATGCAGCTGGGGACAAGCCAACATGTGAGATGGCGGACAGTGGAACTACGGGAGCGAAGCCGGTTCCCAGCCTGGCAGGGTCTCAGGCCCGGTCTGCCCAGGGTGGCTCCGCTCCTCCGCGTTTCCCTGCAGCGAAGGCACATGGCCCCCAAGAGGGCGCAGGCAGCCGCTGTGGCAGGAGAGCAGCACCCAGCCCAGTTGCAGGGAGCGACAATCCCCCCCTCCCAACCCTGAGTAGCGCAGTCCAAGGGGGGGCCGC
>NW_017729018.1:4044539-4044862 GCF_001723915.1 Gavialis gangeticus | reverse complement strand
CCCCCCCCCCCCGCAACCAGAAGCCTCTGCCTGCCTTGGCTTTCACTGCTTCCCTGTGCACCAGCTCCCCTGGGCTGAAATTGACAAACTGTGGGAGCACAGGCCTGCACCAGTATCTCAGGGCCAGGAGCGAGAGGGGCACGTGTGTTTATAGGGCGAGTCCCGCACCCCCCCCACCCTACACATGTACACACTCCCTGCCTTTGCACTGCCATATATGCAGACCCCTACACTCACACACTCCAGCCTTCCTCCCTACAAACCCCATACCCACATGCACCCTCACCCCACACCAACCCCCCCAGAAAACCTCCATATACACC
>NW_017729018.1:4037782-4043119 GCF_001723915.1 Gavialis gangeticus | reverse complement strand
CTGTGCACACAGCCCTGGTGGCCTCAGCACTGCGAGCCTGGAGCGTGAGCCCCGGCACACACCAGCCTCCGCCACTTCACCCCGCAGAGGTCACGCCAGGACCCCACCTGCTGAGGCCCCCTGGGGGCTGCCCTGCTGGCTGCCTGTGCTGGGCACTGTGCCCTGTTCCTGCCCCACAGCCACTGAGCCCGGCAGGTCCTGGGAGGCGGGCAGGATGTCGGGGGCAAGGGGCCAAGCCGGAGACGAGTAAAAGCAGGCGCTGTCCTCAGCTCGTCCCAACAGGCACAGCCAGGGCAACCCCACACCACGCAGCCCTCAGGGTGGCAACAGGACCCACCTCACGTGATGTGGGAGGTCACACGAGCCCGGCCCCGCAGGGGGGTGCAGCTCCCCTCCCCCACCTGTCTGTCCCGAGCGAGGGACCTTGGGCCACAGAAAATGGCTTGGTGGGCTATACGGCAGCCCACTGGCTGTACATTGGACATGCCTGTTCTACATGTTTGATTTTTAGAATTTGGTATTTTTCTGGTTCTGAGATGGCAAAACCCCTTGCTGAAAGGAGTATTTCCAGGGACAAGGGGAGGGACTTCTGGTAGCAAAGGTTGGGGTTTAGGGGGTGGGACTTCCGGTCCCAAGATGGCCACCAGGGGGCAGGGCACCTGTCAAGGGGCAGGGCTACCCGAGCCCTCAACAGCTTGCAGAAACACAATAAGTGGTCCTCCACCCAAAATAATTGCCTGCCCCTGTCCTAACCTGTGAGTTCTGGCAGACAGCTGTCCCTGCCCTCTCACCTGGTCCCTTCCCAGAAGCCTCCAGTTTCCGCAGCTTGGAGATCTCATCCTCAGTGATGATGGTCATGTCCCTCCAGAAATCCACATTCTTCCCTTGCTCCAGCTCCATGTAAACCTGCAATTAAGGAGCATACGGAAGTCAGGGGTCTGTCCTTCGCTGCTGTCTGCATCAAGCTGTTGGCCCCTGCTGGTGCTGCTGTTCTATTGACTACTATGCAGGTGAAAGGATGAGTGCAAGTTGGGACTGAAACTGTGGGTAAAGGAGAGGAAGAAGCATCAGCAGCTCCCAACCTCACCAGCAGAACATGAAGCCCTGGTGGTAGAAGGTGAGGAGGGATGGACCAGGAAGGAGGATGCTTGTCTGTGCTCCCCACAGAACAGGTACCTGGATATCCTCTAAAAGATCCTCCATGTCAGATACCGTCAGGCCATTCAGGAAAGTGTAAGGCTCATGCATCTCCACTGCTAGGTCATCATCCTCTGCACTAATGTACTTGGCCAGCAGGTCAATAGGCTTGGCACGGCCATCCCGGATCCGGATCTTTGATCTGCACGTGACAGGAGGGTCCAGGGTGAGCACTGGGAGCCTGGACCCTCCACCAGCCCTTCCCACAGCTGAGCCACTGGTGCCTGCTTACCGCAGCTTGGCCTGCTGGAGGTGGAAGTTGTCCTCTTGCTCCTCCCAGGTTTTGAAGTGCTCTGCCTCCTTCTCCCGTTGCAGCATCTCCAGCTCCTGCTCACGCATCGCCTTTTCCCGCTCCCGCTCCAAGCGCAGCTGCTTCACCTACTCAGCAGAGGGGGAAGCTGGTATGGAGCAGAGACCAGCACTGCTGCTCCCCACAGTGCTGATCTGAGAACAGGAACTCAGACAATACTTTAAACAGAGCCCAGCACTCAATCCCACATGCCCTCTGCTTGGTCTCATCCTGAGTAGGGAGAGCTGGAGGTCCATGAGAGCAGGCGCTGGGAACCAGAGGGAGTACTTACCTTCTGCAGTTCCAGGCGATTGTCCTCCTGGATTTGTTTGTTTCTCTCCTTCAGCTCCTTCTCTTCCAGGTGGCTGATTCCTTTCTTCTCCAGGGCCTGAAAGCATTCATGCATTAAGAGGATGTGTGGAGCCCCATGTCCCTCAAAAGGCTTCTCAGCTGCCATCTAACAGGAACTCCTAACAGGCTTCCACACAGAGCATTCAGTACCTGCCATACATACCCTTCAACAGCAGACCCCCCGTGCCCAACTCCCCAACAAGCTATGGAAGAATTTAGCCCCTGCTGCCTCCCAGAGAAGTTGCTACTGAACTAGAACTGAGGTAGAACTAGCTGGCAGGCACCACGAATTTAGCCTCAAGTCTGAACATACAGAAATCTCCCTTCGATTTCAGGTGATAAGTGCATTAACTGGCAGCTAGGGGTGTGCAAAGCGGGCCCTATTCAATTCGAATTCAGATTCAGCCTGAACCAGGGACAGTGACTTGATTCGGCCAAATCTGAATCTAAAGATTCAATGCTGGTTCAAAGAATCAGTGATTCAGACATAGACACAGCTCTAAAAGTTTTTTCTACATACCTTGAGATAGCAGGTGTGACTTGTAATCACTGTGATGCTTGGGCACATGGAGTGTCCCACAGGAGTGTGGGGGGGCCCTCCATGTGCTCAGTGGCAAACCCAGAAATGGACTGCAACTACTTCCAGTCCACTTCCAGGTCTGCTGGGGAGTGAACTGGGAGGCCTCCCCACGCCCTCTCATCTTGGCGACTGGCTGCAGGGGAACCCCAGGTGCCCTCCCAGACCCAGGAGGCACCAGTCACTGAACTGGGGAGGTATGGGGGTAGGGCCCAGCACGCTCCCCATCAGACCTGTTAGTGGACTGGAAGTGCTTCTGGTCCACTTCTGGGTCTGCTGCTGAGTGCGCTGGGGAGCCCCTTGCTTTTCTGTGGGATGCTCCATGCGCCCCAGCATCACAGCATTCGTGAGCCCCGGCTACCTAGAGGTATATAGAAAAAACATTCAAAGCTGTCTGTATGTCTGAATCTTCCTGAATCAATTCGGAGGGCTCTGATTTGATTCAGAGAGATTAAGGGTCCTCTGATTCTATTCGGATTCAGCCACAGAATCGGGCCAAACCTGCACCAAATCGAAGCAGGGACAAAGTTTTGTACAGCCCTACTGGCAGCTGTGGGTTAGCTCATTCCATTGTCTGTAACCCAAGGCATGTGACCCTGAAACATGGCTCTGGGACTGCAAAAGCAGCTGCCCACAACTGCAGAGAAAGGACATTACCAGGTCAAATGGCTTGAGCAAGGATTCCAAGAAGGCAGGTGCAGGTACAAGGGAGGGCACCTCCTGCAGGGCCTGGAGCAGCTTTTGCTGTCACGCCTTTGTCCTCTCTTATCCTTATACAACTTGGGTGACTCACTCAAACTGAGCTTTGCCTTGGGTAGCAGCTGAGACCCAATTATCCGATGATGGGGAGGCAACCTCATTTCTCCGGCACCCCACAGCTGGTTGAGTCTGAAGTAAGAACTCACCTTGCTCCAGATGAAGGTGCCTAGCAAGTTGTTGTCCCCAAAGGGGTTGTCAGTGTTGGTGTAACCCATGTACTCCTCGCCCCATCCCATCTTCTCACGTTTTTTCCTCTCCTTGGCCTCCTTCTTCGCCAGCCGCCGGGCCCTCTTTTCCTCGGGTGTCTCCAAAGCTTTCATCAGTGCAGCCTGTTGCTTCTTTTCTTCCTTCAACCTCAGACGCTCCTTAAGGCTCAGCTGCTGCCCTGAGTCCTCCCTGGAGCTCTGGGAACGTGAGGGAGAGGGAGATGTGACAGAGGACACTGAAGACCAGGAGCTGGATCTCTTCCTTCTCCTGTCCCTGCTGCGGCCTCTCCTCTTTTCTCTCTCCCCTTCCGAGTCGGAACTGGAGGGACGATCTCGTGACCGAGAGCCATGTTTCCTTTGGCTTTTGTGGTGCTCGTCTCTACTCTTGCTTTTCTTCTTTTTCCAGCTGCGTCTCTCCTCCCCGGAGTCAGAACTAGGAGAGAGAAACAAGGCTCTAGAGATAGCTACAACCCCAGGAAACACTGCACAGTAGCACTCAGTGCCTCTACGGTACTCTGCGCATACAGCTGGTTCATAACTCTCTATAGTGGCAGATGAAGTTCAGTGTAGGTAAGTGGGAAGCGATGCACATGGGCAAAAATAACCCAAATTGTACCTATACAATAGGTTCTGCATTAGCTGTCACCAGAAAGAAAAGAGATTTAGGACTCATTGTGCACAGTCCACTAAAAACATCAGCTCAGTCCTCTGTAAGGCCGTGCGAAGCTTTGGGTGGCCAAATCTCTGAATCAAATCAGGGGACCAATTTAAAGGTCCAAATCGATTCAAAGCTCTCCGAATCTTTGGAAAAGATTCGGAGAGCTCTGATGATTCGAGCAGTCCCCGGGGGCTGCAGCAGGGAGCTACAGCCACTCTGAGCTGGTAAGTACTAGGGGAGGGGGGAAGGGACCATTGGGGGACCCCTGACCCTCATCCGCTCCCCCAGACCCCACCCATGGCTGCCCCACCCGTCCCAGTTCCCAGTAATTTAACAAAAAGGCCCAGTGCTCACCAGGGTGCTGCCAGGAAGGGGAGCAATCCCTGCTGCCCCCCACTGCCCCACGCTGCATGGGGGGCTCTGCATGAACCTCCTGACGCACCCCAGCCCCTCTGTGGCTGCCCCACCTGGGCCAGCTCTGGCCCTTTAAGAAAAAAAAAAAAGGAGAAAAACCAAGACTCACTGCTCCTGCAGCAGCCCCCAGGGTTTGGGGGCTCATGCAGAGCTCCCCATGTGGCACGGGGCAGCGGGGATCGCCCCCACTGACGGAAGCAGTGAGCACAGGGCTTTTCTTGGGGGGGGGTGGTTCCTTAAAGAGCCAGAACTTGCCTGGGTGGGGAACCCATGGGGAGGCTCATGCAGAGCCCCCCCCATGCAGTGTGGGGCAGTGGGGGGCAGCAGGGATCACCCCCCGCCCAGCAGCACCTGGGAGCCGGGGCAGGCAGGGCAGCCCATCTTTGCTGCTTCACACAGGCCTAGTGCTCCGCAGTTCTCGACATAGTAAACAAAACAGTAGGATGACGAAGAAGGGAGCCCTGCAGAAAAAACCTGAAAGCACCCTACGTCCCTTCACAAACCGGCGGGGCATCCACACCTAGCGCAGAGCCGAGCCGTGGGGCTGGGCCGGACGTCCAGGGATCATCCAGCCCAACCGCCGGTCTGAGACGGGTCAGCCCCGTCCAAGCCACCCCGCACACCCACCGTGGGCCCCAGCGCAGCGTCCGACCCTGCCACAGGTAAAGCCGGGGATCGTCAGGATCGACCCAAGACCCGAGAGAGGAAGGGAAAGCACTGCCCGGGTCTGGTCCCCGCCCCGGAGCCGCAGGCGGTGCGGAGAAGGGCCCCGGCCTATTTCCACCCCGGCGGGGGAAACAGGGGAAGATCCCCGCGAGTGTCCCCGGGCCGCTGTCGCCCTGCACCAGGCCGCGCTCCTGCGCCACGGGCAGCGGGGCCCGCTCCC
>NW_017729018.1:4036886-4037771 GCF_001723915.1 Gavialis gangeticus | reverse complement strand
CGCCCGTCCGCCGCTATGCCCCGCCCCACCCTACCCTACCCTACCCGCTCGGGCCGCAGCTGCTCGGTGCCCCCGGCAGGCACTGGCCAGGGCAGCTATGGATTGGTGGGGGGGCGACGGGACGGGCGAGGCCCCAAGCGGAAGGGGCGGGGACTGCCCCGGAAGAGGCGCAGGGCCCTCTAGCCGCTCCTTGTGGGTGGGAGGATCCAAGCCTCATCGCTGCCTGAGGTGCGAGGTCCAGCAACAGTGAGCCTGCACAATACCGGCGCAGTAATAGTGAGCATGCAAAAATATTGCGGTGTAGTAATAGTGAGCGTGCAAAATGCTCTCTCCAGCCCAGGAAGAGCAGAGAAGAGCTGCAGCCGGGGCAGGTGTCTGTGCCCCTTGCTTGCAAAGAACATCTCTGACTCTTTTAGCCGGTCAAGTGCAGGAGATCACATCTACCCCCAGAACCGTGTCTGCCCCATCCTTACGCGACTCGGCTACAACCAGCACTGCCAGCGTATGTGACCTGCAATCCCAAGTCACTTGGAAGGAGCCATAACCAACTTCCCGGTTTGCTGTCAGCACTTTGACATCGGCTGCCTCGAAATAAAAAAAATCACCTCTACTTTGATGACCCAGTTCTCACTCACTGGCAAGTTATACTGAGTAATATAAAATAAGATGATGACTGAATTTGCATACTTATTTGCATATTGTTTCAGTGTACAGTAGTTTTTCAGCAAATACAATAATTTTGAGTTTCCAGTACAAATAATTTCATATTCAAGACCTGCCAACACTGTTCAGAAGCCCCACCCCCCCAGGGTTACACACAGGTTCATCACTTCTTTCATACGCTGAGCTGCTTCCGACAGTTTTGTAACTCAGTAAGTGGCTGGG
>NW_017729018.1:4031041-4031886 GCF_001723915.1 Gavialis gangeticus | reverse complement strand
TGCCTCGAAATAAAAAAAATCACCTCTACTTTGATGACCCAGTTCTCACTCACTGGCAAGTTATACTGAGTAATATAAAATAAGATGATGACTGAATTTGCATACTTATTTGCATATTGTTTCAGTGTACAGTAGTTTTTCAGCAAATACAATAATTTTGAGTTTCCAGTACAAATAATTTCATATTCAAGACCTGCCAACACTGTTCAGAAGCCCCACCCCCCCAGGGTTACACACAGGTTCATCACTTCTTTCATACGCTGAGCTGCTTCCGACAGTTTTGTAACTCAGTAAGTAGCTGGGGCAGCCCCTGCCTGGCTTGTGAGACCCAGCAAGACTGAACAGCAGTGACATGCACAGTGACATGTGCAGGCACTCATTGCATTTGCTAAGGAGGGCCTCAAGGTTTGCAAAAATGTTCCCAAAAACAGAACCTGGTCAAGACAAAGCTGCTAACAGTAGGTTTGTTACATCAAGTTCAAGGAATGCAAAGAAACAGAGACAAATGCATTAATAACCTATTTATTAGAGATCCTTTCCAAAAAATAAAGGGAAGGGCAGAAGGGGAAGCAGAAATGAGGAGGATGTTGCATACAAGTGTCATTAGTTCGTGTCAGCAGTAGTTGTATGGTTTATACAGAAATGCCACAGCTCTGGATTCAGAGGTGCAGTCCCCTCTAAAAAAGGAACCCAAGCTTAGAGATTGTCAAAGTATCAGACAAAAAAAGTGTCTCGTGGAAGCCTCCTAAAGAGTTAAGGGACATGCACAGTTTCATAAATCACAGAGTAAAACAGAACAGAAATATGACTTGATACCATTTAAAAACAAAAAAAAAAAAAAAAAA
>NW_017729018.1:4027167-4031020 GCF_001723915.1 Gavialis gangeticus | reverse complement strand
AAACAAAAATATGACTTGATACCATTTAAAAAAAAAAAAAAAAAAAAAAAAAGAAAGGGTTTTGTCCAGCATTTAACTTCGTTAACTGGAAATTGGTTTGCTGGAGTTAGACCACATGCTTGCAAAGGGTCAGTGGTCACAGTCCAAGTTTTCATTCCAGGAAACAAACACTTGGGAGTACTTACAGACATTAGCTAGCTCATGTCAATGGCCAATTAACTCCAGTCTACACAAAACTAGAAGTCATAGAAATTTCATATACAGAGGGAAGGAGGGAGAGAGAGAGAGAGAGAGAAGGGGGGGCGGGGAAAATCAAGAATGAGCACATTATGGAGTCTAGGAAACAAAAATCACCAACAGTTTGATGAGAGGACTCCACTATTGACAAGAGTATTGCATTTGAGCTAAGTTCATGATTCCAAGAGGAGAACATTGCATCTAAACTGTCTCACAAAATGCCTTTGTTTTAATACAGTACAATAGTTCAAATAGTATTCACTTTCTTAGCAGTAGCAGCCATCATAGACAAAACAGGGTGCAATCTCACGCTTAAGAGTATTTACAGAATTTTTTTTGTTTATTTTTTTTTTTACACTAAAATGGGAAAAATATTTTAGGAACCATTCCCATTGGGTTTTGGGTAAGGCAATTAATTCACTAGACATTATAAATAGTTTGTTTGCCTCTTGGGTTTACATCAAAGACTACAATATGCTTTGTCACATAGCCTAGGAACAATTACCACTGATTTACAGTTCTCTGAAAAAAGATTTCCAAAAAAGCATTCATGACTTAGAAAACAAACAAAAAATAAAAACATGACAATATCCATGGACTCTCATCATATTTTCCACCAAAGAACCCCCCCCCACCTCCCCAAAATACCCTACTTACATACATTCTTTACATGATGCACACATATGGAGCATACATAAAAAATGACCTTGTAATATGAACTTCAGATATAACAATATACTTGGGTCTAATGTAGACTTCAAAGAAATCAGACATGATCCAATAAGCCTGAGCTATCTCATTTGCCTTTCCGTTTATAAACAGGGCAGTGATGCTGGGTGGGTGTGTGAAGAAACAAATACTACCGCTGGTTCTAGCTACTTGAAGGAGCGGACAGAGCAGTGTTTCAGGGGCCAACTGTCTGAGGAGGACTGGGACCATGCAAGCAGAGAGCTCCTGTCAGCACAGGTGCCCCTGCCACGGACCACAGCCACGCCAGCTTCAGTGCCAAGATTCTTCATCTTTTTGTGGCTTCAAGGAAGGCCTCCAGAAGTGCAATTTCAGCTTGGTTAGCTAGATACTACTGGACAGGGGGAAAGACAACAAAATATCAGAATGCTGAAGAGTTAGCCGCAGTAGAGGATACAGCTGAGGATCCCACGTTCTTTCACCAGAATCTTGGGGCTTTCATTTCAAAGACTTGGACAAAGTCCCTCTCGAGCAGCAGTGTTTGCAGTTGTGGGGTTTTTTTTTTTTAATGATTAAGTGCCCACAGCTGGATTCTGCTGTGTACAAGAAGTTGCTGTGGTCACCTCTGAAGACCGGCAGGCTTGTCCCCTATGGTACAACTCCCAGCTGCAAAATAGCCCACTCTGGGTTTAGTTGGTTCATCTTGTCATTCAAACTGAGGCTTCCCTTACTAGTGATCTCAACTAGAAAAGTTCAGATCATTTGTGACGGAATAACTCCTAGTGTTCATTTCTGCCAAGTAACAAGTCCAGATTCCAAGATCACAGGCCACTCCACAGACCTGCACCTTGCGAGTTCACAGTTGGCATTTCTCTGTAGTCAGAATCGCACTTCACTGCCTGGCTCCAGGCCCCTGGAGTCTAACATGACATGTTCCCTTCATAACCGTGTACCTCAGACTTCAGAAATAGTCTTACCAGAAGGCAATACCCCCTACCCCCACACCAGGCTCTTTAAGCAGGGCTGAGAGATACAAGATGAAGGGTTGGAGATGATGGACAGCAGTGATGAACAAAGCTGCTTTGAAGTCTAGACTCACTAGACTGCAGTTCGGGTGTTTATTTAATATTTCAAGCAGACATGAAGAAACTGCCTTCTCTGGCAGATATCAAGCAATATAGACCTTCACAGGTGAAGGTGTATAAACAAACCATCAGCTGCAGAACTATAAATTAAAGAAAATCCTAAACAGAACTACATAAAGGTAGCTGGGCTTCTTTAAGAGAATTCAGAGGACCAACAGAGATAGACAAAGCTCCGTTTCAAGGTAGCGAACAAATAGGTTGAGGGATGTTGGAACAAACACCCCTCAGATGCAAGGGAGCCTCAAAAGAAAGAAATTGAGAGCCCCTAGGAAAAGCCACTTACTGGGTTAGTAAACTGCACAAAGCTGCCATCCTGAAGTCCACACAGGGTGGAAAAACTCTAGTCCAAAGGATGGAAAAGGAGAGAGTTTCAATCATTCACACTGCACAGGGAGCCTCTCTAGTAATGGAAATGGGAGTTCAGCTAGGGCAACTTGTTGTGGACACAACTGTACAATACATGATAGTGCAATGCTTTTGAGTGAAGAAGGATTGAACAGGACAACATGATTTCTATGACTGACCAACTTCTCCCTGCCTTCCCCCTGCACTGGGGAAAAGAGGGTTGCATTTTTGTTGTTGTTTTGGAGTGGGGGGGTTGGTAGAGTTGCTCTATTACAGTTACACTGCCTGCCACAAGGTGCCTAGATATTTGGAATCCTAATGCAACTCCAGCATGCCTGCTGAAAAGAGTCAGAAGCTAAAGATTTGCATACACAAGAATTTACCCTCAAAAGCCATATTTTGGTCTAGAAAACACACAGTAAACAAGAACGTTTGAAGGGCCATATCACAAAAGGTGGCTCTGGGCTTTGCTTTGCCTCTTGTTAGTAACCAATGGAAGTCTACACTTGCCATGTTCATTACTACAGATGCCTTGTCCTTGTAATGCAGAGAATCATTATTGTTTTTTGCTGGAGATGCACAGATTAATAGTCTGTGCATCTCCAGCAATAAAGGAATAAAGTCCTGCTCTTGAGCCTTGGGCAATCAGAGGTGCCAAACTTTAATCAGTCTATTCTTTAAAAGATCTACTGATGCTAAAAATCTGATTAACCAAAGGGAAGGCACATTATCTTTCAAGTTCTGGAAGAGGTGGTCCTGGCCTGTCTTCAAAGTTACTCCTCAAGGCTAATTTCTTTAATATGAGACAGAAGGATCTGGGCCGTCAGAGCTCCGGTTAACCTTGCTTGGAATTGTGGCTGCTCAGCACTTTGGAAAAATGAGGCTAGAAGTTTAACCTGGTTTTGAAATCTCATCTTCAGCACTCCAAGGTACGTTAAATCGACATATTGCACACTTCCCCAAACCCCTCCCCCAAACTCCTTCGGAGAGCTGGCCACCAGGTGAGCCTGTACTGAGCCCTACAAAAATACCACTGACAAATGGGAGAGTTCAAACAGTAAAACAGTGCTTAATGTGAGACAGGACTGTGACTGATAAAGCCTTTGTGAACTTGTCAGAGAAAGGGCCCTAATGGAGCAATGTGATTTGCTGCCTGAATGGTACATGTAACAGCAGCATATCTTAAGGGCTGCTATTAAGAGAAGAGTGTTTCCGTTAATAACAACAAAAAAGCATTAAAAAAAGAATATTCTAGATTAATAAATACAGGACATCAAACAATAACCAGCTCTGAGAAGCCTGCCCTGCCCTGGAGCACTACACATTTACCAAGTCTTCAGTCTCTGTGTGGGAAGGATTAGAAATCTGGGCTTTACATCTTTTAATAGCAGGATGATAAGAAGTCATTTGATGAAGGCCCTTAGCACTTTGGTAGCTGC
>NW_017729018.1:4005336-4022167 GCF_001723915.1 Gavialis gangeticus | reverse complement strand
TATTTGATTCCTTAATTGCATACATCCCCATTGGACCATAATTCTTCACTTAGCTCTCACATTTACTCAGGCTATGGACAGACATACAAAAAGCTGGAGCCTGAATTGATTCAGTCTTTGCAGGTTAGTCTGACTTGCCTAGATTGAAGCAATTTGCAAGTGAATAGACATTCATGAAATGTAGGCACGTGCTTACAGCTGCTCGGGGAAAGCTTCTAATGCTCCTACCCAGCCAACCTGCCTTTTGGAACCTGAATTTAAAGACAGCCCTGAGTGCTGATGTCCTTCACAAACTGGACAGACTGTGATACCAACTCATCAGCTCTTTGCATCCAACACCTCCAGATCAGGGTCTTTCCTTCTCCCCTCCCCCACCCACTGCTTTTGTGGGGGAAGTTAGAGAACAGCATTAAAAAGCAACCCTTAATCCTCTTTCCACCAAACACAATGGAGGGCACAAACAAAATCCAACCTGTTTCTAGGCTTCCGTTGCTAGATAGGATTGCTAGAGAAGTCTGGACCAAGCATTATTGCATCCTGCTACCACAAGGATGAGCTTAAGCAGAACACTGCTTCATGCTATTTCATGGCAAAGCAAAGCCACATTTTGTCTGTCTCATCCAAAGCTTGCAGGCCTCAAAGAACAAGCTGTCCACAGCAGAGGCCCAGGTGCTATATTACCCATCTGGCTCTCCATGACTGCATGTACAGTAGCATGTGTCATACTCCCCAGCACAGACAGAAGCCAAGAACTGGGCTTCTGTTACTGCCTTTAACATGCAGGGTGTATGTGCGTGCATGCACATCTCCTTGACCAGCCTTTTTGGGGTATGAGGGGCAGAGGGGCAGGAGAGGAGAATGGAAGGGGTGGACACCTGTGAACCTCCTGTTCTGTGCCCCTTGCTTATCCATCAAAAGATACAGCTATGAATATGCCAAGTACTACGTGATTTCAGTAGAATGCAGCACAGATTACACCAGAAGTGGGTGAAGGGGGCTTTGGAACTCATATTTATGAGGCAGAAAGTCTGTGGAGATGTGCACAGTTCTCATCTTTCCATGCCCACTCACCAGCCTGCATGGACAGCAGTCTGTTGGGAACATCCATATGTTAGCTGATAAAAGGACACAGCAGACCAAGTATGAAGGGTAGAATGGATCTCCAGCCCAACATAGAGCATATGGTGAAAGCAGCATCCCTGTCAGAGGAGAGCCAAGGTGACCACCTCACTATTGCCACATTTCTTTGCTTTCCATACAGATTTACAAATTAACTGTAGCCATCACTAACTGTTTCAAAAATTGAGATAAAAATAGCATGTCTAGTTTGGAGTGCTTTAGTATAGGAACAATTTTACTGAATAGCCTTTAAATATACTGCATTTATATAGCACCTTTCATCCAAGGGTCTCAGTGCTTTAATTGAAGTGGATATTATTCCCATTCATACATGGGAAAACTGAGGCACAGAGTGGTTCAGTGACTTAGATAGGTCACACAACAAATCAGTGAGAGTCTGGGTAGGACTCTGGCCCCCTTGATTCTCAGTCCTGCTGTCTGGGGTTAGACCACACTGCTGCCTCAGTCATGGAGCTATTCCTGTTGTGCCCTCCCCAGTGAAGATCTGCCCTCTTGCCACCTCCAGTGAGGTTTCACACTGTTTATGAAGCACATAAATATGACAACCAAAAAAAGTGCAGTAAACTAAACTTTTAAAAAAGCACGTTTGTGCTGTGTCTGTGCAAAGATAAAATAAATACATGATTACAAAATTAAAAAGGTTCACAGTATCACACACAGGTAGGTAGCTACAGTAGTGCACGTTTGGAAACACTTTGTTACTACCCAGGATTCTCACCACCCAGTTGAAAGTCTCCTTTGGGAGCCCTGAGCAGGAGGTTTCTTTGCTGTCCACATCTTGGATAGATATAAATACATGTTTAGAGTTGCGCTCCATTCTGAAATGCAGTGCCTGGGATCCTGCAGTGCAGCAATACTGGTGTCAGCAAGCTCTTCCCCATCCCTCTGGAACGGCTGCATCAACGAAAAGGGAACACGTCAACCTGCAGAGGGAAACGCTGGTCTCTGAGTCTTCAGTGTCTGCATAGTGATTACTGAAAAAAGCAGGGAGAAAGCAGTTAACATGTAAGCATCTCTGTAGGAATCTCATCTATCTTTGCATTTTAAGTCCTTTGAACAAAAAAAGAGGTCTGAAGAGAAAACCGTGTTCATGTTGGGCCCTCCAGTAACAGGGCAATTTGGAGATGAATGCTATGGATCACTGAGGTTTGACTGTACTAAATGATTGTGCAGGCTAAAGGCAGCTGTGTTGTCAACCTCTACCTTGATCCTGACTGCACAGCAGATCTTGCCTGCTGCCAAAGAACCAGTTGAAGTTACGCTGGGACCATACTACAGCCATGCAAGCACGCAGAAGCCAAGGTGACTTTCTCTTGCAAGCCGACATCTAGAGCCATGAGCTGGCATGCTGGCAATGCAGTGCAAGTCCTGAGCTTGACCCACCAGGCACCCACTGAATTTTTCTTATTACACTTACTGTATCGCTCTCCTCATCAGAGACAGAGTGGACTTGAGTGCTATAGTGGAGGGGGGAGTAAACCCAACTCCTCTCGTCTGTAGGCTGTCAGAATGGCCAGAGACGGCAGGGAGAGTGCAAGAGCAGCAGCAGCAGAATAGGGAGCAAAGGAGAGAAGAGGAGAAAATAAAAGGAGAAAATAAAAGAATAGGAAACAATACAGTGAGAACAGCTGTACACCAGAAAACTGAGCTTAAAACACAATGCCTGAGAAGGAGCCTCTCCTATCATTACATACCCTATCACGTTACATGCCCTATCACATGGGGCAGCCCGGCATCAGCACTATTAAATGGAGCCTCTACTTCCACTACAGTGGAGGTGGCACCACCTCCTTCCACTGCTGTAGCACTTTCTGCATGAGGATCCACAAAAGCAATCCAATCCAGGCATCGACTGAGCCTTAACTCCTGTGTGCGGCCAGCAACATCCTTACAGAGATGGGACAGACACTCAGACAAGTTCTGCAATTTGCTCGAAGTCAGGCAGCAGGTCTGGGACCAAGCTAGAATTACAATCCAACTCTTTCAGCACCCAGCCCCATGTTCTATCCATAAACCATCTTCCTGCATGCCTTCACTGGAGGTGGCATCAGTACATTCAAAGTTACTGTCACTTGAAGTTTAAAGGAACTCTTATGGTGAAACATGAAATCTTTTGATACACCTTCCTCCCCCTCTAAGTGCTAGCCAAGTGTGGAGGCTTGGCAGGTTTTGATCATCGTGAACACAGGCCATGACAGGGATCTTACTAGGTAAATCAGTAAGACAGTGAGGAAATGGAGAATAGAGAACAGGTACACAACAGGGAGGCAACACGCAACTGGATTGTTCTGGGTAAAAGCCTAGAGAGCTTACTAGCCCACAACAATATTTAAGAACCTTCTGCTTCCAGGCCACAGGAAGAAACTTGCAGCCAAAATTCAAGCCTGGCTGCCATTTCAGACATAGTCCCAGAGGAATCCACTTTTATCACAAGACTGTTTCATTTTCCCAGTTGCATTTAAAGGCATGAGGTAAAAAGGAGGATTGGATTAAGCCTGGTAAAGAGATTTACCAGCCTAGGGAAACAATGCTGAGAGTTTAGGACGTACAGCTACAATGCACCAGCAGCAGAGCTTTGAAACACTGGTGGGGGTTCCACATGCTGAATTCCATCAATAATTGCAGGCTGTGAGAACAAAGAGCAGCCAGGAGGGGGTAAAAAGTCCAGTGCTACAAACCCAGGAACATGCCTGCATGCTGAACCAAACCTACCTTACTCCACAGCTTCTTTCAACCCTAACTGATAATTACTGCTCTGGTTGAACCATGTAGCCACCTCCTCAGCCTTCTGAAAGCACTAGGTGCACATGGAAAGAGACAGTGACTAAAACTGCAGTCCTTGTTGGGTGGAGAGGAAGAAGTAGCATTTGATGCCTGGTCTTTGGTGCCAAGGCTTCCTAATGTGATGATGAATAGGAGCAAAATGGGCTCCAGTAAGAGTAGCAATTCTTGTTCTTACACATAGGTCTGCTCTGACCACTCCTCTCCACTGCCCCTCACGCAACGGCACACGATGCTCAGTCTGCACCTTGCCGTATCCTCATCCAGACTGCTTCGTGTGCCCCACACTCCTCCCTTTCCTGGTTGCAGGCAGAGGAATGGGGTGGGTATGCCACATAACCTACCGATCATGGACGATTTGAAGGTGTGCAAAGGTGCAGCGACTAGCCTAGTCAGAGTGAGCTGTGGTGGAACCTAGACTGGAGTCCCAGACCCTTGGTAGCTGCTACTGCACAAAGCTACTGCTCTGCTTCCTTTTGAAGGCAGACGGGCATATTCATTCTGCAAACAGAACTTTCAGCAGAGGGGAAAGGTAGCACTGGATGAGGAGTGGGAGCCAGGAGGGACCACAAAAGAGAAGCCACTTTCTAGGAAGAAGAAACCCTCGCATCCACCTGCTGATTCTTAGAAGGTCCTTAAGTATTAGCAGCTGACTAGCATCCTAGATGCCAGCATCCTGTAGCCTAAAAGGTCACATTTATTGGACTTTTCTCTAAGCAGTGTTCCTTCAGAATCCAGTTCTGGAAATTCAGGAGTATGTGGCCACAACTACACAAATACTGAAGCACAGCTTAGCTAATGTCACGTGCTGCCAAACATGCTAGCAGTAAAGGGTTAAATAACAGGCTGAATTTTACCAAGAGCTTTGTAGCTACCCTTGAGAAAAAGTGGGAGGAAAAAGGAGGAAATGGGAAGAAACATGAGTTCCTGCATTCAAATCCATTCCCAAGGTTTCATCCAGTAGCTTCAAGGAACAGCTGTAGGGAATCCATTAAACAGGGTCTTTATGGCCATGACGCCTGTCCCTGTTGGGCCTGAACTGCAGTCCAGAATCCCCACAAAGCAAAGCCACTTGTGGAGCAGCCATGGAGATGGAACCAGTAGGAATTAGCTTGAACCCCAGTGTTTCAAAGCCACAGCTTGGCTCCCTTTGTGCACTAGCACGTTCACTTACAGTCCCAGAGGAAAACGAGGCGGCTCGGAGTCTGTGTTGGCGGGGAGAGTAAATCCAGTACCTCCCATCTGTGAACTGGATGGCACCAGGGCAAGTGAGATGAGAAAGGAAACAAAGGATGAATGAAAGAATGGATGAAAGAAAAAGTAACAGAGGGACTGGGCATCTCCAGACCTGAACGGATTAAATGGAGGGAAAGCCGTGCACAGAACCAGTATTGCCCCCTGGGCCCAGCCACGCTGATCTGCACCTTTATTCCCCTCCAGACTAGTGTGGGGATAAAGTGCATCCCCCCCACCACTTGTTGTCTTAAGCATTTAAAAGCAGATTTTTAGAGGCAAGTATCTGGTACCTTGGGACTCCCTACCAATTCTCCTCTGGTCACAGCATCCTTTCACCGACTATCCCAAAATGCACCTGTTACAGAGCACCTGCAGTCCTGAGCTACATCATGCTTAGCTGCCAAGTTACCCAAGTTTCCATTGAAGCAGTTTTCCTAGGAGAGTGTCAGTGGGAACTAAAAGCAACTTTTCCCTTCAGTTAAGGTGAACACTGCACAACACACCACACACATTTGGAACTAAAGCACCTCAATGAGAGGTGAAGTTAGGCTATTTGTGCACACTGCAAACAATTGATTATTTCCCCAGAAACTTAGTGAAATAATATGATCGCCCAGGGGTGGGGAGATGGCAAACCCTGCTACAAGTCACTTCCTAGTAAAGTGGACAGTACCTGAAGGAACTCCCATTCAATTGTCACTCACAGGCAAACAGAGCAGCAAGGGTTAGAAAAAACTGCATTTTGAACAACATGCATAAAAATCCAAACAGGTAATCTTTTAAAACTGAGCCGATTCCTTCTGCAACTCCCTTGAGCAAAGTTACTCAGCAATGAATGAGCAGTTCTGCAGAAGAGTCACATGAGTACAAGGAAAGACAAATGTTGCTCTCGTTGCAGTGATCTGTTTGTACCAAAGTGTCAAATCAGGGGGCATAGGTCTACAACAGCTGCAGCCAGCGGGGTTGCAGTATGGATGTTTAAGTTCATAGTCTTTAAGGAAGGGCTCCCTAGCCATGGCCAGTGTCAATGCAAGGAGGAAGGTGAGGCAGTGATGTTGCAGACCACACAGGCTGCCTCAGGTCCTCTCTGCTGACCTTTGACAGCCGAGAGAAGCAGCTCTGTGCTATGAAAAATCTCTAGTCTCCAGAAGGTGCTCAATCATTGTGAGAGATGACAGAGAAATCCAGCGCAAAGCTACACAACACTTTTGATGCTAATCCAGTAACCATGTCACTTACTCCCCGATTTAGTACTAAACATCCACTGTAGCATCTAATGCATTTGCCTGCAGGGGAGGGAAAAACTGAGTTCATCACAAACCTCCAAGGTGAGCTGGCACAGCAATATTCTCAGTTTTGTCTCCAGGACACAACAAGGATATAATTTAAATCTTAGTATTTTTGAGCAGTGTGATTATCACAAGATTCCCAAATGTGACAGCTTGATCTATTTAAACCCTTCTACGACTTGTGCATATATAGGTAGCAAAACTATAAGAGGAACAAGGCAAAGAGACACAACTATAGAGTACACTTAAGACAGCAGTACCATTCATCCCTCTGCCAGAATTCTTGTTATTACTTAAAGGTTTAATCCAGAGATGACAGGATTAAAAACCTTTCTAACTAACCAAGGAGTGGGCAGTTAGCTAGTTAAATGTTTCTGATCTATAACTTATGGATTACCCAAATCAGATATTTTTCTTCACTTTACTGTTCTGGTAATTCATACCTAGTTACAGGCTTGCCTGAACACGAAGCTCACATTTTTAAAAACAGAGACTATGTAGCTTAAGTATCTTACAAAGTATATGTCTGTGACTGGCACATCTTCTTCATCCGAAGCCTGGCTGGCTGGTTCTGAGGCCTGACTAGCCGTTTCCACTTCTATTGTAGCCGTGGATGTTACAATGGCACAGGCTAAAGAAGCTGCCTCCCTGAAAAAGAACAAAGAAAAGAAGACGATCTGTCTTAATTTAAAAAGAGACAAAGTGGAAAACGCTCAATATATTAGAGGAGCTAAAAAAGGTTCAGCTGAAAATCCAGAAGTCATGGTCACATGATACAGACCAATGCTGTTCCACTGATCTATTTGGGTAAGAAACTAAACTATTAGTGAAATGTGTCATGACTCATGGAGTACGTTTGTCCCCACGCATCTCAAAACTGAAATGAAAAAATCAGCACCTCTGCCCGCCACCATCTGGCTCCAAGTGCCCACAAGTGCCACAACTATCCACCACCCAGGTGGGCAGCTCTGAAGCAGCCCATGTCAGAGGACTATATGCTGGAATCAGCATTTCCTCTTGACCAACAACAATGGAAGCCTCCAAAGACCTATTTACTTTCCTGTATAAAATATTTACCCTTTATCTTCTTCCGGAGCCACAATCTCAATGTCACACTTTGTCTCTAGCTCTACATTTATCTGCTGGAGCTCTTCTTCAACCCGATCTTCCTCATGTGACCTGCAAAAGCAAGGGGAAGACAACCCATCTGCTCAGTTCCACATTGTATATGTTTACAGTGATATTCAGGGTCAAGTTTTCAATCATCCACAACCAGCCTGAGCCATATAAGCTGTCCTACCCGGTGTATCACATACCAGTTACAAACAAATGCCACATTTGTCCCAGGATAAATTATTTTACCCTAGGACAAAGTGCAATTGTTCAGACATCCATCTCCACTGTTCCAGGATACACCCTAAAAAAAGGTTCATGGAATAAGAAGTACTAGCAGTTTATCCTGGGACACTGCAAAGAGCACCTGAAGGGTTATCCCAAGATTGCATCATTGAATCAATGGCAGAAGAGTGGCAGTGCATTCAGCCAGTCACTAAACCCTGATTAGAAGGGCAATGTGTGTACATGCCAATCCTGGGACATTTCTGTTCCAGGACAAGCACAGACACACCTCGTTCAGGGACAAATGCAGTGTCTGCTCCTTGTGGCCATCACCAAAAGCTGTCCACATTGTGCTTGTTTTTTGAGCATGCCACTAAGAGGTACCCCATGTTGCTTTGCACAGTCCGCTTAACAATTAGTCCATGGATGACTCGTCTCTTCCTGTGTTGCTTCTACTTCTGCAGGCACCAGACCAAGGAAGCAGGATGCAGCAAGGCCTCAAGCAGCATTGCGTGATTGCCCAAGGCAGCATCCTGTGTTTGAGGACTGCAGCACCCAGACAAGTTCTACACACACTGCAGAAAGAGGAGAGCTAGGAGCTGAATGCAGGCTGGTCAGCCTCATGCCCAGGAGTTCAACAGCTTCCAGGCTTAACTGGACTGCTACTAGAAGTCAAGTTTAGGAACTGACTGTATAGCTGGATGGGCTTGAGGATGGTCTTACAGTCAGCCCTACCTGTTGGTGTAGACAGAACCTATTATTTTCTCCTCCGTTCCAGTGTTCAGTCTTCAATACCCAATCATCACAAATCTGCTTTAGGTCAGACTACTCAGAGCCTCACACGCTGCAGTCAGCAGCACAACTTAGCGGATCTGGTCTGGCCTTGGTACAGGCACCCAGCAACTTGTTGCAAAAGTAATAGCCTGTGACCATCCACCTGCAGTACTGCTGATAGCAGAGATGTGGCTACCTCAGCTTTTGCAATCAGAAACAGGAGTCAGGATCTCCCCAGTGGCTGATCTTTTTAGACAGTTTTTGACACCCTAACTTCCCAGATCAAGGAGTCAGTCTTTTCCAAATTTTATTTTCCAAGAAGTTGAGAGGTGGATAAAAGAGAACAGAAGCAGCAAGACTAGCTGGATCAGGCCAGCTGACAACATGAAGACCTGTACTTCATCCCATTTTCCTGCTGGCTGGGTGACAGATGGAAGCTGCTTGCCACAGGAGGAGGTGGTAGAGAATAGCTGGCCCATGGGAAGCAGCTGGCTAGCTCTTAAGTTTTAGCGCTTCAGGCTGGCCAAAGCCCTTTGGCCTCTTCTGTGGTTCCTGATTTGCCAACACTGTTTAAGTATTAAAGGGTTAATATATGCTTTAGTCTAGACTATACATGCCTACCCCAGGGAGAGCCACATAACTTGTGGATTTGTCTTCAGTTTAATATTTTATAGTATTCAAGTAATTGTCTACTTGAGCAAGACTTACAGAATAGCTAGTTTGTTTTATGGCCCTCATGGGAAGGAACGGCTAAGTAACGGACACAATAAGTGGGAGAAAAGTTACATTTAATGCCCTGGATTTGCTAGAGGTACCAAGAGATGATACCATGACTGTTCCTGGTGCTTCCCTTGACAGTGCTTGTGTCAAGCTCAGATATAATACAGCATGAGCACACTTTTTAGGAAGTGGAGGTTGCAGAGCCAGCAGGTGGAGCTGTCAGACAGTTCTACTGGATCAGCTCAGCAGCTGGGCTTTGCTGTTTCTTGCAGTGGTGGGTTAAAAAACCCCCAAAACCAGGGAATTCTCCATAAGATTATAGTAATTCAGAGGTATGACACTACAGAATCATAGAAAATCAGTGTTGGAAGGGACATTAGGAGGTCATCTAATCCAATCCCCTGCTCAAAGCAAGACTATGGGGAACTGAACAAACTAGATAAGTTCCCTTTTCGTGTGCTAAGGTATGTAATTTCACTGAGATTCATGCATTAATAACTTGGTATTTGCAGCCTCTTTTCACCAGATGCATAAACATGCTCTGTACAAGAACTCTGTACTTTGACTCCCTTGTGATAAAGCACACAGGCATCAGCGCTACAGGGGCAAACAAGTCCCAAAATTAAGGCCCACAGTTTCAAACACTGTCTGAGATCCAGCTACAGGTGTCTGAATTCAGGGGGGAAGGTGGCAGGGGCATTTTGCACCTGGACAGTAACCCCCCTCCCCTCCCCAAGAGGAGTTGGAATGCTTAAATACATCTATTCATGCCAACTGCTATTGCGGGTCCACAACACTCTTCCGTAAGAGGCCCCTGGCATCTAGCAATACCAGCACCCAAAATGAGCCTGGATAGTTATACAGACAACATTGAAGAGCTTTTGTCATTCCTAATAAATTGAAGAAATGATTGTTAAAATGTTATGTCAGGCCCTTGTCCAACTTGATTAGAGACTAGGGTAAGACCCTGAACAGTTTAGCCTATATTACCTACCGTAGGGTTCTCAGCTTCCTACAAAGCCAGCCCACCTGAGACAGGATAAGGAAGCAAATGGTTCTTTGACCTGGCCCCCATCCCCATCTGATAATTCCTGTGTAGTGCTGTGCACTCAAACACTGAAACACCCCAAAGCAGAAGCCACATTTGAAGATTGACCTTTGACTTAGCCAAGTATGTTGGGGGCAGAGCCAGTACCAGAACAGATTCTTGACTCCAATTCAGTGTGATCAATGTTACTGCCACAAGTAATTCTGTACAGCTGCACGATGTTAACATCAGATCCAAGTAAAGATAAATACATAATACAAGGTTTTTTGCTCCATGTTGCCATGAGCTTTAGGCCTTTTATATTTTTTCCAGTGACATTTAGCATAACTTCTGCAGGTGCCAAGAGCAAGTATTACCCACAATGAACTTGAGCAGAAGCTTTTAAGAAAAGAATCACTTGATATATCTGCATAGCATCAAGGCAACAGACTGCACATAAGAGGGATGTGTCAGCTTGTAAGACAGTGTGACTGAGTAGCTAGGCACTGGATCAGGACTCTGGACATCTGGGTTCTATCCCTGGCT
Organism: Gavialis gangeticus; assembly: GCF_001723915.1. Taxonomy (NCBI): domain Eukaryota; kingdom Metazoa; phylum Chordata; order Crocodylia; family Gavialidae; genus Gavialis; species Gavialis gangeticus. Next base: position 4,011,316 of record NW_017729018.1, on the reverse strand, counting down.
CTGCCACTGGTTGACCTGAGACAAGTCATTTCACTTACTACATTAGTTTTCTCATTTGTAAACTGAAGGCATTTTAGGATGTTTTAGTTAAAGATGCTATACGTAATGATTCTTAATTTAGGTCACAGGGAGAAATTCACCCCTAAGCAGGGTAGAAGGGAAAGGGAGCAGTTCCATTTGAGCCTACAATCAGGGGGGAAAAAAATCACTTCTTAATTAGAGCTTGGCCATGTTTACTTGCCATGGACAATTGGGTGGGATATCTGCACACCAATTCCCAGAGCGCATGGGGAGATCCGGCACATCTTACCTGCCATCCTGCCCTGAGGAGTGCGTGCGCCTCCTGTGGAGACAGATCACAACACAGGTTTACCTGACTGGGTGGTAAGAAGAATCTGTCCTCCTCCCTGCCCCAAGGGGGATGCTCTATTTAACAGCTGACACTTCTGCCAGCAATAATTAATCCCATCAAAGCCATGTCTGCTTGCTCCCAGAAGAGGTTCAATTAAAATCAGCATTAGCATTCTATGGCACAGCATAGGGAAGTCTGCCAAGGTTCTTAGTGCAAAAGCTAACTAAAGCCAGTCAGCCCTAGGATAACCAGGTTAAGAATGCTAGCCTTACCTGTACCTGGGCTGGTCAGAGGTCTCAGAGGGAGACCGCTCAGGAACAGAGAGAGAAGTTGAAGAGAGCGTTGTTGCTATGGAGGCTGTGGTAGCTTCTTCAAATGAAGGAGGAGTGCAGGGAAGCAGGTCTGGCCTGCCTGCTAGGCCCCCAACCAAGGGGAAGAAGGAGAGAAAGTCTGAATGAGTTAAAAGCAAACACCACTTGGATATTTCCAACCAGTTCCATGTCACTCTGTTGTACCGCCACTGGGATCTACACGCTCACTGGCATTAAGCAAATCTTAAACAATATGCACAGGAAGAGTCTGATGGAATTCACAAAGCACACTAGCAATGCTATCCTGAACAGCTCTGACAACGAACATCTCTCCCAACACACAAAATCAGTATGAAATGCTTTGTGCAGGAGTTTAAACTTCATTGGAACCCAAACTGGATTAAAACTCAAACGGTCAGAGATAAAAATCCAAGTGTCCTAAGAGATGAACTGTGTCAAGGTTTCACATGACTACACTATAAAGACCTAATACTTATGAGCCTGAGCTGCCACTGTCTTTGACCGTGCTGATCTCATAATAGCATGCAAGTAAGTGATGACAAACAATCAGCGCCATCTTTCTCCTGGCAAAGGTAAGGTCTGGTCCATTATAGCTGTACCTGAGCACCAACGGATTTACCTTCCATATACCCACGTCTCTTCCTGCAAACAGTGCGTAGTTCAAGAAGCCAACTGAACTGTTAATGCCGTCACTACCGATGCCTAATGGCAATAATCAACTTGCAGCAGGGACATGAGTGACCATTTTTGCTGTAGATCCCATTTAGTGCTCGCTCCCTCTACAAGAAGAGCAGGGACTCCACCCTCCTCAAAGCCAAAGTCCTTCAGGCTGATCATCCAATATACTAGTTGCTAATACTGACAAGGCAATATCTGTCTTACCTTCCCCCCTGTCTTGGTTAAGTTTAGCACCTGCAAAGCACAGCAAGAAATGTAAAGCTGTTGTCAAGGGAAACTTGCATATGGTGCACACTGGGGGGACTGAACAAGTTGAGGGGAGGATGCTAAGAAACAGCTACGCAGAGCTAGGGGAGAGAGGGGAACCAAACAGCTGCCCACCACCAACCCAAAATCACTACCTTCATCATCTAGAGTAGGGTAACTTCTGGCAGCACGTAGATCATACTGGGCGTCATCCTTTTCCGAGGGGAGCTGGCTAGCTGAAAATGCAGCTGTTGGACCAGGCATCCTGACAGCTAACAAGGCACTACGTCCTTTCTTAGACGGGGATGATTTTAGAGCTAGAGTGGGAAGAATTAACAAAATGAAACTGCTGTATCCACCAATGAACCCAACACAAAAGGAACTCTCTTTCTGACAAAGGGAAGATCCCTCAACCCTCAGATAAATTCCCCACACAGAGACAGAAGGACTCCTTCCCATGAAGGCGTAGCTTTGGGATGTTGAACCTGATTGTCTAAAGAGCTTCCAGCTCTGAATCAGGACACTGTGTCCAGCTAGAAAGCTACGGCAACTCCCTGGGCTCCATCACTTCCTAGCCTAGGCCTGAACTGTAATGGAGAGAGCCCAGTTCCTTGACAGAGTTAAGTCACGTAGGGAAGGGTGACAAGAGAAACACAAGGTCCTCTTAGCAAGTGTTCATCAGCTACACCTTCACACTGGATGGTAGCATTTTAAGACATTTTCATATGCCTGCTCTAAAGAATCCTCTGTGCTGACAAAAAAAAGAACCAAAAGAGCTGTGTAACCTCAGTAATACCACACAGCTGTGAGACCTTAGAGCAGTGTTGTCCAACTGGTAGCCTATGGCCCATGAGGGGGTAGCATATGGCCCACGAGGGGTTAAACTGCAGCCTCCCAGGGCCTGTTGGCACAGATGCTGGAGCCCCCGTGTTGGTGTAGCTCTAGAACCCAAGGAGTGACGCTGCTGCTGCTTGCCTCTCCTCCACTCCTTTGCCCACTGCTTAATTCAAGATCTTTGGCTGTCACTGGCAACTCAAACTGGCAGCCTGAAAAAGAGCAGGCAATGGCAGCATTCACCCCCTAGCTTCTGGAGCTGTGCTGACAGGCTCCTGCCCCACTGCCAAAGAGGTGGGTCATTTAGCTTGCAAGAAGCACTGTGGTCTGGATCCAATTCAGAGACAAATAAATTGGACAACTCTGGCAGAGTATAGGTCCTTCTAGTAAAACTCATCTAATCTCACCATAACTGTTTTCTAAAATGGAAGGGGTGACTGGGGAAGTCAACAGTCCTCTGCCTTTTGTGAACAGAGCAACAAGGGTACTTCTACATGACAGTTTGCAATGGAAGTGGCAAGACTGGGAAACATTGGTGTCCCTCCCCAACATCTTGAGAAAGATTGTAGCTGGAGCCCCAAGGCAATGAACCTATGGGCACTTACAGGAATTCTTTCGAAACACTGTGTTGGTCATGAATTTGAAAAATCTCTCTGCATAAAAGCTGGGTCTGTGTACTGACACGGTGTCCTAGAAAAAAGAAGTGTTCATAGTTATGCTTAAAAAACATGCAAAAGTAAGGAATTACTGGTATGGCCAATAAGGATTTTGTTTTTTATTTCATCATTTAGCGCTGATAGTGCCCTAAAATGGAAAGCATTCACTGAAATGATCTGATTAATGCTATAAATAAGCTTGGAGCACTGCCTTTACTTTGATTGCATTTTGATTTTGTTCTTGTTATAATTTCATGCTAGGTTTTGATAATTTTGCTGCTTAGAGGGTACCTAGATTTTTGGAGGAAGCAATAGCCTGATGATATGAATAAAGCCAGAGGGAATCTCATGAAGTTACTGAAGTTCAGAGCACACCTGGATACAGCAGATTTTGATGTGGTCACAAAATTTAGCAACAGAATATCAATGCACTTCAATTGTTCTAAGTATTTCATTTTATGTGCTAAGGCTGAAGCGCTCTCTCAGAGCTCTGATGTTCCGTTCTGTTACCATGTCTCTGGAGTACCATAAACTGCATTTGCCTTGACCTTTAATAGGAGATTTACACAAAAGTTAGGATGCGTTTCTGAAGAACTAGTAGTTTCACACCTGAAGTCAACCTTCTATAGCAGCACAACTGGCTGCAGCAACAAAAAATGGGATGGCAGGAAAAACAAATGGAAGAGGCTAGTTTAGCAAATAATATAGTGGAGCTGAAACAATCACCACCAAGGGACCAAACCCAGAGAACTGTGCCATATACAAGGGTACATACTGTGTGTGTGGGGTGTGTATGCACACAGCATATATAGGTTACATAGAAAATGAGGGTTGGAAGGGACCTCAGGAGGTCACATCTAGTCCAACTCCCTCCTCAAAGCAGGACCAGCCCCAAATAGATCATTCCAACCAGAGCTTTGTCTAGCCCAGTTTTGAAAACCTCCAAAGATGGAGATTCCACCACCTCTCTGGGTAACATGCTCTATTGCTTCACCATCCTCCTGGTGAGAAAGTTTTTCCTAATATCCAATCTAAACCTTCTTGCTGCGAGTTAAGCCCATTGCTTCTTGTTCTGTCATCTGCCACCACTGAGAACAGTCCAGCTACATCCTCTTTGCAACCACCCTGCTATCAGTTCCACCCCCCCAGTCTTCTCTTCTGCAAACTAAATGAGCCCAGTTCCCTAAGCCTCTCCTCGTATGTCATGTGCCTCCTAACCATTTTCACTGCCTTCCGCTGGACCCTCTCCAACTTGTCCACATGCCTTCTATAGTGGGGGGCCCAAAACTGGACAAAATACTCCATATGTAGCCTCACCAGTGCAGAACAAAGCAGAATAATCACTTCCCTCAATCTGCTGGCAACTAATACAGCACAATATGCCGCCAGCCTTCTTGGAAACAAGGGCACACTGTTGACTCAAATCCAGCTGATTGTCCACTGGAACCCCCCCAGGTCCTTTTCTGCAGAGCTGCTGCTTAGCTAGTTGGTCCCAAGCCTGTACCAGTGCGTGGGATTCTTCCATCTTAAGTGCAGCACTTTGCATGTGTCCTTGTTGAACCTCCTGAGATGAGTTTTGGCTCAATCCTCCCATTTGTCTAGGTCATCACATTAGGGCCCACCCTCCAGTGCATCTACTACACCCTCCAGTTTGATGTCATCTGCAAACCTGCTGAGTGTGCACTCCATCCCATCTTCCAGACTGTTAATGAAGTTATGCAATATTTTATTATATTTAAAAATATATTTTATATATTAGATCATAATTTATCCAACACAATATTCTTTACACACACACACAATACTGCAGTGGAAAAAGATGGTGCAAAACAAGCTTGGTGTATTACAGCTAAAACACTGGCATGGTGTGATCTAAGAGAATTACTACTTTGATAGACATTTAGGAGCAAAAAGTTACTCCTTTCCACTGTTTTCAAAACTGTACCAGACAATGCACTACAAATAGCACGGACTAGAGCATAATAAATAAAAGCAGCGATAGAATCCTAGAGTCAGCTAGCTAAGAGCAATTCTTGCTCAAGATTTTGAGCACTGAACACTTACCCCATCATGGACAAGGGCCTTCCAGGTGTGTTCTAGCTTCTTGATGAACCTAATTTAAATAAAAAGGGTGGGGGCAGAAAGAGAATTGGATAAATGTGTTCCCTCCCCTTCCTGCCAAACCATCCTTCACACTGCCTTACAGCAGAGGCCTTAGTGAACTCTTCCTGTTCTCAGAATGCAACCTCCCTCCAAGCAAGACAGCAAGGCTGACACCTCTTAAGCAAAGGTTTAGGTGTTTGTAGCTGGAAGGTTAGGACCGCCTGGAACTGTTGGAGGTGGGAGAAGGAGAAGGGGGTGAAGCTGAAGACTTCTTCTTCCTTGCAGAATGACAAAGTACTCTATTGGAGAGATTTTTCCTATCCTCTGCCACAGAAATAGGAAATTTCTTTAAAGGATTCATTTAGCATTAAGAAAATGGATTCAACACCACAGGCTCTTACAGGACTTTGGATGTTACAATTTTCAGCTATGCACTGGACCCCGAGTCAGACTGGGATACTCAATATCATCAGGGCCCTTCACTTCAGAAGGGAGGGTTTTATGATTTTTCCAAATAGTATTACAAGGTGACTTAACAAAGCTCAGGAGCAGAGCATGATTAAACCACCTTACCTGTATGACTGAAGGATATCTATTATTCCTACATGCAGCAGAAGGCGCTCTCCTTTGCCATTCACAGCTGGGATTCCTCCCATTCTGAAGGGTAAAGAAAACAATGTTAGCACCTATGTAGGAAAGAGCCATATTGTCCTTGGAGAGATGCTTTACTTTGGACAGCAAAGCCAGATATCCACATTAAAAGGGGGTGGGGGTCTAAT
>NW_017729018.1:3996855-4005079 GCF_001723915.1 Gavialis gangeticus | reverse complement strand
AAGGGAAGTCCAGTGAAAAGGGAGGAGATACTGCACTGTGAATGCCATCCTTTCAAACATGTTAATTTAAGAACCTCCTGCTCAACTCTTGTGGCTGCCTAGGTGAACATTACACAAGGTGGCAGTACCCTGTCCCAACCAGGTCTTTCCCCAATAGCTCCTCATGCTTACAGACACCCAAGTCCAGAAAGATAGCAGTAAAGATGCCCTAGGACTCGCTGCAGTCAGTCACTCTCAAGACCTTGGTCTTTTATATGATTAAAGTAGCTATGGGGGAAACCCCAGAGTGGTCTCATTTCTCCACTTCTGAACATAAAACATACTTGGGAATGGCCCAGCCAGGACATTCTGGCAGCACTTCAGGAAAGTCGTAATCTACAAATATCCCCCACTCCCCAAAACACATCCTACCTCCTGCCACACACACAGGCTGCTGCCTGCACCAAGGAGTAAAATGAGTATTAGCAGAGCCCTTTGCAAGCATTGAACTGTGAGGGCCAGACTACCCTCAGACAAAGATTCACAATTCCTGAAGGAAGTCAGTGGGAACTGAGGGCAGAAACTGAACCTATATCTTTAAGCACAAGTTATTTCCCCCCCGCCACAAACACACAATATATCATCCGTATCAGTCCTGACAAATCTGCAGTACAATTAGTAGCAATACAGTGCAAGTCAACATGCAGATATCAGGCAGTCCCCTGGAATTAGGATTATTATTTGACAGACCAGAAACACAAAAACGTCCTGGCTGTAACTATACAGAATCCTAACATTCAAAATGGAGCAGCTGGTTTCACCGAGCACAGACCCAGCAGACAAATGCAGCAAACCCCACCATTTGTTAGTAACCCCAGTCCACAGAAACAGAAAGACACACAATGTGGCAAGAGCCACATGTGGCTCAACAGCTGCACGTAAGGCACAGTGCAATCAGGCACTGGATAAGCTTCCCTTGGCCCACAGCTCCACCAATGCACTTACGATCCTCACCTGTCACACCCTGTTATTCCAATGCCTGGATCTCTCCTGAGCAGAGGCTGCAGCTAATCAGGCCAAATCCTAGAGTGTCAAGACCGTTTTAGGATTTGGTCAAGTATTCCACAAGGATCAAATTACAGACGTGTGACCCAATCAGAAACCGAACTCAAGCCTCTTTCTAAAAACACTCTGTAATTCCACTACATCATCTACCACCTGAGCTTTGGCTTCCCCTAATTTCTCCTCCCAAGACAATAGTGCTGTGCCTGCAGGCTGCTGAAGGACCCAGAAACCTACCACATGGGGTATAATTTCCTGTCATGACCATTAAATGACTTAGTGCAAGGTAGCTGATCATGAAATGTGACAGTCTTCTGGCTGCTCCCATCAGTTTCCACTATGTTGTTCTTGGCGGCTGCTTTTTATTTTCCTCGTAGCAGATTCACTGGCCAACTTGGGGAATTCACTACTTAAAACCTTTTGCTTCCACCAGTACAGCAGTTCAGAGAACCAGGTTATCACCTACGTGTCATCTGTATCTATGGACTCCCCCCGGGCAGCCCCACCCTGGATGGACTCCATGGCGGTGGAGTAAAGTGCCTTCTGCCCAACAGGACGTTTCTCATCAGACGTGCTCTGGGCTCCCTCAGATTGCCGCTCCCGTTCTTGCTGGTCTATGTTATGCACACCGAGCAGCAGGCTGTAGTCCATGATTTTAAAACTTTCCAACACCTACAGGTTAGTGATGAGTTTAAGAACAAAGCAAACAAAAGGTTAGTCAATCTGGTAGTTTCTCACATACTACTTCAAATGCAACACAGACCCAAAAGCATGGAACAGTCCACCTTGGTTACAGCGAACTTAAGTTAACAATCACTTTGTTGGGGCCAGAGGGAATCTCAGATTTAACTGTTAACTTTTGTTTCAACATTAACATTATTTCTGGCTTGGTTCTAAGTGATTCTAATCATTTCTGTCATTGCCATTCCACTTCTCTCAGGGGCTGAGGGGTTCACAAAGAACTGTTATAATTATCTACAGCACATTGAACAGTAGAAGCCCATTCATCAGTTCATCCCAGAGATCCAGCTGTAGGTGACCTAATTACAAGAAACCCTCGCTATTCGTGGGTTTGGCAGTCACGGTTTCAAATATTCGCAAATGCTGAACCCACATCTTAAATGCACTTAAAGGAGCTCCGCGCTTCCCGCCGCCGCACTCCCACTCCTGCCAGCGCAGCCGTGCCCCTCCCCCAGCCACTGGGAGCACTGCGTTCATGAATGCAGTGCCTTATTTGTGGATTTAGTCATTCGCAGGGATCACAAGAATGTATCCCCTGTGAATGGCGAGGTTCTCCTGTACCTGAAAAAGGGAACCAATACAATTAAGTTGTAGGAACTGCATACCAACATGCAAGTGCTATCTGTGTGTGTTGGGCAAGTGTTGCTTGGTTTCAAAGTTTCATAGGAAACTAGTGACTGTAAGGTAATCTGTGAAAACTAGCATTCCAACATGAAACCTAACTGAAGCACTTTGGTTTTAGATACGTTGAGCACTGAGGCGATTCATTCAGCTGTGGGGTTTACACATTAGAAAGCTTCTAAAATACTATCTTTTCCGTGTGCATAGCTGCAATAGTCTGACATTCTCAGTTTGCCTCTTCCTTACCAGACAGTCTCGCTGCAGTGTTTTCACCAGAGCACTGAAGGTGTCTGCATCCAGCATTAGCCCCTCAGGCATGTCCTGTATGAAGTCCAGGTCTTTGTATGTGGGGCTGGACTTCTCTTTCTCCTTCTTGGATGCCCGGCGTTTGTAGGTAGAACCTTTCAGGTCAAATTTTAGGTGCATTTTCACTACTCGGGGCAGAATGTTGTTCATCACCACTACCCGAATGTTCTTCCCCCCTGACTGAACACAGTACAGTCCATAGAACTTTGGCAGCAGGGTCCGTGGATTCTGGTTCAGGTTCTGTGATGCGGTAAGCAAGAGTCAGAAAGATACATTTTGGAAGAAGCCTTCTCTTTTGTTCAAAGGCCCAAGTTAATATTGATTTTAGGAAGGATCAGCAGAATAGCATTTTCACATCTAGAATGTATTTCTGCAGAATAAAGCCCTGCAGAATAAAGAGTTCCCATAATCTAAATTCAACAAACTCCTCAGCATTTCAATGATTTCACCTAGATCCCTTATATTATACACTGGAAAGATTTCCATGCCTTGACTATAGGAAATATGATTTTGCACATGTGTCCGAGCAAATAGCCAACTGCAGGAATTCCCAGATTTCCCAAAACAGCAGGTAAGAAAAGGGAACCCTCAAGCCCCCCCAAAAAGTGCTGCTCAGCAGAAACTCTATTTTTAAAATATGTCATCTTCAATCCAGTGACATATTTTAAAACAAAAAGATACTCCCTGGGCCAAATAAACTAAGGCCATGACATTTAATAAAACAAATCTACAAATGAAAGCAGCCCCATCAGGATATACAATCAGTTCACCTTCAACAGAAAACCTGAATTTATAAAACCCGCAGTCTATCAATCAGATTGCTAGTCCTAACTCTGCTAACTTGCCTTGTTTTAGGTGATCAAGCTATTAAAAATGATATGATAAACATTATTTGCTTATTAAGTTCTGAGAAGCATTTTTAAAGGGAAATAAAGTTACACAAGCTATACGGAAACAGATGAACCTGCCAGTTTCCATACAAAGCAGAAGCATTACAACTATATTAAAATTTAATACTCCTCATCTCATCTTGCTTAACTAGACACAGGAGTGAGTTTTGTGAGTGTGTAATTTGACACTGTGCAACTTAGTGCCACTATCATGCCAGGAACTGAAAGCAGAACTTCACTCTCCAGACTTAAAGCAACTCAGCATCAACTGCTGTGCTCTCTCAGGTCATTTTACAATACGGCTGATTTTGATAGCAGCCAGAAGATCATGTGTGTATTAGCAAAATGTAACTATCTATGAAATGTGCAGAAACAATAGCATAAAGGCTTTATAATGGGGCACTAAGTCAGTTTCATCCCCTATAATTATATTTATTATCCATCAATTTATAATACTTGGAACAAGAAGGATCTAGTCACTGCTTTCACTCAACTTGTCTGCAGCAAATGAGGCTGTAGTTTCAGGATTAAAAGCACTACAGTGAGAATCTAAAAGTCCCTAAGACACTACTGAAGCTTTCATTTCATATGGATTTGAATGAATCTGGGGTCCCAAGGAAAGCAACGTGATCACTTACTTATACTCTATTGTAAGATATGAGTGACTGTAGAGCAGGGCAGTAGGATTTCCCTTTGTAGCCTTTGTGTTCTTATAATGCCTTTTCCATAGGAAGCTGAACTTTAAGATGCAGCTGTGTAGGAACAGATGTCTCTTCCTACTAAGGTCACCCATATTCCCATTTTCACTGATTTCAGTCCCTACTCACTAGCTGTCTTCTCTTGATAAGTCCCTTTTAATAGACGCATCCTGCAGAGTCCCATTAACCCACAACATTACAGAGCCTTAGAGTAATGCAGGTTAAGAAAAAGGTGCAAAGCTACAGCTCCTGGATGTTACTGTTAAAAGTCTTTAATAAACAAATTGGTATCGTGGCCTGTAAGTGACTGGAAACCACAGCAAAGGAATATGCAGCTTATTGCTAAGTAAAGCTCTGCTAAGCAGCCTACACATTCAAGGAAACTCAGGATAGTGGAGTGAAAATTAACACGGCTGGGTATAGCAAAACCAGTGTAGTACCTCTCCCTTGATGCTGCTACAGAATCATAGAAGAACAAAGAGCTTCCCAAGAGGAGACAAGTGAGGGGGATAAAGATGCAGAGTCAATATACCCACAAAAAGAGGATTACTGTTGTGGAAAAAAATGGTTGGATTGCAACATAGTAGTGGAAGCAAATTGCATCCTTTCTGATCCCCTTACACAAGGCATGTTTCACCTACTGCCCTGTGATTCCCTGCGTAAAGCAGGGGAAATTTGAAAGTATTTGTCAGCACATGGCTGCAGTAGGCCAGGAAAGTGCTGTCTCTGGGTTTAACATGTATACTTTTGTTCAGGTATCACAGGGCAGGCAGGCAAAGGGAAAGCCTTCTGGGTTACCAAGTGCTCCACATGATACACGGTACTCCAGTCTGTAACATTTGCCCTGCAAACCAAAACAAGCTCTGCACAAAAAGATACGCACCATGTAGTAACCAGGAAGAAGCTTCTGCAAGAATTCCGCTTCCTTGTGCATCACAGTTTTTATGATGAACTCATCATCGCTTGTGACATAGAAGAGCGAGCCACTGGCACCAGGGTTTGATAGCTCAATCAGGGGCTCATTACATAATGAATACTAGGAAAAAAATTAAAAATAAGGTAGGATTCATTTACCATGCAATAAGCTGGACCAGAGTATTCTCTCTGAGGTACTCCTACACCTCTACCTGAACTTCTAGAAGGCACAGAAATTATGCAACTTAGACTTAGTTCTCATTGCCGGTTAGGATTCAGAAGCCTAGGCAGGAGACAACTTACAAATGGATGTACACACTATATTCCAGAATGCCCCAACTGTTTCAAGTCAAGCGAGTCTTCCTGCTCTCAATAACATTCAGGCAGCATAATATCTTATCTTCTAGTTTGTGCAGCACAAGACCAACACGTTTGCCTTTCTTTCCTTCAGTGCATTACCATAAGCACAGGCAGAGATCAGATTCTAAGAGACAAGACAGCTTGCTCAGGGAGCACGTGTCACGATGCTAGGAGGGGAACAAAATGCACTGGCTGTTCTTGATGGTGATCTCTAGTCTTGGTAATACATGTGCTGACATTAGAGATAACGTGGTTTAGTCACACACCTCACACCTTCAGTGCAGCAGACAGAATTCATGTCCAAATAGGCAGAGTCTACCTGCAGAGGCTAGAAGCAGCTAAACGTAACCATGTGTCCATGCATTTAGACCCCAATCCAGGCAAGCATATGTGGAACTATGAATCTGAACAACAGAGTCCTATACAAGAATATACTTGATGAGTAGAGAGGAGGCAGCATGGAAATGGGGGAGCACAGTGGAGCTACAACAATCCCATCACATCTGCAGGTGTCAGAGTTAGGGCATCATTATGTATATTTGCCATATGGAAGTAAGGGAGGGAACTGCAGATGTGAAATGCATATAGGACATAATCAAAGCAATAAATTGAACACTCATTATTACATATTGAAAACAGCTTTCAGCACTGCGTGGATTAATAATCCAAGGCTTTAATTATGCATGAGACAATTAAGTTGATAAAGATGTTTGCTGCTATGGCAGGCAAGAGAAAGAGGGGACACAGTGACAGCAAATCAGATCTGTGACCTTTGAAATTTAGGCAGACTCTCTTCCCACTCAAATTTTCAACCTCCATCATCAAATCAGCAAGCATTATCCCCATCTGTGCCATCTGGGATAGCTGTTATTGTCAAGCTGCCCCATGGCAGAGGCTCATTTTTACTTGAGCATTTTCAGCCCCGACCGCCCAACTCCACAGCTGGAGTCAGAAAACTAGATCCACATATAAGAAAGTATCATACGTCTCAGACCTGCTCCCTGTCCTCTTACAACAAACTTAGCCCTGCTGAGAGGAAAATGTAACCCTAGAGTATTCCCAATTCTGTCAGCTCTCGCTACTGGACAAACTGGGATTTTTCTGAATTCTATCTTGTGCTGGAGCCATATCAACAGCATCAGGAGAGCAAGCTAGATTCTATCCTGGCTCTTGCATTCTGCACTCTCAGCATAATGATGTTATTACCTGAGAGAATGTACAAGGTAAAACACCCATCTTCACTCAGAGATCCCAGGGGTCTTTACTGGATCATCCTGCAGAATGCATTGTTTTTGCTTTTAAATGGGGCAAGCTTTGTGTTATCACCAAATAAAAACATATGGAATCGCATTTTAAGCAAATGCAGTTTAGAGCCTGACAGCAGATTATTCCCTTTATCCCACGCACAGGCTACCAGCTTCCTTTTAGAAGAAGGTTCAGCTGAGTAGTTTTGCTTTCATAAACAAGAAGTTAGTGGGTTCTCTTTGGATGTCCCAACAGACCTCGTTTATTGAAGAAGCCACAGCAGATAGACACTCCAGAGGACAGGGATCACATTTGATCCATTCTCTTTTAGCTGGTCTCAGACTTGCTATAAGAAACAAAACACCACAGCTTCTTTTAAAGTTGGCATCTGTCTGGTGTGCTAGACTAGGGTTTGTGGCAACCTAATGCCCATGGGCCACATCTGGCCTGTGTAGCTTTTGGATCTGCTACAGCTGTGGCTTCAGTAGCAGAGGGCTCTGCTGCAGTCAGGTGCCCGGGACTTTGGCAAAGTGGGGAGCTCTCCCTGCACCATGCCATGGTCTGACACTTGAAGCTTTGGCAGAAGGGGAGCTCTCAGCAGATGGGTGGCACAGCTCCAACAGGATGGGGGGGTGCTATCTGTTGCATTGGAGCCACAGGGCAGAGAATGAAAGGCAAAGGCAGCCAGGTGCTACTGCTTCAATACCTTAGATCTGAACTGGGTAATTCCAGAATCCCCACTGGAAAAAACACTGCTAACCCCTGTACTAGACCATGGATTCTGCCTATCCCAAGGATTCAACCACACAGATACTCTCCACCACACACACACAGCCATAAGGAGGGTGCAAAGAAGAGGGAGCTAATATTTTCTTCCCCAATCTACCTCTGACTTACCATGTGATACTGCCAACCTTAACACTGCCTCATTTTCTCCACTGACAAGTACAGTAGTTATTCATTTTATCCAGTACTTTGAGAACTTCATAAGGAAGGCTTTATATAATTTTTCAGTATACTAGCTGAAGACTGAACTTCACAAATATGCAATGAAATCCCTATGGCTGGTCACAGATGCCAGTATATGACATTTGTCATGCTAAGTTTTGCTGATGCTTCTGGCAAAGCAGGAACTCTTCAGGACAATTCATATATACGGTATTAATTGCAGAGAAATAGAAGACCCATACATACCAAATAATCATCTGGACGAATGCCAAATAGCTCTCGGAAGTACCGAAAAGCCACAGGTGCATAGGTTTTGAACCTGAAGTCAGGGTAATGATGAGCTGGAGTAAGGTTACTTCCTTCGCTGCATGGAAAAGATATTTTGTGAGCAGTATGCTGTATTGTATTAGTGCCCGTACTAGCAGGAGATCCTGCAGACCTTGGGGGGGGGGGGGGGCG
>NW_017729018.1:3993994-3996764 GCF_001723915.1 Gavialis gangeticus | reverse complement strand
CCCTCCAACCACTACCCTATGCTCTGTATCCATGTGGGCATGAATGACACAGCTTGGAGCAACCCCAGTTGGGTCATGAATGGCTACAGAGCTCTAAGAGCGGGGTTGGGGGCTGCAAGCTCTCCCTAGTCACAGGTCCAATCATGCAACAGCTGAAGATGTTGAGGGAATATGACCAGGAAGTGTACCAGGAATGAATCTCTTTCAGTGTCAAATGTGTTCTGTCTAAGGACAAATTACATATTATCTGATAGCAAGGAAAACAAAGCTGATAAAAATCTTCACAGCTAGTAAGTCCAGTATGTCCCATCTCCTAACCACAGCATTGCTGGTTTACTACTTTCCAGTAATGTGTTGGTAAGAAATAGTAGCATATTTTCAATACTCAAAGTGTCCATTTTCCTTTAGAACAGCATAAAGAAGGGAATAACTAATCCCTGAATTCTGTTTCTCTCCTGCATGCCTTACCTGGGGAAGAAAATACTCTCCACCACATAAAAATCTTGCATCAGGACATCTCTTTCAGGCTTGGAGCTCAGGTTCCCCACTGTGTATCCAATCCCTAGCTGGATGGCCCCTTTCAGAGTGGATGAAGTAGTCTGGAAGAAAGAAAGGAGCAGTCAGTGCACATTTTACTGTAGGTTATAGCAACAGGACTTCTAGATAAGTAACCGTCCAATTTCATAATTATGCCTATGCCTCTGGTACTGCTAAACAGATTTAACAGGCTTCTACACAGACTGCCTCAGTCTTCCGCACAGCATGACGACTGTACAATGCACATAAGCTACAAGGACAATATAACCCACTGGGAGCAAAATCTCATCTCTCTACTTTGCCAAGAGCAGACCCGAAATCTCCATGTCTTATAGTTTGTACAAGCTATTCTTAGGCCCCTGGCTCCCACCACTACTCCCAACACATTGCTTTTCTGTAGATGCTACTTTCTGAAAGTCAAGAAACTGAACCTTTTTGTAGGTGGTTTCGCCAGAAGCATCGACTCCACGATGACCTATCTTCTTCCCTTGGCCAGCCCCAGGCTGTCCTGATAACGATGGGCCCTAGGAAAGAGTAGGTTTTATGGTTAAACCAGTGGAGAAAAGCCACCCTAGCTGAAGGGAAGGTGTACACTAGCATAGGCAAGACCAAGTTGTCAGGTTATAAATGATGTAGTGATGTCTCCATCACTGTGTTAAGAGTCTACAAAGCACACAGATGTAACTGGCATCAGCAAGGCTAACTCATACCATCTGTTAATTATACATCCCTCAAGCCAGGAAGTACAATACAACACCCACTTGTGTGTGCGACACCCACAATAGGATTGTGCCATGTAGGTTAAGACAGTTGACTCGGGAGAGCTAGCTTTGTTTCCCAGCTATTAGACTCACCTATGTTATTTCACTGCCTCAGTTTCCCCATTTGTAAAGTTAACAGAGCTTTACTTCCCTGCCTCATGGGGATGACAGCATCAAATTTCATTAATCTGTGAGATACTCAAGTACCCTGGTCAAATACCAAGTCAGGTAGACACTCTATTCAAATAGGAAAGTCTCAGGCCACCACGGTTTTACAGCATTAAGCCCATGCTCTATACTCCAACTGAGAAATAAAAAGCAGCCAATGCAAATGAAGCACCAGTGCTGTTCACATAGAGATAATCCATTTAAGCAAGCTGCTGTTTACAATGATTCAGGGCCCAAGCCCACACAAGATGAACTGCCATAGCAGTTTCCTCCAGAAGTTTAGCAAAGGTCTGGAAAAAAGCAGTCCAGGTGCCAATACTCAAGGTGAGAAGCAATAATCTCCCCTGTTCTTTGCCCCAGCTATTCTACCACGACTAATTTAGATTGTCCAGTCTTTTCAAAGTCAGCCACAGTTCATTAATTGTATATCAAGCTACTTGTACATTGTCAAGTTTTAGGAAGTGTGCTTTGTAGCCCTATGTCTACAAACAGCTCTGGAGCATTTCTTCCTACCCACAACCCAAACAGATTGAGAAGAATAAGCATTGACCAACAGCATAGTGTACCACCACATATGTTTTGAGGGAGCAATACTGCTCAAGCATTCTTTTGTGTTAAACCTTTAATAAATCGAGAGGCCTGTTTTTAGACATTAATCTACATCCATCTGCAAAGACCCACAGCAGTTTGCCAAGGATGAACACTACACTGTTGGCACTGGGCTATGCTGCAGCACTTGATAATCTATCAGAACCAATGCCTATAGCTGGGACCATGCAATTCTGTTAAAACTGCAACAAAGCCTCACATTTCTGCTTCTATCAAGAGCTTGCAGATATTCCCATTCAACTGCAAAGCTGATAGAAATCATTCTGGACAGGACCCACTGGAGTGTCTATTTCCTTATAAAGAGACCTACTTTGTTTTCAGACAGCTCTACACTGCAACTTGAGTTACCTCCGACTCAGTACTCCAAATGAGTGCAGTTAACACTACTTCACCCTTCCTAGTATGAGCCTCAGAACCCACTAGACTCAGGCACCCAGCGTCAACAAGCACCAAACCTGTTACATTGCTCAAAGTTGGACCAAACAACATCTGCTTGAACAGTGGATCAGGGATGAACTTAAGGGAAGAGCTTTTGGATAGGAATTCTCCTACTAAAAATCCCTGCTGCCAGCTGTGAAGAATTCAGCTCCAAAAGGCAACAGTGACGCAGCAAACTGTAACCTACATGATGTGAAAGAGGACCAATCCCTGGGACCGATCCCCAATTACTTAGAATTTACAAACCACAGTCAGCT
>NW_017729018.1:3987038-3988994 GCF_001723915.1 Gavialis gangeticus | reverse complement strand
ATTCTCCTACTAAAAATCCCTGCTGCCAGCTGTGAAGAATTCAGCTCCAAAAGGCAACAGTGACGCAGCAAACTGTAACCTACATGATGTGAAAGAGGACCAATCCCTGGGACCGATCCCCAATTACTTAGGATTTACAAACCACAGTCAGCTGGAGCCGGCACAAAGCAACAATGCAGAGGTGATATGCACGTGCAGTGGCCTAGCGCAGAGCTTGTTCTATATCAAGCATCCACTTGCCCTTTTTTAAAATTAATTGGTGCATCTCACTCCAGTTCCAAACAGTCGTGAATTATCATCATGAAATCTGCCATTACAGCTGGCCCTACTGCTGACAGTCAGGGCCAATCCAGTCCTCCTGTGTGCTGAAGAATAAACTCCAGTCACCTCTGCGCCTACCAGATGTGATTGCTTCAGGTCAAAGATGTTCCTCAAATACCTTACCACCACCTACCCACCCCATCGCTGTGCTGGATAAAGACAGAGTACCTGATTCTCCTGCTTCATATTTGCACTAACCCCAAGATTTGCTTTAAAAGCATGATTCCCCAAAATGACATTCCCTCATTTTGAGTGCGCAACAGGAGAGCTACTTGTGTTGGCTCCTCTGTTTGCAGAATGTATAAAGGATTTGTGTATGACTCACCTCAGTAACAGCTGTCTTCTTTGGTGCCAGACCTGAAAAGAGAAGGAAAGTATTTCAGTAAAAGGATGAGTGCAGGTTCCTGGTCAGATGCTTTCATCACAATGGCTGATTGTCATTCAAGCAGATAACCAAAAACACCAAGTATTAATCTTTCTTTCCCTTTTTTTTCCTTTCTTATCTAACTCATTTGTGCAGGGTCTGAAGTCACCAAACAAACTCAAACAATTCCTACTTTTAGAAGCTCAATGGGCACTTTTTACTTCTTATGGTCAGTGATATTTTACTGTAGTGGGATTACAATATTACCTTGCCCCCCAGTTTTTGCTGAAACACTGTCTACAAGAAATCAGTAACAGGGCAAGTCCCAGTCCAGTGCTGTAACCACAAGATCACTTTCTCCCACTTATTTGCTTTCAAATTTTGCAACTTATGACCTGTTTCTAGACAAGGATGAGAAAAGCCTCCTTAACTGCTTGGCATATAAAACATTAAGGAAACAGAACAGTTTTAGGCACTCTACTAAGTTTCCATTTTAAAAAAAGAGAGTCAAATATCTAAATATCAACAGTTCAACTAACACTAGTGCTGAATTGTGGTTTCTATAAAGCTAGTTCTGGGCACATACAAGTACTGAGAGCTGTTCAGAAAAATTGCCTTTTGGCAGCACATCTCAACCCCATCAGGCTATTCCGAGGGTTGTAAGTAGTGACTCTGCTTTAAGCACCAATTGATTAAATGGGAAAAAGTCACCTTTAAAATAGAATAGAAATAATGGATTTAATGGTGAGGCTGCCTAACTAATACCAAGTCCCTCCAGTTACCCAGTTTGATATTCAAAGGGCCCTTGAAAAATGCTTCTAGAATTACACGAATGATAGGATCAGGAGAATATTAAACAATCCTTAATCCCCATGAATGGAGGATTTCGTTTTGCAGGAGACCCGTAAGCAGACCGCTGAAGTTCATTCTGCAGAGAACAAAGGCATCATCAAACAGCCACTTCTCCCCACTTGTCGCAGCCCCCACTTGTGGCCCAAATTTACAGATTTCCTTTGGTCCGAGGAGCTAGCTAGTGAAGTGACACAGGGAACAAAGAATGTTTTCCCACTCCAGGTTTTTTTACCCCTGGGTATCCAAGGGTCAAAAAACCCACAGTGCAGTGCATGCTTGGGCAGCATGTCTTGCAGTGTGGAGAACACTGGACCGTGCAGTATGTGGTGCTGCAAACATGTCTGCAGTGCCACATAACACGTGACCAGGTTCGTCTGGACGCGCCCATTGTGGCTATCAGATTTCCTGTGAGTGGAATT
>NW_017729018.1:3975502-3982038 GCF_001723915.1 Gavialis gangeticus | reverse complement strand
CCACTCCAGTTTTTTTAGCATCCTTATAGGGTTGCCATAGAGCAATGCAGACCAGTGCAGCTAGGCATCACTTCAACACTTTTTCCATTTGCCCACGCATTATGGAAATACAGAACAAACAAAAAGAGTTAAGAGGGAAAACCATAACTAAGCCAAAAGTGCAGCACCCCAACTGCTTAAGCACACCACTTTAAGAGCTTAAAAAGAAGCAACCGAGCAGCAGCATTGTAAGGTTTGGTTCCAGATAAGTGCATCAAAAAATGTACGTTTAGAACAACAGTGTAACCAAGTCACAGGTTTGCAACCAAGTCATGTGATTCAACTATTTCAGGAAACTGATCTCAGAATAGGAAGGAAAAGTGCTTCCTGCTGGCTGAGGGGGTAGCTGCTTTTGACCAGAAGCAAGATGATCTCACTGGCCCTGCCAATCCCAAAAGGGATTACTGTAACACAAAAACACTTTTCCACAGCTGAGACTGCCCCCCCATATCAGACCACCAACTGCTTCCATAAGACTGGTGTGGTCAACATAGAGCAACAGCCAACCTACCTCATGCTCCTCCCACTTTGCATACATCAGTGAATTAAGCAAGTATTGGAGGAACGGCCAACTTTTTAGTTAAATATGTCCCTCAGCTGAGTCCAACAGATAAGTCACCCATAGGAATTACAAGCTGATCTCAGAACCTCTTCCACTGCACCATGGAAGTTAGCTAGCTGTGCTAGTTTGAAGTAGGGCAGAAGGCAGGGCAGAGTAGCACCTTATAGACTAACTCACCAAGGCGTAAGCAAGTTTGCTTTGTCAGATGCTACAAATGAACTCATAGCATCTGGTAAAGTGAGCTGTTGCTTATGAAAGCTTACGCCTCCATAAATACTAGGCAGTTAGTCTAACGTGCCATTCTGCCCTACCTCCTGCCTGATCATCCTAACATTATACTTCTTATTAACTGCACTGCTCATTCCCATTTTAAAGATTCTCTTTGTCTCCGTCCTAGAAAATATTAATAGTGCAAATGTTTTCACAGGCCTTCTAGGAAACAACATTATTTCCTGTGTGCTTGTATTGCCCATTTATATCAGGGGCATCAAACACCCCTTGGGTCGGTCTGCAGGCTGGACCACAATCAACCCCCTGTGCAGTGCTCCTAGTGCTGGGTCTGGCCCATACACTGCATGCAGCATATGTTGGCTCTGGGGCTTGCTGTGCACACAGCACATGGTGCCAGCACAGGGCATGTATTGCCTGTGGGTTAGACCCAACAATGCAGGAGGGTGTTGGTCCAAGGCACTGCAAGCAGCCTGTGCCCCAGACCTGTGCATGCAGCACGGGGGCCTGGACTGGCCATGCATACTGCATGCAGCACAGGAAGCCAGAATGGTGTGCATGTTGCACGTGACACCCCACTAGACTGGCTTTGCATGCTGGCTTCGGCATGACCCAATCCAGAACACTCAGAGCCAGTGCACAGGGCTGGGCCATGGGGGCACTGACTACAGCACATGCCTGCGACCAAATTCCTGTGCTACATGTAAGACACGTGGCTGCCGGCCAGTCCAGTCCACACTGCATGCAGCATGCAGGGCTAGGGGTGGTGCATGGGGTCAGTCCAGCAACCCACAGGCTGAAACATACAGCTCCACATGCCACATCCAGACTATGGGACATGTGTTTGATGCCCCTAATTTAGATAGTAAATTCTTTGGGACCCAAACAGGTTTTCAATACTGCCAGCCACTCAACCCAAACCACTCTTTTTGGTCTAACAGGACAGAATCTCCTCCCAGTTACACCAGCAGAGCTTTGTTACAATCAGTGGGAGTGCAGAAAATAACAGAGCTGCTGCAGCTGAGCCAAAGGCTAATTTACTGTGCCAAATGTAAGAAGCTGGAGGCGAAGGCCATTTTCCCATTGCCTTGTAATCCAGGGGAGTTGCACTAATCTCCTTCCTCCACACTGTCAGAATTCCAGAGAGAGATTATCTTTAATTTGGAGCTAATTATCACAAGATGCTTTAACTCCCAGCATTTAAGTGTCCAATGTTATATATGTACCAAGTACAGCCTCAGCAACTGCCTAGGTCAGCAGACAGAGAGATGATCAAATCAGCCACTCGAGACAACTAGCTGCAATTCTTTGGAACAAGTTAAAATTCAGGTGAACAAGGAGCATCACCCTCAAAAATCAGCTTTATAAACACAGACTCATGTGTGCAGAAACTGAAAATATTCCACTGGCTACTCAGTGTGAAGCATTAGGTTGTGCTTATCTCTTAAACAAGCTGACAGATGGCCTTCTGAAAACTGATTTAACTACAGCTTCAGGGGTAGTGCCGCCACAAGAGCCATTTGGTTTTATGCAGGAGTTGGGAACCCGCTCTCAAACACTTCCCCACACTGCAGAACAAGGTAAATGAAACATTTTTACCTTGCTTGATGCAGCTCGAGTTGTCCTATTGCTACTTATTGCCCTATTTTATGCTCCTTCAGCCCGCTTTGAATGAAGCCTATTTTCAACTTTGCAAGTATGATTTCCTGACCTACTTTAATTGTGTTGAGATGTTAATATGAAAAGGAATAGCAATTAAGTTGGTCCTGTAAGGGGTCAAGTGGTAAGATTTTTTTTAATACTGATCCTTGTACAATTGTGTGATTTAAGTCCCTCATATATTTACTGAAAATTAAATATTGGTTCCAGGGTCAGACTGAGGAGTTCAGCGCATCATGGCAGCTTGTTGCAAAAGCATCCTAATAGTGAGCATGTTAGAAGAGCAATGCAGAAGACGATGGTAGCAACCGTGGGATGGGTTCATAATCAGTACCCCACCCAGCATCCTCAGCAATCCCAACATACCAATAAGATTATTCATGCATTTCAGTTTTGCTCCCTCACACAGTCTGAGATGACTGCTATAAACAACTGGCACCTAAATAGGCTCACAAGGTGGGCGGATCAAAACCTGATGGCATTCAACGTGGAGAAATGCAAGGTGCTCCACCTCAGGAGAAAAAACCCACATCATACTTACAAGTTCAGCAGTGCTATACTTGCTAGCACCATGACCAAAAGAGACCTGGGGGGGTCATGATTGATCACAAGATGAATATGAGCCACCAGTGCGATGCCGCAGCTGGCAAAGCAAACTGTGGCTTGCATCCAACACTGCATCTCAAGCAAGACCCAAGAAGTTATCCTCCTTCTTTACTCGGCCTTGGTGAGGCTGCAGCAGGAGGACTGCATCCAATTCTGGGCTCCACACTTTAGAAAAGACGTGGAGAAGCTTGAGAGAGTCTAGAGGAGAGCCGCATGCATGATCAGAGGTCAAGAGAGCAGGCTTTATGAGAGGCTGAGAGGCATGGGAGAAGCGAAGGCTATGGGGGGACTTGGTGGCAGCCTATAAGTACATAAGGGATGTGCATCATGAACTGGGAGAACATCTGTTCACCAGGGCACCCTAAGGGAAGACAAGGTCTAACGGTCACAAACTGCTAGAAGCCCGTTCTGCACTGGACACAAGAAAAAACTAACTTCTTTACTGTCTGAGTCTCCAGAGTCTGGAATAGACTTCCCCCAGAAGAGGTGCAAGCAGCTACTCTGGATATGTTCAAGAAACACCTGGATGTTCATCTTGTTGGGGTGATCTGACCCCAGCCGACTTCCTCACCTTTGGGCAGGGGGCTGGACCCGATGACTTAGTGAGGTCCCTTCCAGCTCTATGTCTTTGAATCTATGAATAATCAGCAGCAGAACAGGTGCTTGTAGGAGGCAGGGAACAGAATTGGTAGTGCTGGCTGTACAAATCAGTGCTTGATCCAAAGTCCAAAGTCAATGTGATCACTTGTAAAACAGCCACACAGTGATCTTAGCTGAAGAGGAGTGGACATTTCAAAATGTAAATTCTTAAAGCTCTGCCATTTTAATAGTAGATTCAAAAGATCTAGTGATCTGGATGGCACAAGTCTCTAACTCTGCTAGTGCTCATTTGCACTGTGCTAACAAGAATAGCCAGTTTAACATGTGCAGTCTTCTCACTAAGGGATGACTCATTATTTTACCTGCTGGGCAATCCCATCCTAGTTACTACTTGCAATAAAAACACATGGCTAGTGAACAGATATTTACACATAGTTACAAATAGTTGCTATTTTGGTGAAACATCACATGCCTGTAAAAAGTCAAACACCACCCTATTAGGAATTACATGAGGAGCCAACAGAAGCGTATTTAAGACAGGCTAAAATTTGCCATTAGTATAAGCCTGTTGTCGTTGCTCATAGAAAAAACAAACTTGACCCAAGTACGCTTGTGGGTTGAAATTTTCCATGCCAGGTGTGGAGCTCAGAGTGATTGTTTGGAAAGTCTCGGCTGTTTCAGATGAGGGGGGAAGAATACAGTTTCTCTTGATGCAGCCTACTCTTGCACACCCTCTTGTGCTGCCAGCGCTAGCGGAGGAGTCGGGATACCAGTTGTGATCACAACTCCACAACACACACAACAAGGGAAGAAGGAAGGCAGCTGACCCAAACCAGAGAAGAGACATCCCAAGGCAATTTGCTTATACTATCTGAACGTGCAGGAGTCTATAAAAGTAAGCTTAGCTTTTGGCTAACATGTAAGCCATAGACCATCCATACATCACAAAAATGCTCTTTAGAGGAAAGCCCTTTTTGCATTTGGGAAAAAAAAAAGGGAGAATAGAGAATTAAATGACTTGTCTGAAGTCACCAAGCAGATCAGGGCACAGCTGAAAACAGCAGTGAGGCCTCAGATCATAATACCTGCCATGGCTGCAGGGCAGGGAACAGACACCGACATGCGCTTATCAGTCACCAGTACTCCACTTCCCAGCCAAAGGGTCTCAAAAGCAAAAAGACACCTCCCCTCCATTTGCCAAGATCTATGACAATATTGAAATTTTTAAACCAAGTTTGTTGTTTATTTAGGCTCAAAGGAGAGAGAGAGAAGACGTTTTTCCATATCAAGATCTATCAGTGGCAGAGAAACAAAGTGTAACCAAGCCCTCCCCACACTCTGGAGCAGTCATGAGATTTTTAGCCAAAGGATACATTTCTTCAGAAAATTTATCAGACCCTATTTCAGATATCCTGCAAAGAAGACATCTTTGCTACCAATATATCATTGTTACTGTTACGTTTGAGGGAACCTGACCAGAACAAAATTCTGCAGCTGGTGAATTCAGAGCATCAGATGCATAATTCATACATTTTATTAAAGTATGACTTGTGTATTTACTGACAAACATGAATTTGACCGTAACTAGATGCATCTGAATAATAAACACACTCACCATGTTAGCTGGAAGGTGTATTGATGCTATAAAAAAGAGGGGGGGCACTAGACAAAAAGTTTGACCTTTTGCTATTCTACTCTGACTGGCCATTTGAGCATTAGCAACTGCAGTCAGCACAGCTAAACTTTGAAAAACAGTATCTGGAGGCATTGTGCTGGTATTTTTTATTATGACTAACACTGACATTTAGAAGCCTGACACTTCTTCACTGCTGACCCATTGTAATCAGCTAGAAGGTAGTAATTTATACCATGATGATGCCAATAAGCAATACATGCACAAGGATACTCAAGGAGGCTTGTACATACTAGTTTTCATGCTCATTTAATCAGGGCAGAATGAATACGAACTGCAATAGAAAGATATGAAGTATCTGAATGGATTATGTGCATGGTCTAACCTGTCTAGACAATAGGGCAAAATGAAAAGAGCAACCAGGATGCTAAAATGTAGTGTTAGATCAGTCAGTTCTAGCTGCAGTCTTTTTTTGTGTTACAAAGCACTTTAAGAAAGAAGAAAGTGACTTGGTACGAGCTATAAAAAGGCAAAGACAACATACGCTCCAGACACATTATAAAAGGAATACAAAGAGGGGAACTGGAAATGAAACATCTATCAAGAAGGACTGCTGTTATTTTCCATAAGTGGCAATCATAAAAAGAAATGAAAGCAAAAAGCAAATCAGAAAAGTTGCCAGAAAGTGCACCTCATGCTGAAAATAAGCTCTGAAGCAGAAAAAAAACAAGGCTGAGAAACCACTGGCAGCATCTCCAACAGGTCAAAAGGGAAAATGAACTGAGGAAGCCTCTCTTAAAGAACCTTTATCTTTGCCCCAAATGTGCAGTCTTGGTTCCTACCAGGCAGCAGGAGATCAGATAATCTGAAGGCAGTAATTAGGGATAAAAGCAAGATCAAGAGGAATCCAAACCTAGATCCCAGAGTAACCTCACTGGGAAGGGGAAGCTATTTAACAAGCTGGCCTGTCCACAGTTCTAGTGACCTACTTTAGTTTATTAAATAAAAAACCTTCCCTTAAAACACAGCTTAATTCACTGATACATGCCCTGTAACCCAATATTATAAAAAGAATCAGAGCAGTGTGTTGTTTAAGCAGCACAATCCTGCAAGCAGAGGCTGTAGCTAACTATTCAGAGTGAAGGAAATGTAGTTGTTTCTGCCATTTGTGAACATAAAGAATTTGTGAATTAGGGCCACTTGAGCAAA
>NW_017729018.1:3970083-3970502 GCF_001723915.1 Gavialis gangeticus | reverse complement strand
AAGGAAAGCAAAAAGCAAATCAGAAAAGTTGCCAGAAAGTGCACCTCATGCTGAAAATAAGCTCTGAAGCAGAAAAAAAACAAGGCTGAGAAACCACTGGCAGCATCTCCAACAGGTCAAAAGGGAAAATGAACTGAGGAAGCCTCTCTTAAAGAACCTTTATCTTTGCCCCAAATGTGCAGTCTTGGTTCCTACCAGGCAGCAGGAGATCAGATAATCTGAAGGCAGTAATTAGGGATAAAAGCAAGATCAAGAGGAATCCAAACCTAGATCCCAGAGTAACCTCACTGGGAAGGGGAAGCTATTTAACAAGCTGGCCTGTCCACAGTTCTAGTGACCTACTTTAGTTTATTAAATAAAAAACCTTCCCTTAAAACACAGCTTAATTCACTGATACATGCCCTGTAACCCAATATTAT
>NW_017729018.1:3964153-3965083 GCF_001723915.1 Gavialis gangeticus | reverse complement strand
TCTTAAAACACAGCTTAATTCACTGATACATGCCCTGTAACCCAATATTATAAAAAGAATCAGAGCAGTGTGTTGTTTAAGCAGCACAATCCTGCAAGCAGAGGCTGTAGCTAACTATTCAGAGTGAAGGAAATGTAGTTGTTTCTGCCATTTGTGAACATAAAGAATTTGTGAATTAGGGCCACTTGAGCAAAACTGCATTCATTATGAGGAAGAACACATACAGAGCAGCCTCTAAGAAGCAAAACACGCAGTTTCAGTGCTGAAAAGAATCATTCAGTGACTTACTTTGGACTGGTTTACATAGAAGTTGGGCTGGTTTAACCAAGTCACTATTAAACACCTGGAGTTATCCTAAGTGTATCCTCTGCACCTAGAGGTACAGCTTTCTTTAGGTAAGGCCTTCTACATTTAAAGCATCACAGGCAAGGATGACAGACGCCTCCCCTCCTCGAGCCCTGGTTCAGAGAGCTTGCAATTGAAGCAAGCTGCCCTTAAAGAGTGTGGAATTAAATCACATCCATCCTTCCAGAGCCACTAGCAGGAACAGCAGGCACAATGCACCTTCAAAATCCCCCGGTCACCACTGGTGGCATCACACTGCCTTTGTCAGTTCAGACAGGAGACTTAAGTGATCATCCCATAGAAGAGAAACGCCCAAACATTATTCCACCCCACCGAGCTTCAACGCTGGCCCCTACACATTCTTTTCCCTATCATCCCATCCCACTTCTACATACCATCTACACTGCTGTTCACAGGATGAATGAACCATCACCCCCACTACCTGAGGAACTAAGATGACATTTGCCAATCTCCATTTTATGCCCTGACTGTATGTAGTATGCCTTTCCTACACCCCTGGTATTATTTAGATAATAAAAAATAGTATTTTTTTTTTGGGGGGGGGGGGGGGGGGGGGGGGGGTTT
>NW_017729018.1:3961749-3963917 GCF_001723915.1 Gavialis gangeticus | reverse complement strand
GGGGGAGAAGTGTCTTGTACAAACATAAAACTGGAAAAGCCCCTGGGAAAAAGTACTCTGATCTAGATTGGGGTCTTTCAGTGCTACTTTAATATAAATACTACATAATAATTGCTGAATGGGCTGCAACTGCCCCAGTTTCTATATCACTCCTGCAAAGACTCTTATGATTGGAAGGTGGTATATCTGCAAGAGCCCTACAACACTCTTGTGAACACCTTTCCCTGGAACAATCTACAGCTGTAATGCCCCCCCACAGCATCTCCCATAAGGCTTGGGCTGGGTAAAACTAGACCAAAGGCGGGGTGGCTCCCCTGAGACTAGTGCTCTGCAATCATTTCTTGCAGCAGCCACAACACAATGTCAAAGGAGGAGAATGGCCCATTACTGTGTTGTGCCGCATAACTTAAGCCGTAGAACAAAATGTCCTGTCAAAGGAACGCTTTAGTGGAATTAGCTGCAACAAACGGGATGCTTCTGCACTATAATGGCATCTACTAGCTTAGTTTTGAGTTCTTGGGCAGAAACTCTTGCTAGCTTGGGAATAATCCGTTTATCCCACATCACAAGGCCTGACAAACAGGAGGTTCAGGATTGGGATGAGCAGGTTTCACTCTAAGCCCCGGCCACCTCTCGCCACAGGTGTGCTCTTTCCCTTGCGGGCTCACAGCAGTCCTGTCCTCCTTACACAGGACAGATTGCTCTAGCGGAGTATGCCCGGGCTCAGCGTTTCCTTGACAACTAACCAGAAAAGCGCTTGCAGCAGGGAAGCCCAATTACAGCTTGGAATGAGCAGGACAAGGCCAGTGAAATGAAATTAAAAGAGCTGATTTGTTTTATTGTCTTAAATCAGCTGCCTGGAGGGGAAGGATGATTTTAGAGAGCTTAGCACAAACTGTGACAGGTCTTATGAAAAAACGACAACAAAAGTCTAATCAAGAGCAGCAGACGGCATTATGCACAAGGCGCTGCTCCACATTCAGCTGTGGAATTATGCAATCTAGGGGGATGCGCATGGTAACTTTGATATACAAGTTCTCCGTCATTAAAGGCAAACGTTGCTTTCCCCTCCTAGCTGGCCAGGCATAGGACCACTTCAAAGGTGAGCAAAGCATATTTCCTCAAATTGGTGCACCAACCAAGTGTTATCTCCATTTTGCAGATGGGGGAGAGGTGACTGTAGGCCTGGGCTGGACCCAGAGTAGGACACAGCCTTCCAGGGAGGAGAGAGATGAGGGGCTGGGGGATGCTGTCAACTCCAATGGGTCCCCCAAGTCCCATAGGATGTGCTAGGAGTTGCCCCTAGGTCGAAGGAGGCAGCAGCAATGTCAATCAAGTGAAGTTTAGCCTGTTCTCAGGTGGATCCTGAAACAGAGCACCAGGCAGGGCAGGTGCCAGGGGTGAGATAAGCTTGTCTTGGCATCTGAGATGCAAGCCTCTCCCTTCTCTGTGGGGCCAGGTCAGGACCTAAGCAGCTAAGCTCTGTTCACCCTGTACATGTGCCCTGGGCTGGACTCGATGATCTTCCAAGGTCCCTTCCAGCCATAATGTCTATGAAATATCTATGAAACAGTTTCATAGTGCTTAGGGCTGGAAGGGACCTAAACAGATCATCAGGTCCGACCTCCTGCCCCGGGCAGGAATGGGTGCCGCGGTCATATCACCCCAGCCAAATATCTGTCCAGCCTCCTCTTGAAGACCCCCAAGGTAGGAGAGAGTACCACCTCACTTGGGAGCCCATTCCAGAGCATGGCAGCCCTAAGTTTCTTTTGATATGACCAGTAAGGGTGCATCCACATTAACATTGTAAAGTTTATGATGACATTCTGACCTTAGGGCCGAGCCAAGTTAATTCGGTTAATAATAGGTAGTAAAAGGTTGCTGACCCTTGTCCCACAGGGCCCTAGGACCCCCATCAAACCATCACCAGAACTCCAAATTCAAATCACAAGGCAGAGCCTACAGCTTTCTTGCTGACTACTAGACACAGCTGTTTCACCAGTCTGACTCAAATGGAGGTGGCAGGACACAAAACACTGTTCATTTGCTAGAACTGATGGGACTGATAGGGTACTATTTAGGGGAAGGCCTTACAATTCAGCTCCCCTCCGCACCTGGCCCACACACTTCACTGCACCATTCAGGCTTAGGAGCTAACTGCAGATTTC
>NW_017729018.1:3948839-3956749 GCF_001723915.1 Gavialis gangeticus | reverse complement strand
GTAGTATTTAGGGGAAGGCCTTACAATTCAGCTCCCCTCCGCACCTGGCCCACACACTTCACTGCACCATTCAGGCTTAGGAGCTAACTGCAGATTTCTGCCCCAAAGCAGGATTTAGCCGTTCTAAAGTGACCAGTGTATAATGACTACGTAAAGACAGGACATGGTTGTCTCCACTATGCTGCACCACTTTCCTGCCTGGCCAAATACACAAGTAAAGGGAGAAGATATAGCCAACTTGAGGCAAAAAATCTTTTAACAGAGGGGAATGTCACTATGCAACATTTTCTCATTCCTTCCAGCCAGCTGGTGTCCTTATCTTCACATGTATTCTGAGGAACCTCCCAAAGGGTTTCAATTAATGTCTAGCAAAGGGGTAGGCAATTATTTGGATTGGAGGGCCACGTAAGACATTTTGGTGAGCTGTTGAGGGTGGGGGGGAAGGGGAAGGGCTTTTTACACCATCTGGTGCAGAGGGTGGGGGGTTGGGGAGATGACAATTGGTCCTATCCAGCCCCAGGCCTGTCTGCCCTGCACCCGCTGCTGGGGGTGCTGGATAAAGTGGGGTCTTGCAGGCAGAGCAGGGCATACTCTTCCAGGCAGATGGGATGGGGCCACAGGCAGGCAGGGAGCAGCATCCAGAAGTGGGACAGGCAAGTGGGACTGGGCTGTGGGGCAGTGAAAGTGCAGGGCCAAGGCCCAGGACACAGCCACCATCCCAAGAGGTACAGGGGGAGCAGGATGCAGATGACCCCAGGCCTGAGCCCTGGCCCTGCACTGTTATTGCCCCACAATCCCAGCCCCAGTCCTGCCCACCCATCCTGTTCCCAGCAACTGCTCCCCACCCTCCTGGTCAAGCCCGCTCCGTCTGCGGGGGTCCTGGGCTGATCTTCACGGAGAACCCACCCACATGCCTGCTCTGCTCGGCACCCCCAGCAGTGGATGCAGGGCAGATAAGCCAGGGTGCCCAGGCAATGGGCTGAGCCCGGCAGCAGCAGTGGAGACACTGGCAGCAGCAGCCAGAAACCAAGGGCAGAGGTGAACTGCTGCCTTGCCACTGTGTCATCCCTGCCCTGAGGACTACAGCTCCTAGTGTGCCCAAGAGTCATGTGTGAGGATAGGGCAGGCTGTACTCTGTGCCAGGTGGCTCCTCCACGCCCAGGTGCAGAGAAACCAGTCTGGGCAGGATGGGGCCAATGGACTCACAACAGGATGGACAGAATCACTTGGCGAGCAGACAAAGCCTATGAGCTGTATTTTGCCCACCCCCGGTCTAGCACCCTTATCTGCCCTAGTCAGACAGCTCCACAACAAACAGAAAATGGTAGGGAATATAAATGCAATTAAGAGCGTGGAAATGGCAGTTCATGGTATCTTCCCACCTTCATAAAAGAATCTGCAGAAGAAAGTCAGACTTCCCCACTGCACAAAAGGGATCTACACAAGATAACTCAGATAATACCTAAAGAAAATACCCATTTCCATCACTAGATAGTTTGGCTATAGAAGATAACTTCTAAGCAAGGGGAGCAAGCTAACTGCTCATTACCCAAGCACTATTATAAAACTATTGTATGTATACCAAACATACCAGGCCTAGAAAGGCAACTTCTCATTGCAGAAATAAAATATATTCTGGGCTTCCAAAAGGGGGAAGCAGAAGTCTTGTTGAGAAATTGAAAGTAACAACATCTAAAAATGTATACTAAGCCAAGTCACTAACAATATGTGAGTAAGGAAGATGCATCTCCCTGAGACTTCCCAATCCATTCCCTACCACCATACCAGGCTATTCTGGAGTTACCAAAGCCAAATTCATACCAGGTGCAAGCAAATACAGCTCAGATGTCACTGAACTCGGCACCCCATAAGATCAAACCCCAAAAGTATACAAACTTCTACCCATTGTAGAAGCAACTGTCTAAACACCAAGACTGTGCCTCATGGATCACCCTGAAGATGTACCTGGATTTTTCTTAAGGAGTGGAGGGATTTCCTGATTTGCTTTGTAGAAAAGCTGCTTGACTAAATCCTTTAAGATTTCATTCTGCCCTTGCTAATATTGCCTGACAGGGAGATTTTCCTGGGGTGTTCAAAGAGTGAAGACTAAGAAGGGATTTGTGAATGGGGTCGTGTAACAACATGCGTCACTGGACACAAAGCCCTTTTGCAAGGCTGCTCACATCAGGGTGAGTAAACTCTTAAGTGAAGCACTTTGCAGTTGCCATAGGCACTGCTGACAAGGTTTGAACACACACAACCGAAATAGGTTGGGTCAGAGGAAGAAAGGAACAGGCAGTAATTCCTACCTTTTTAAATTCTCATTTCGAAATGAACCATCCTCAAGTGGAGGTTTTGAAACTGACTTGTTTTGAAAGCACTAGTTCCTGATTCAATCTTTAAAAAATAAATAATAAGTCCCACGCAAAATTCAGACAAATATGATTTTTCAAGCTGATGATGTTATGCCCCTCTAAAAATGTGCAACACAGAAACCAGGTATGGGGCAAAAGATTCAAATACAGACGAGGAAAATGTCTGTACCCATTTCTAAACAGACCAGGGTTTTTTTGGCATTAGCTGTAACCAGAAACTCATCAAGCTCAAAGCTCATGCAAGCTTTCAGATGTACGTGGCAAAGCCTACCCTAGCAGATAAGGGTGAACTTACAGGTTACACTTAGACCAACTACAGACACTTAAAACATACATGTCTGAATGTTAAATCTTGTTAACTTATGCTAAATGCCCTCTGAACATCTCAAAGTTTGGGCAAGGGTTAGCTCTGGGCTGTGTTACCTAGCTCATGTTAGGGTAACTTCAGTCTGCTCCATGGAGATAAACCAAGCAAGTCGCAGTCCTTCAGCATCCCAGGATGCACTGCTCCTCCCTCCCCCTATCAGAGAAGGGATAGAGCCCAGGTGGCCTGGCTCCTGCCCATGCCCTTCCTCACCAGCCCTGTCCTGGCAAGTCAGAGCTGTGCAGACCAGAACCAGTATTAACCCTTCACATGCAACTGCTCACAGCACATCCAAACATTAACACTACTTGACATGCCACAGGTTGTGTGTGGTCTAGGTGTAACGTGTAACATCACCAAAGTCTCCTTCAGGATGTCTTAGCACCCCAATGACAAAGTCATGCCTAGATGATGCTTGTCAATGTTTTAATATTGTGCCTACTCCATACCCTTCCCCCCTAAGATTCTGGTAAGGGTGGTGTAAACTCTAGCCAAGATGCAGCCTGAATTTCCTAAAGACAAATGCTAGACCACAACCACATTGCTCACCCATAAAGCACAAATTAGCATCCAGAGTCTGGATTCCAGACTCACTCCTCTGACTCCACCCCAGATGCCCTATATATGCCCCCTCTAAGTTGAGTGCATCCCTAATGTTTGGGGCACCCACCTTCCAGGATCTGCCAGCTATTCCCATCTTCCTCCCCCAACTCAGCAAGTCCCATGCTGCTCCCAACTCAGATCTTACTCTTCTGGCCTGACCCGATCTGTTCTGTTCTCAAAAGAAGACAATCCCGCAGTCTTACAACACCAAAAGGTAGCAGCCTTGAGAGCTGCAGATATCAGCCACAAGGACCACTCAGAAACTGAGACTGAAGAGCTGCCCATCATGCCACAAACTTCCATGACATACTCTCACTCCTCAGCAACTGGAAATATTTTACTGCAAAACCAGACCATCATGCAATGAGGCACCCAACTCATTTAAACAAAAGAGCCCAGAGCAGAACAAGCTCAGATTAAATAATTAGGCGAGCTGCCAAAAAATCGTAGTGGACATTAAAAGAGAAACTTCTTTTATGTCCAATGGAGGCATCAATGCATTATGGCAAATAGTGATACAGTTGTGATCTGAAAGTAACTTAAAAATTGAGATTTTTTTTAAAAATAATTCCAGATCTACAAGTGGAGAAGGCAATCGAGCAAGTGTGACAAGCATTAGATGGCAGAGAGACGGCCCACTGCCAATAACGTGATACATGAACACATCAGAGCTACACTTTATTGCAGACTGTTCAAAGAAGCCTCTCTACCATAGGGCTGATGACTTGACCAGTTGAGATGGAGAGATCAAAAAATGTGTTTGAGAGCTGGATCAGTAACAAAGCAGCACCTCCAGGCCACCAGCCCTGCCTACAAAATATTCAGAAAAGCTCCTTTATGTGAGCACTTTCTATTCAGATATCTGTTATTCTTCTTTCACAAAGGGCTCAGACACGTTCTCCAACAAATCAATGGCTTTCCACATCACATCGTTACAGAAAAACTGAAGCTTAGGATTCATCAAAAGGGACCTACAGTACAAAACCATTTATTTGCTGTTTTTCTTGTGGGTTACATCTTGCATTTCATGCTGGTCAGTTTTAGCTATCTGGTTCCTGTTGATTATCAGTTGGTTTCACATTTTTCTTTTTATACAATATTGCAACACACAGAGGGGTGGGGACTGACAAGGAGGGAGGAGAGGTTTTAAGGAGTCAAACCTCAAAGCTAACAGTGTTCTCAAACTTCAAAAGAATCACTTTTGTTGCAATGTTTTAGCTGATGGTTTCTGAGGAACCATTTTGTCCGTTCATATCCTCTTTTTCATCTCAGATCCCACAGCACTTTACAAATATTAAGCCTAGAGACCTTGTAAAAAAACACTTTACACCCATTTTACCAACAGGGAAACCAAGGCATAGAGACACCAAGAGAATTTCTCCCAAAGCTAGAGGGCCTTTGCAGATTTACGGAGTCCAGATCTTCAAATCAAATCTGTCTTTTTTTTTCCTCCCCTCAAAACTGGATGTAACCCATGCTGGTTTCTTTCGGATACACTGCCTATATAAACCAAGGTAAAAAGCAAAAGAGTCTTCCCAATTCCATTCCTGAGTGCAGAAGCACCTCCCAGCAACGTGTGTGTCAGTGGAGAAAAGAGACATTTCACAGTCAGGGCAATTTAGGTGTCCTATTGAGTGAGGGTTAAGGGGAGAAAAAGACTGAAGCTTTTTTTTATTTTAAATATAAAATAAAAATAAAAGCTTCAGTCCTTATATATTTATAAATAGAAAACTGGGCCTGGCTGGTAAATGAACACGCCACAGAAAACAAATTAGCAAGATTTCCCCCCTCAGTTTCTCTATTAAGCATTTTCTGGCATTACTGCTCCAGAAACCTCTTTCTTAGTTTAAAGAGAGCCCTAGAAAGCTAATCCACTAGTAAGTCCTATTTCATATCAAAGTAGAAATAAACATCCAGCCCTAGGGATTGAGGTAAAAAAAGCTGTGTCAACAGTTTTCATCTATCAAAATACATTAAAGGCTGAAGAGATGCCCAGATGCTGTCTGAAGGAAAGCATCCTATGAACTCAATCCCTTCTACCACCAGAAAAGCACCCTTTAGATTGGAAGGATTAACTTCCCACCCGGGTCCAAAAAGAGATTCAATAAACTATTACTGGGCGGGCAGGCGGAAACTGTGCAAGATTAAGCAGTAGAGAACACAGCATAATTCACATTCCACTGCAGGAACTTCAGTATTGACCTAATAGATGGTCTTAGCAAAACATAAAAAAAAATGAAGGAATGTAGAAAAGACCTAGGTTAACCTCCAAGCCCTCAGCTTTGATTACTAAAAAAAATAATGCTTGTTAATACAAAAATTTACCTGTAAACAACATTGTGTATGATTTAAAACCAGCAGGAACCACCTATACACACAGTGATCCCTTATCATTACTTCTCCATTTTAACTAGGCAAAATATTTGACTAGCAGCTGACTAGGACATATTCTCCTAATTTTCCAAAAGCAGAGTTTCTGGTACAGTCAGAGCTGCGCAATATTTTTATTTTCGTTTCACCTTTGTTGTCAGACACTACTTTGTACTTCTATAGTTTGTACTTCTGGCACCAAGTTCTATTCAGCTGAGCATACTCCACCCATCAATAATTATCTGGGCAGATGGTGAGAAACACTGTAGAATAAATACAGAAAAGAAAGCTGCCATTTTAAAGAGGTACTAATTTGAAACCGGCATATTAAAAAGAAAAAAAAAAAGTGCTTTCAGGTGTTACATCTGCCCCCAAGCCCTTTTAACTATCCGTGAATGTTTTTTGAATCATATTTCTTTTTCTCCTTTAAAAAAACCCTCTCTCACTTGTTACCGTATGAGAAAACAAATATAAAAGAACTGACTGCACAGGCAAAAAAGTGCAGTTGACTACAGAATACTGTCAAAAGCCCAATGTGAAACTAAATTTCTCTCTCATCTGACAATGTAATTATTTTAGGTGCTGCCTATAGGTAAGAAATACAGTGAGAAGGATTCCAGCAACTGTCCTCCCCTTTTAACATACAAGTGAAAGATCCCTATTCTGAAGAGACGGTGAAAGAGAGGGAGAAAGAAGTCCATGAGATGCAAGAGTTTCTGTTGAAAATAACTTTAGAAAACTGGAAGGTGTACTGAGCAGGAAGCTTTCAAGGAAAGTGACAGTGTGATTCCATTCTTAACATTTTACTTTGACCAAGATTTCCAAAATTAACCAGTGATTTTCAGTGCTGAGCTTGAAACATCTGAACAGGAGCTGATTTTCTGAAAGTGTTGAACTCCTGTCCTACAGAAATCAGCCCCCTCCATGGTCTCCCAACCACAGCACCCAACAGTTACTAGTCGCTTTTTCAAAGCCTTTCCCTTTCCTTCTCTGAGCGCAGAGCCTCTCTGATGCCTTAGATCAGGGGCGGGCAATTATTTTGGGCAGATGGCTGCTTACCCAGTTTTGGCAGGCTGTCAAGGACCACATGGGTAGCCCCACCCCTTCACAGGTGCCACACCCCCTGGTCACCATCTTGGGACCCAGGTCCCAGGGCCAGCACTGGTAGGGCCCAGAGTGGGGCACAGGCTGGCAGGGGTCTGCGAAGCCAGGCTGGGCTGCACCAGTAGGGAGACGGGGGAGCTGGTCTGGCTCCACAGAGTCCCTGCCACCCTGTTCTGGCCCTGCCGGCACTGGCCCCAGGACACCAGTGTGGGCACCATGCTCCAGCTGGCTCCCCACCCACTCACTCCCAGTGCCCCCCCAGCCCCAGGGTACAGGCAGGGGGCACTGCACAGCCCTGATCCCCTGCTTGCCAGCAGGGAAGAAGCTGGTGCTGAGCGCAGGGAAGAGAAGCCCCTTGCCCACCCTGGGGCCGGTGCTCCCTGCTGCAGCCGCTCACAGACCACACAGGGCTGTCTGGAACAGGCACAGGCAGCCGCACGCAGGCTGTGAGCAGCTACAGTGCAGGGCACCGGCCACAGGGCGAGCAATGGGCTGCTTTACCCCATGCTCAGCACCAGCTTGTAACCTGCCCCCACTGCCAGCCTGGGTCCCACGCCAGCTCCAGGCTCATCAGTCACAGCTGCATGCAGTGGCTGCAGCTGTGGCCCCCCCCACTTGCTGCACTGCCCAGTGTGGCAAGCGGGGGGGCTGCAGCTGCTGCTGCCATGTGCAGCCCCGATGGGCAAGCCTGGAGTGCAGGGTGCCAAGTGTGGAGGGGGAAAAGCGGCCCCTCACCCACCCTGTGCCCCTTGCTGCAGCCACTCGCAGCCTGCCTGGGGCTGCCTGTGCCTGCTCTGGACAGCCCCACACAGGCTGCGAGCGGCTGCAGCAGAGAGCACCAGGCACAGGGTGGGCGAAGGGCCTCTTTCCTCCACGCCAGGAAGGAGCCCGAGGAAAAGC
This sequence comes from Gavialis gangeticus, assembly GCF_001723915.1. NCBI lineage: Eukaryota > Metazoa > Chordata > Crocodylia > Gavialidae > Gavialis > Gavialis gangeticus. Next base: position 3,949,033 of record NW_017729018.1, on the reverse strand, counting down.
TGAGCAGGGGTGGGGGTGGCACAGTGGGAAGCAGCCCCTCCCCCACCCCGTGACCAGCACTCCCTGCTGCAGCCGCTTGCAAGGCTCCTTCCTTGCCCTTTTCCCCCCTTCCCCGAGTTTCCGGCGCAGGGTAGCCATGCAGTCTCAGGACAGAAGCCCCTACTGGGGCTACCAGCGGGGGGGGGGGGGGGGGG
>NW_017729018.1:3941666-3948708 GCF_001723915.1 Gavialis gangeticus | reverse complement strand
ACCGGGCTTCCCCTGGATCCTACTGCCCTTGGTTCCTGTCATTTTTGACAAGAACCAAGGGCAGATAAATATTAATTTTCTAAATTCTTTAGGTGCCCCATGGGCCAAATAGAATGGTCTCGCGGGCCGTATTTTGCCAACCCCTGCCTTAGATAGTGTGCTGGACTTACACCACGGAAGGTTTTCAAAGGTTATAAATCTGAATCCTGCCAGAGATGACAACCTTGCAAAAAGCCCTTAGCAAGCAACAAAAGAATGTAGAAAACTAATGAAAGATTCCAGAGCTACATGGTCACTCCAACGCTGCCAATCCTCGCCCTTCTTGCTTCCTCTTTGAGGAGTAGCATCCACCACGCTGGGCCAAGTGACTGAGGTCCTTTCCAAACCCTATGAATCTATGATTACATTTCCCCATTGTGCACCATGGAGATAATGTGCTGGTTGTTTTAAAGTTGTTGAGAGGATCACATGGAGGTTCTCCAAATGGAAAATGTTAGCAAAAACAGCCACAAGAGTTCCTGGAAATAAGCCTAATGCACCCATTTCTGCCCAAGACCATCATGTCCTGGGTATACTGCAAAGCGCACTAACACTTGCAGTGCATTGTACTGTAGTGTGTAGAAAGCAAAGAGCAAAGCCATTGAGGGAAAGTGGGGGGCCCAAAACAGAGGCCTTTTTACAGCCTCACAGAAGGCAGCATCAAGTGCTGCAGCTCATACAGCACTTCCGAATACAAATACAGATGCATGGAAATATAATAATACCTAGCACCTTAAATCAAATTTTCTATGGCAAGCTTCAGCTTCCAGTGCTCTAACATGATATCTAGACTTTTTTTAAAAAAGAATAAACCACTTTAGTGGTAACTGTAAGAAACACTGGTTAAGAAAACACAGAATCATACAAATCATAGAAAAGTAGGACTGGGCGCCCCCTTGACTTCCATGGGGCAAGACAGATAATTATTCATTCTTACTAAAACACACAGTACCAGCAACTACCATATTTTCTTGCATACAACACACACCCTTCCCTCCAAAAAACAACTCAGCCCACCCCCCAAATTGACATGTGTATTAAGCAGGGAAGCCAATTTTCTGCCTTGGATAAAAGCACCCTGCTTTGATTCCTGCTCCACAATACAGCAGCTGTGGCATTACTATTCAGTCAATTGTTTTAACTGTTATTGTTCTTTACTCCAGATAGTTTAACGTTTTTCTCTCCTTTACACTGGTCTTGATGTTCCACTATATCAAGCTAATCCTTTCAAGCCCGCCCATGACATGGGAACATTCCTCCAACAGTATAGCTCAGAAAGGATTAGCACCAACACATACAAACCAAAAATCAAGCTAACTTTTCTTAGATTAATTTTGCTATCTGCTAGCTGCTCCTGGTCTATCTTCTATTTCACAGTCCCGGAGACTCTTCAACTCCTTTCAAAATCATAGATCCACCCATGGAAACCGTTCTTCAGCAGCAGCTAAGGTTTCAGTTTAAATTAAGGAGAAAAGGGAAGACAAGTTAGCTGAAGATTAGGCTCTGTCTATGCTATATTCAGCCATACATCTGGAAAAATCTCTCTTCATTTGGCCTTTTAAAAGCAAAGTGAGTTTTATTTTGGGGCATTCTATATGCCAGAAAATGCAGTATACATTACCATGCCTTCTGTCAAATGCAGAAATCACTAGGTGCTTATCAATCTCATCAACACAGAAAGCACGATCTTTTCTGGATATCATTGTTTTTACAGCTACAATGAATGCTGATAAGACCCAATATTTCAAGGGAACGTGGACTGCTGGGAGCTGTGCAATACTAGAATATTCACTTATCTAAAATGTGCTTTATGAGCTAGGAAAAGGTGTTGTGAATTCTTCCAAGCCTGCCTGTTACAGGGGAACATTCCCTCAACAGAACAACTCGCAAAGGATTAGCGCCTCAAACCACAATTACTTTTGCTATCCACATTCCTCAAGTTGGTGACCTCAATTATCTGAGCTTGTGGAGCCCTGAATAAAACTGGAAAAAAAAAACAAACCATACATTCCTGCCACTAAAAATATAATTAGGTAGTTATTTGCACGGTCATTGTGCTGCTTCAGTAAATGCCAAACTGACCGATTTATACAGATCAAACCAAAGAGATAACAGTTTAAAAAAATGCTGTAAACTTGAACTTCAAAAATGAGTTCCACAGAACCCCTCTGCAAAGTCCTGTCCCCAAAAATGGGAAACATCTCAAAACATATGAACACACATATGGCCTCATAGTGCTACGATTTTTTGCTATTAAATAAAATTACAACAGAAGAACATCAAAATTGCAAAGAACTCCAAAGTTAAAGAATCACAGACCTGGGGTCACCCGTGCTTCCTCAGTTCAGCTCCCTTGTGCACCTTTGCAATAGTATATTACCCATCACATCTGAGGAGGGAGAGACGGGGCTGGAGCCCTGGCCTGTTGGGTTCTGGGACCGTACTTTAAACACAAGGGAATAACATTCATCTTCTTACAACCCTTTACTTGTTTCAAATAATAATACAATGAGCCTGTACAAGTAATACAAACTCATAATTAAAGGCTGTATATGCACAAAGAGAAAAAACTACACCTTAATTCCTAACCTAGGAGTACCTGACTTTGGCAAACTTAACTTTCTCTTAAGGTGCCTTGGGTGTAAGACTTCCTGGTTTTCCGTTCCTTCAAGGTAAGCTATACTGATCCTAAGCCCAGGAGAGTTGGCGACCTGGTCCTTTAAAACAATGTTTTAAATCTTTATTACTTGAGGCAAAGGAATAAAGACTAGCCTCTGAAAGGGGACTCGAGATGCTTTGTCAATGACTTACGCAGCTGTTTGCTGGGCAGAAGAAAGTTGGGAAACAATCTGTCTCTATCCCTGACCCTGCAGAGAAGTGTTGCCTAATGGTTACTGGTGACCTAGTCAAGCCCTGAAACATGCATTTTAAAAAGCAGCATCTTTAGATAGGCAGAAGTAGTCATGTTAGATCAGAAAGAACTTTGTGCAAATTCATCTGGAAAATGGAAGAAACACTTGCCTATCTCCTAAGGAAGGGATATAAAGGCTCTCTCCAAGAGCCATGAAATGCAAAGAATCATCAGTCCCAATGAAGAGAGGAAAAGGGACTTGATTTTGTAACTCTCTCCTGGCTCCCAGGAAAATACTTCTATCCCTAGGTTAAGTGAGCTGATGATGATGATGAAGTTGTAAAGGGGGAAGAAATGGGAAACAGGGAGGGCCTGGAGCACATCCAGTACAGAGTGTGTTCAGAGGTTTCTTCAAAAAACTTCTCACAAGCCTTGCTAATCATGTACAAGTGATGATCTTTATTTAGTAGCTTAATTGTCACATCTCGGTAGATATTCTCGGGGACAAAAGGCATTTCCTTAATCCCATTATTATCCTCTTGGGAAATATCAAACACCTACTCCAGAGTGTGGAGAAGATAGAATATTTCAAAGAAATGGCCCGGGAAAATGTTAACCTCAGCAAAACTATTTCCCCTAACCTAATTTTTAGAAGTGGCTGATCAGGTTTTGCTGAAACAGTAAAAAAAAATCAAATCAAATAAAAAAGTCTCTACCTTAAGCTCAACCTGCTTAGAAAATGCCAGCCCAGGTACTTAACAAAATCTTATCAGAAGAAATATTGCCAAGTTTCATTACAAGTGAAATTACCCCTTCTGCTACTGGAGAATAGAGAAACAGAAACCACTCAAGGAAAACACTAGAACTGGAAAGACAGACAAGGTGGCAAGATCCAGTACAAACAAACCTGTTAGTTGTCACTTGTTAGGGGTTAGAAATTGCCACACGAGCACAGTTTTCAGACAGAAATGTGATTGATCTCACTCTCAAACTTGAGGTGTACTCCTTTAAATACTCTGCTTGTTCTGAAGATGTTCCAAGTTACGCACATACTACACTTCTGAGCCTTGTGTACAACAGCACACAACTGCCTACTGATCGCAGGGCTTTGTCAATCGCTGCACCTAGCCTGGCGCTAAAAGCAACTGAGCTGCACAACTCGTCCACAACAGTGGCTATTCATACCGCAGAGGTTTGGAAAAAGCCAAACTAAGACAACTTCCAATGCAGAAACATAATAAGCAACTCTAGATGCTTATGTTAGGCTTTTCTTAAGCTTGTATTAATCATAAGTAACCTTTTCCACATTTTACTGAAAGACTTTTACAAAGTTATACCAAAAAAAGGCAGTACGTGAGCTGCTCACAGCTGAACAACACCAAATGTATTTCAGTGCTTTATAAATAATTGACAGATCTGGGTGAAGATGAGACAAGAGTGCCCTTTATCTTGTAATCCACTGGCACTCTGCTAATTTAAGACATCTTAAAATACTCACTGGAAAATGGAAAAAAAAAACTGGTTTGCCCTGTGTTCAGTTTTTTTTGAAAAATGCCCCCACTCAGGTTGTCTACAAACCATTTTCAAAGAAAATGTGTGTTTGCCAAAGCCATTCTTGTGACATGCCCAAACCTCTTAAATCAAGGCTGCTTTTAATTTCCTGAATCAATGTTTCCTGTATGGATGTACACAGCTACAGGTGGTTTTGCCAATATTTGCCCTGGCCTTTTGAGTAGCATTTAAAGAGCAGGTATGTTTGCAATGTTTCTGTACGGTTACTGCTCATGCTTTCAGCTTCTAATGCAGTATTTCTTACACAAAGATTCCTTTATTTTAAACAAATGGTTTCATGGCAAAAAGCATCTCATACACTACTGCAGATGCTGCTAATTACAGATTAAATGAGACTGAAGACCACAATCCCTTCCTGCTTAGTCTGTAATATGCTTTGCACTCTCAGCAATGTAAGTATTATGCAAATTACTTTGCATTGGGAAGTTTAATTTAGTGATGCTGACACTTAGTGATCCGGGTGCTAATTTAGTGATCCGGGTGTGAATGACAGAAGTTGTGTGTTTATATAAAGAGGTTATAATTGTTCACATGTAGCACGAACTCTATATAAAAATGCTGTTCTCAAAACTGAGTATTCAAACTCTTTCCTATTTTACAACAAACATTTAAGAACACCATTTACATCACACAATCACTTGGTATATATATTTACCGTATATACAAACAATCAGAAAAGAACATATTAGCAGGGGGTGGGCACTTACTCAGGAACAGCTGAAATGCAGCAATTGCTCATGTGCTGTAATTACCCTGTGACAAGCAACAGCTAAACCAAGATAACTTAGTCCTGAACTTGTCCCAGTTTAGCCTGAGCTTACTGCAGTCTACCTGAATGCACATAAGCAGTGGCTACACATTAGTTCTCATTTCTATTTACTATATACTGCCCTTCATCAAAAAGGCTTAAGGCAGCTTACAATTAGAGGCAAAATAATGTAGGAAAACAAAATTAAAACAAAACAGTATAACAAAACAAGCACCCCCAAAATACCTTATTACCCATTCTCTGATAACTCTTTTCTACTTGCTTGCTTGCCCATATCCCTATTTGGTTATTTAAGAGAATCATTAAGGAGGCAGCATTTTGCTTTTATTACTCTTTCCTACACTGTTCTTGACCAAATGTCCTATAAAAGTCACATCCAATGTAGAACTACCCATGGATAGGATTTCTCTCTTTCTTGCAGAGCTTGAAGACAGTGGTCATCTACAAACTGGCCAAGGGTAACCAGCAGGCTATGGGAGAGTCCCTGTTCCCCTGAGCACTACCAGGAGTAACAAGGAATAATGACCATAAGCTGACAGAGTAGATTCAGGCTACATATCAGGAGGCGCTACTTCACAGTCAGGGCCGCTAGGATCTGGAACCAACTTCCAAGGGAAGTGGTGCTGGCTTCGACCCTGGGGGTCTTTAAAAGGAGGCTTGATGATGACCTAGCTGAGTTAGATGAGCCCAGTATTCTTTCCTGCCCAGGGCAGGGGGTCAGACTTGATGATCTACTTAGTAGGGCTGTGCGAGGCTTCGGACAGAGCTTCAGATCTGGAGAAGCTTCCGACGCTTTGGCGTCCGAAGCAGCACGTCCGGGTTGAAGCGCTGGCCTCATTAGACTTCCCAAAGCGCTCTGGAGCCACCTTGGAGATCCGGCCATAGGGTATAATGGGAAATAATAAAATATCTATAACTTTGTTGTTTTTTGTCCGATTTGGATGACATTTTCAGGGGTGGTAGACTCTGCAGAGAGCATGAGGCTTGCCAAGTTTCCAGAAGATCAGTGCAGGGGTTTGCAGGGAACTTCCCCTCAAGCTGCAGACCAGCAAAACTCAACACATGCAGCATCACCCATGGCATAAGGCACAGAGGGGTGACAGCTGCAGGGATGGTGGCCCCTGCTGAGGCCACGACGCCTGCCAGCTGTCGAGGAGATTGGTGCAGGGGGTTCTGGGACCATACACCCCTGGCTGCTGACAGACAAAACTCATGACATGGGTGCTTGTGGGACTGTGCCTGTCTTGGGTGGTGGAGGGGAGACACTACTGCAGGCTTAGCTGCTAAGCTACTGTGTTACCAGTTATCGATCAATCATGATTTACTCAGGGACCAGCTCAATACACAGGGCCTAGCTAATGTAGCCAGTTAATTACCATCAATTAGCACCTACAAAACCAGGCTAAGGAGAGGGAAGAATCAATACAATCAACTGCCCCAAGACAGACACAGTCAGTCCCACAAGCACCCTTGGCACCAGTTTTGTCTGTCAGCAGCTAGGGTGCAGGGCCCCAGAACCCCCCTCCACTGATCTCCTTGAGAGCTGGCAGGTGTTGTGGTTGCAGCAAGGGCCACCACCCCTGCAGTTGTCACCGCACTGCGCCTTAACACACGTAGTGTCACCCATGGCACAAGTTTTGCTTGTCCGCAGCTTGAGGTGCAGTTCCCCCCAAACCCCTGCACCTATCTCCTTGAAACTTGGCAGGCTTTGTGGCCTCAGTAAGAGCTACCACCCCTGCAGTTTTGACCCCCCTGTGGTGTAACACACAGCTGTGACAGGAGTTTGGCTTTCAAGAATTTGGGGTACAGTT
>NW_017729018.1:3933908-3936666 GCF_001723915.1 Gavialis gangeticus | reverse complement strand
GGTGTAACACACAGCTGTGACAGGAGTTTGGCTTTCAAGAATTTGGAGTACAGCTCCCCCCAAACCCCTACACCAATCTTCTTGAAACTTGGCAGGTTTCATGCCCTCAGCAGAGGCTACCATCCCCGCAAGTTTAATCCAAATCGGACACAAAACAACAAAGTTATAGATATTTCATTGATTCCCCCATTATACCCTATGGCGGGATCTCCGAAGCGGCTCCAAAAGCTTAGGAGCTGCTTCCGCCAGATTGAGGTGGAAACCCGGTCGCGAGCTCTGGATCAGATCGCGGCCATCCGAAGCAGCCAGATCTGAAGCCAAATGGGATCACCACCGACTCGCACAGGCCGACTACTTGGGTCCCTTCCGACCCTACCGACTATGAAACTATGAAAGACTTGAGAACAAGTCAAGTTGTAGCGGTGACCAACCACTGCTGGGAGAACTCCAATAACAGAGACAGAACATGCATAATCCTCCGGATTTACCTACTGCCTTTGCATACGTTCTGACTCAGCCTAGATTATTCACCACAAGCCAAAGAAGAAACCCACACGTAACCTAGGGAAGCCTCAAGAACATACATGATGGAAAACAACTACACTTAATTACAGGCTGACAAGGTTTTGTTTAACTATGTGGGTGAGGAGAAGCCAAGTGACAGAAAAGCTGCTGTGATCCTTTTAAGCTTTTCCTTTCATTACTAGAAATGTTTCCCAGAAAGTTCTGAGGTTAACTCAGCTACCAGCAATGCTGAAAACATACATCACAAATGAGAGTCAGGCTGCTCTAAGAACAGAAGATTTCCTGAGATCTACCTAGAAGAAGACAAGGCAGAAACATTATCCTTCTATGATTACCTCCTTTAGTGTTGATGAAAGAGGCTGACATCTACAGACTAAAATCCTCTACTTACCACCCCTTAACATGTGCAGCCTGGGAAGAAATAATGAATGCCATTCCCACCACAACGCCTCAACCCTGACAGCTAAGTGTGGGATCTTCCGGGTCTATGTTGAAAGCACCAGTCAAGCTATGAAGACACATACAAGCCACCAAGTAACAGACTTTTCCATTGCCTCTTTTCTTGTGCTCTTGTCATTTAAACTTCAGTATCCAGTAAGTTTTTTGTTTTATGTCACTAATAATAGGCTGACTTATCTTGATGATATTTCACTGCCATGCAAGTATCACTACAGTAGAACGGATGGGCAGCACTGTGCAGCAAGGTGCTTGGCATGTCACAGACCTCCATCAAGGCACCTTCCACTCCACAAAACAGAGCATTTTGATGGCTGGGTTTGGCACATTGCTCTGTGATCATTCAGATACACATGGGCAGGCAGTGAAAGGAGGGAAGGTTTGCATGGCAAGCAGTTTGCTTTGCCAAAAACTTGCAGAAACAAAATATTTTCATTTTCTACAAGTCCCTGCTCCATCCATAGATGGATTAAGAAATAACATAACTTCATACAGAGGTCCTGTCTCCCACAACAGTCACTTACTAGGAACCCATGCCAAAGAACAGAGGCTCTCTGCTAGACTATATAACATGGCATATGAAACAAGTTTGTACTCTGCTCTGTGCACACGAAAAAGAGCAAGTCCAGCACTTTGGGCATGCAGTGTGTGACTAACAGCCCCCAGTGCAAAAAAGAGTATATTGCATCCTGCTCTTAGTCATATCTCTGCAGCCTCATGAGCCCCAGAACTGTAACAAGACCAGAACAAGACATCTCTCTTGGGGAAAGCCAGGTATATGAAGGAGATGAACAATGCCAACTGGATTGTTAAAAGTATTCTGGAAGAATCCCCTATAAATGCACAGTTTAATAAGATATTTGTGAAAAGTTAGGTAGGCTATTTCTGCTGCCAGCTGATGTTTGAATCTTCAAGTTCACTGTGCTCCATACACATGCCTCTTCAGTAGCAGTAGACAAGCTGAATCTCTCCCCAGATCCTCTGCAGGTTCACTGACCTTAAAGGTTGCTTACATGACACTATGCCTCTCCAGCCCCAAGTTACTCGCCAGCCCTACATAAAGGCCTAGGGAATGAAGCAGACTTTGTGACCCATTTTTGCAGCCCCACACTACAAGGTAGATGACTCCTGAGGTTCCCCAGCTCCGTGCAGGTGATCTGGAAAAGGAAACTCTCTCCTAGAGCTACAGTCCAACAGTTCAATTGCAGGTCCTGAGAAAGTGTGAACAAGGCCCTTACAAGTGATCCTCAAATGCAATGAGATAGACTATGAACTGAGGGCTGTCAAATGCACAAACTATGCAATTCTCACATAACTCCAAAAGAGGCCAACAGTAGATGTAACATATTCTGACTTTGCAAATTTCAAGTTGACTATATCCCTTTAACTACTTGCAGTTCCCTTTTGTCTGTGCACAGGGGAGCTGATTTTGTGCTGGAAAACACACCACTTAGAGCATACTAATGTACAGCATCATCACTGTCAGAAGTGAAGCACCTGTCAACCTCTGGCAGATTAATCCCAGTCTGCAGAGACATGCTCAGCAGTCCGAAGAGCTGAACAGGAATCATAAGATGTTGCTTGCTTCTTTGGCACATGTGGTAAGTACAACACTCCAATCCTTGGTCAAAACGTCACACAAACTGGTCAGGCCTACTTCTGGACTCAGGTAAGTGCTGTTGACATATATCTACATGAAAAAAAGCTAGCACTGGGATTTATACTTTATTTTTACATGGAAACAACCATATGGGGGGGGGGGGGAAATCAGACTGCG
>NW_017729018.1:3932996-3933481 GCF_001723915.1 Gavialis gangeticus | reverse complement strand
TACTGGTCACATCAGTGAATCATTTAATCATTGTGCTCAAACTATATCCTGCTTGTACAATCAGTCTCAGGGCATTCCCTAAGAAAGTCTCTGGGCAGACTGCTTCCAGAAAGGAATGCAATGGCAGCAATTCAGGCAGTCCCATCAGTAAAGGATCACAAGACCAGCTGTTGTATACAAGTCAGTGATGATTCTGCCAAGCTATGGGTAGTCAAAATGAGGTCAATCTTATCCAAGGGCTTCAAATCTCCTTTAAAACAAGTTGTAAAGACATCCACATTTGGGTTAGAGGATTTTCAAATCACTGCCTAGACCATCCTGCACTACGGCTGAAAACAATTAGTTCTTCTGGTCTCTGCTCAAACTCCAGTAGACCTTGTCCTACCTTCCTTTACTTCTGGCCTGTTCTTGTCTTAAAAGGCAATTAGCTGGCTAAGCCAGTTAAAAGAAAGGCTTTGCAAATTAAGCTTATTTTAACTCCGTAT
>NW_017729018.1:3926246-3927996 GCF_001723915.1 Gavialis gangeticus | reverse complement strand
GACAATTAGCTGGCTAAGCCAGTTAAAAGAAAGGCTTTGCAAATTAAGCTTATTTTAACTCCGTATATCTGGGCTATATGTTTGACTGACTTTGTGAGAAGCTATTCAAGAGGGAGATTCGTTAGAAGGCCAATGGGCAGAGGGGTTTATTTTGACCAGCGGATTCTCTTAATGCCATTAGCTGCTGTCACCTACCCACCACATTGTTCCTATGCCAAGGTGGTATATGCCACTTTACTAAACCACACATCTGGCATGATGTTTATATTTGTGGGGGGGTTCAAGTTTCCAGGAGTGGTCTCTTCTGTTTCCCCGAGTACCACATTAGTAATAGTGATGGTTTATGTTTGGTGTTTTCATCTCATCTCTTTCTGCTCACTAAATAAAAATACTGTACCAGTATTTCCCTTAACCCCGCAGAAGCTGTTTCCCACCTCGTCTCATCTATGGAATGAAGGAAGAATTTTCAACCACAGAACAACTGTGTAATTGAAATAATGTCCTTACATGGTCCTTATCTTCTGCCAACACCCAAAATCTTAACCCTTTCTAGAATGAACATTACAATTTCAGTCAACGTGCTGACAGTCATATACTACCTCCTTCCAAGATGAGGGTCTAGGAGCAAACTGACCCCCTTCTCCTCTTCTATATAATACCAATCTGAGAACACAACAGGATGCACTGCACCAAATCAGATCCTAGAATCCATCAATTAGAGCAGTGATTCTCAACCAGGGTGCTGCAACACACTGCAGTGCCCTTTTAGATCCTTTCAAGCATGCTGGACAATGTTAGCACTGTTAGGTATGCAAACACTCACATGATAAACACAGAAATTTCAACTGGAAAAATCAGAGTGTTCAAAACATTCTGACCTGTTGTGGTATTTCTGAATTCTTTGCCACAGAAAAATCACTCTATTTGGTCTGCAATCAAAAAAGCCAATGGAAAATAAGAGTTGGCATTTTCTGAGGAGTGCCCTGAGTCTAAAAACATTGAAAACCACTGTATTAGAGCAACAAGCCCATCTCTTTAGAAACAGAGGAGTCATTCCTCAAGAGTATTTTCAGGGTTTTGCCTTGGCCAGTCTCTTGGGTCCGAAATAATAGGGCAGGACTTGAAAATTTGGCCAGACACTTGCACATGAGATATGAAAGATCCCTACAAGAGCATCCAGCCCCTGCTTGACAACACCATGATTTCTACCAGTCTGTATGGCTGTCTCACTGATCATTTGAACTCTATCCCTGACAAGACCCTTCAGGCTCATCACCTTCCCTAAAGCACTCCTTGCCTGCAGCCATTAAGGACCATTCTTCTGTCCCTCATCCAGCCATTTTTTGAGGACAAGGTATGCCGTCTTGAATAGCTCCATGCCTGCCTCTGCTGCTCCTTATCAAAACTTTTGAAGTGACCAGTAAAACCATTCACAGCAGTGTCACAGCTGCTTGCAGCAAAACTCTGCAGCAGAGTCCTCACATTCACTCAGCTCCTTGGTAAAGCTACATGCAGCTGTCCAGACCAGACTGGCTGCAGATTCAGGAGGACAGCTCTATGTCACCATGCATTTGTAAAGTTTTGAAATGTTGTCTTTGCATCCAGATTAGCTAAAACCTGAAAGCTAAAACGCTCTGAAAATTGACAACTAGACCTTCGTGTTCATGAATGAAAGCTTCCCAGTTGCCAATGGCACAGCATGAGGCTTCTAAAATGTCACCACAGCTTAAATCCGTCTTCTTCTCAAGAA
>NW_017729018.1:3919269-3921246 GCF_001723915.1 Gavialis gangeticus | reverse complement strand
CTTCTAAAATGTCACCACAGCTTAAATCCGTCTTCTTCTCAAGAAGAGTCTCCTGATATTCAGCCCAGGTTCCTCTTACCTCCCTCCTATTACTTCTGGTTATAACCCTATGTACCATGGCTAATCATTCTTCTCTTGCTTGATGTTTACAACACATAATTTCTCCCCATGCATTCTGGGAAGACTTTTGTTGACCTGGGTGATGCCCTGGGGGATTAACCCTGTCAAGTTCATTTAATAAAAAGTGCAGCACTGAGCCAACCCAACCTCACTTCTTGGCAAGCAACCAGAAAGGGGCCTACACTTCATTGATGGTAGCAGGCATGAGAGCAGTTGTGGATGGAAACAAGGGCTTTGCCCACCATGTTATGATTAAGGCATTGGCACTACATACACTAGCTGCAGTAGATGGAAAACTTCATTAGCAAAGAATTAGCCAGAGACAAGAAGGAAAAACATGTGATGTGGAAAGCATGCATCCCCTTTGCCCTCAGCTATATTATTTTGGAAGACTATCCCCATACATAGAAATGCCCATTCTCAGAACATGCCTGTTACAGCAAGCAGCCTGGACCACACAGAATTTCAATATGGCTTTTTTATGGATGTTTGGGTCCTTTCAGATTTGAGTACTGTATTCCCTTTATTTTAATCATTAAAAAAAGAAAAAATGGGTCTCATACTGCATGGCTATTCCCACTCCCTTATGCCAACTTCTACTCCAGGCACTTTGGGGAGCCACACGTAGCACACTTAGGACCCTACACAAGTAAAAAATAACTACCCATGCCCCAAATGAAAGCGTCTATACAAGAATGCTCTTCATGCAGCGTCTATCTGATGCTGCACAAACAAGCCAAGCTACTCTATGGGGTTTGGGGGGTTTTTTAATGCCCAAACATCATGCTTCTCTGTTGAAGAAGGAAAAAATTATCCACTCATTGTTTCAAGTCCACAGCTGAGCAACATCTTCCAGATTCATTTGCTCAAAGCATCAAAATAAAACACTTCAGCCTCCAGTACTTTCAAAAAACCAAAAAAGGGAAAAAAGAAATTGGAGGAAGCAAGTGACCATTTTATTACTCTTTGACAATCATTTTTTTTTCTTCTCAGCATCAAAAGCCATAAAGCTACTGCCTTTCACCATGTTTTGCTAAACCAATCTCACACAGTGCTTTAGAAAAAGAAACCTATAGATTCCCCCATTTACTTTTTCAGAGCTCACTTACAGCAAGTCCCTCCATCTTCCTAGCAGAACTCAAGTGAAAGCAAAACCCAGGGCCTGGTTTCTTTTTCTCAAGAAAACAAATATAAATACATAAAATTACTGCCAATCCCATTACACGGCATCATTAAGATAATCAAGCAGTGTTCTGTCCATTTTTAAAGTTTACTTTAAAACCCCAAAGAAAAAGAGAGTATTTTTATAAGATAACAAGACTCAGCTGGTTTTCTGAAATGTTATGACTAAATGCAGCACTTGGAGTCATAGTTGCTCAGCACCTCGCACTTAGGCCCACAATGGAACTTGTTACCTTAACAGCACAGAACGGTTGCATCATGGTCACCTATGAAAGTATCTAGACAGTGTAAGGTGAAGTTGTAATGAACTACTTAGACAGCAGAAAGAGATGCAGGTGGATTTGCAAGCAACACGTTTCTGATCCCGTCTATTTGAGGCTCCCAAATTCATTTAATATGGTCAGAAATGGACAGACCTCCTAGTATAAGCTTGTTTCCAGCCTAATAATCACTTCACAACAGCCTTCAGAAAGCAAAGCCTTCTGACCTTGATTGGGTAAGACAACAGAAATATTACTTTCCTCCAACTGGAAAAATTCTCACAGCTTATAAGGGTCAGATGGAGGAGAACACAGGAAGAGCACAAGTAATTAGTGAAAGCATTAAAGACCAATGATGGAAAACCAAACTCCCCCCCTTATTTGAGTAGCAGCACACTGTTGGATTTGTTTCTCT
>NW_017729018.1:3918339-3919258 GCF_001723915.1 Gavialis gangeticus | reverse complement strand
TCCTCCACAACCCATCACTTATAGCAAACAAGGTGAAACCTAACCCTATGGACCATTACAGAGCTCAAGCTTTTCATCAAGGAAACAGACAGCATGTAAGGAACACCTTCAATTAAAAATGCACTTTCAGGAGAAAGAGGATGGATGACATTGGGGTTTGACTGCAGGACTAAAGCTAAGGAGCTCCCAGACTAACCGTAGAGAGGTGGCTAGCTGTGTTTGCCTGAAGTCAGGGCAGGGTGGCACCTTAGGACTGTTTCAGAGGCACCAGCTTTCATCAGTGACGGCCACTTCATCAGATACATGACCTTGGCCAGATCATGCAAGTGTCCCAGGTTCCCCATCTATTACATGGGGATCACCACTTCACTCCATTACAAGGAGGCTGTGAAGTCAAGAGTGCCTGCGTGGCTGCTAGGACACTGCAGGGATGAAACCAGGGAAAAGCCAGTGGCAAGCTAATCGACAGGCATGCCTGCCTGCCACCAGACAAGCCACTGACTGGCAAGATCCGGCTGGGAAAGAAAAGGTGGCTTTTGCCCTGCAGCCCTTTACACGGCCGATAACCCCAAGCTGGCTTTGTCAGGGGGCTCCTGCTGCAGGACAGCCGGGCACGAAACCATCTCCTGGGGGGCAGAGGACTAGCCCAAGGCTGCCCCCAGGATACGGGCTCGCAACAGGTTATTTGCCCAGCGCCTCGCACCAGCCACAGAGCTCCCACTGCTCACCGGTCATGCTGCTGCCACCGCTGCACCTGACCCCATGCCGGGACTCCAGCACCCGGCTTTCTCTATACAGGGCGCCCCACGCCCATGGCATCGCCTGAGGCATGAGAAGCAGGGTCAGGGGCTCGTCGGCCAGGGCTCAGGCCAGGCAGCGCCTGCCAGCTCTGTCACCCAAAGTGCAGCACCGG
The DNA here is from genome assembly GCF_001723915.1 of Gavialis gangeticus. Classification (NCBI taxonomy): domain Eukaryota; kingdom Metazoa; phylum Chordata; order Crocodylia; family Gavialidae; genus Gavialis; species Gavialis gangeticus. Next base: position 3,918,345 of record NW_017729018.1, on the reverse strand, counting down.
GGGGGG
>NW_017729018.1:3904783-3918140 GCF_001723915.1 Gavialis gangeticus | reverse complement strand
GCTACCCTTCGGGGTTCTCCAAGAGGAGGCGGCGGGGGGCGCTGCCTTTCAGCAGGTCGCCTCCGGCTGCCCCGGAGCCCCTTTACCTCCTGCCGCGTCCGGTCCAGCCTCGGGAGTGATGGCTCCGGCGCCGGTAGCGGCGGCGCTGTCCGCCTCGTCCGGCACCTCCAGCTCCATGGCCGCGCGGGGAGAGAGTGAGGCTGGGCAAACACAGACCCCGGCCCCGGTCCGGCCGCCGCGCCCCCTCCCGCGGCCGCCGCTGACACCAGCACGAGCCGCCGCTGAGGAGACTGGGAGCCGTGACGGGCCGCGGGTACCACAGAGAGCGGGCACCGCGACTAGACACGCCCCCGAGAGCCCAGAGGCGGGAGGAGACCATAGAGAGCAGGGAGGCAGAGGTAGAGCGGCGCTGCACGGGCCGCAGGCCGGCTTGGGCCATTCCCGGAGGGGAGGGGACCATAGAGGTGGTCGGTGGCTAGAGCGGCGCGTTGAGCGGAAGTCCGCCGGGGCTGGGAGCTGGGGGTCACTCGGGGGCAGAGGCGGCTAGCTGTGCCCGCACGTGCTCCCCAGGCTCGGGGCTAAATTGGGGCCTGCATCTCCTCCTTCTGCACAGCCCCAGGTGGCCGGGGTACCCGTGTCGGCTTGCTCTGCTGGCAGTATGACAGACCTCCAGGGCCGAGAAAATCGCGGGGGTGGCAGGATGAGGCCGATGGGTCCATCCCCTGGGTGGCCATTCTACCGACTAGGAGCTCTTGAGAAATAAAAACACCCTAAACCATCAGCTATACCCGTGTTTTTCCTCTGGAAGATGCCCTTCAAAGAACTCATTCCCTCATCTCCATTTTGGCTCTGTCCAGCCCAGGGTTGTAAGATATTGTTTTAACAGGTTTTAACGAGGCTGTGATTCACGCGGCAAAACTCCTGCTTTAACACCTAGCGAACTGGTCGAGGTCCAAACCCGGTCTTCCATCTTGGACTAGGCCTGTCTATCGCACATTAAAACGCACATTGACCTGTCCACACCAGCTCCTTAGGATACGTTCGGTCTTGTTTACACACAGCCATCAGTGTACAGTACGACAGGATGTGAATTTGCAGCACAGCTTCCCGTCGCTAGCTTGACTGTTGGAGCACATTTGCAAGGGATAGTGCAGCGTCATGCCGAGGCAGCTGAGCTGATGAGCCAGTTTAGGCACTGGAAATAAATTTTGCTGCGTTGGCATGGAGCTCTGCCCGTTTCTGTTGAGAAGCAGGGCATATTAGCCCAATGCATTAGCACAGCCAGATGGCCTCTGTTCCTCAAACTGGCCGGTTCAGAGCTGGCTCATAGGGATACGGTTAGGGCTTGGCACAGGTTCAGTTTGTGCCGTTCCCAGTGTGTGGAGTTGTGTGCTGTGAGCAGAGTTGGGATGTGAGGAGCAGGCTCTGGTTCATGTTCCCAAGCCTGAATGTATCCTGCTGACACTCCACCACCTGAGGGGGCTGAGCAGGTATCCCAGTACGCAGGGGTTCCCCTACCTTAGTTGACATCAGAGAACAGGGTAGGAAAGCAAGCGCTGATTACTTGTCTGGTTGACACTGCCCCTAGCTGAGGGGAACTAAGGCACAGGGGCCAGAGGGCTCATGGGAAAAACTGAGGAACTGAGGTTTAGGAGCGACACTGGTGCTCATTTCCTTGTACCCTGTTAGAATCCGAGCCCCTGATACAATGTGGAAAGGGCTCATGGTAGTTCACTGCTCATTGGAACAGTTAATGGTTAATTCTTGCTTCCAAATCACTGAATGGAAAATCAATCCACTTCTACCCCCTTCTGCCCCACCCTTTCCTGCCAGCAAACTGTACTGCCCTGAGCACTGTCCACACCACACTTGGTTTCTTTGGGAGGTTTCTAGGATTGCTTTTTTCCCAGCATTTTGAAACCTTTTTTTGCCATGACCCGCTGCTGGGAGGGTGTGTGACAGCGGCAGGGGCAGGAGCAAGGGATCTCCCAGCATGCGACACAGATTGTCCCCTGTGCCCGGCACCATTGGCATTGCCCCCATGACCCTCATTTGGGTCGTGACCCAAGGATGGGAACCGCTGAAGTAGAGTCTGGGTCAAGGGAGAGATGAGCCTTGGAGCATAAGGAGAAACAGAGGGCACTCTGGGATGCTGGAGTAGGGTGATATCTCTGTGGAGTAGGTACACAGTTTGATGTCACTCAAGATAAACCTCAACCTAAAGGGCACAACTTTTACTTTTTCCTCACACTTTCAATGTCACAAATGGCTTGAAAGTGTATCTGCTTGTACTCTGGGATGTCACAAATGCTCTTGGAATGACACAAATTGAATGCGTTCCAACACTTTGTAGTACGTTACTGCAGGCTGTTGCCCATCTTCCCTTTCTCTTACCAGAGTACCACTTCCTGATGGTGTGAGAGAGAAAAGGAAGCAGATCTCCCAGACACAAACCCTAGAAGTCCCACATCGCTACTGTCATTTATTAAATAATAATAATCATAATTTATTATGTGTATTGCAGTATCACTTAGGGCCCCTAGTCATAGACCAGGAACTGACTGTGGACAGTCTTCAACCAAATACAACATCTAAGCCTCATTTTGGATGAGAGGGCCTTGCTATTAACAATGAAAAATGCTGTATCCCCTTCTCCCATGGAAGCAAATACACCTGTTGTGCAATGTACTCAGTCCTGGTTGAATAAGAAAGCAAGAATCTGTTCCCTACACTGATGTGAGGTCTCTAGTATTACAGTATTTATTATTTTCTATCCAGGAGACTTAATTCACCAGGAACTTGCAATAGGCTGAGTTGCATTTGTCTGGGTGTGACCTTTGTGACTGGCTGTTTTCACAATAAAACAGCCAGGGTGTGTTTGTGGGTGACTGTGCACGTGTAAACTAGAAGAGAGGATGTTGGTAGATACATAATCTCATGTTGGTTTTCTTGTTTGTGTGGCTTTGAATTTTGCATTAAATTTGTTTGTTTGTTTGTTTTAGTGAGTATTTTAAGTTTTTATTCAGCTAGTTTTTCAAAACCTTTGAAGAGAGAGAAGATGTGAAGAGTTTCTCTCAGTGAGTGCCTATCTCATGCAGAGCTGCCCCATGTAAGTTTTGCTGGCAGAAGTTTGCACATGTCTACACACAACATGCCTTCAAGGTAGAAAAATCCCTTAGCTTTACCTAGAAACCGTCTGCCACCCAAGAGCAATCTGCTAACCACAGCAATCCTTCAGAAGCAATCCCATACTTCCTCTCTGGAGTCTGGTTTAGACTCCACCGCCTACAGCCCAAACTAACTGCCCCCCACCCCCCTTTTAAAACCAGTCCATCATTCTGAAAACACCCATTCTCTATCACCAGCACATGGGAGAGTCAGCAAGTTGACTAGCCAAGATAGGCTGTCATGCAATGCCTAAGCATTTGACTGGAGTAGAAGGAAGCTTGTGGGTTCAGGGAGCTGTTCAATTCCAGCTCCATGAAGGAACCACCATGTGTTTGAGGAGATGGCTGTGGGGAAGGCGGCTGGGGGAACACATTGAACAGCAAGCAGTGCAAGGCAAATGAAAGCTGTTTGCAGGCCTGTCACAGGATGGTCTTCCACAATGAACATTTAAGACATGCCCTCTTTTTATGGAGCTGGAGGCAATCCAAGGCAAGGACCTATCCATAAGCGGTGGGGGGAAATATTATTGGGGAGGACTGAGCCCTGCCTGAACTCTGCCCCTCCCTCCCGCATGGCTGTTGCAGGGCCAGCATGTGCTGGTGCTGTACGCAGCGGCGAAGGAGTGGCTGCATGCCAAACAGCACTGGGCGCTGTGGGACGATGCTGCTGCTGCTGTTGTCAGACACAGCAAAAAGTTTTGGGTGCTAACAGTTAGCCCCAGCCTTTCACCGCCTATGCCCCTATCACAGTCCATGTCTTGACAGTGGACATTTTGAAGGAGAGCCCAGTGAACCACGGGGAGGAAACATGACTGTGCTCTGCACTAAGGAACAGATCAGCCTTTCTCAGGAGGAGAAATGGGATGAGCTACTGATGGCCAGATGCTGTTTGAGACCCAGGAGAGTCACAGCCAGGGATGGTCCATGCAGCTGGACAGTAGCGAGGTTCAAGAAACAAGCTCTGGCAAATGCTACAACTTCTTGTTTTCCCCTGTGCCTGCCTGTTCCTTGGCAGACTCTACCCCTTCTGTTTGAATTTTGCTGTAAGAGCTGCTTTATTGACCACTCCTTGCCCGGGCACATAAAGGAGAGAAGAAAAGATTTGTTCCCTGGACCATGAAAAGTGCCCTTCCCCACTCAGATGGAGGTGGTGATTGTTTTAGGTCCTGCAGAGCATGGTGTGCTGCAACATGAGCATGATGGGGCCATGTGTGCACAGGCACGTTGCTGGGTCAGGGAGTCAGTCAGGAGCGGCGTCTTGATGGGGAAGCTGCTTGTAAATACTGGGTGGCCATGAGCTTCTAAAACAATGGAGTACCATGCGCAGAGGCAGACGGGAGAAGATGCAGTCTTGACAGGGAGTTTTAGTGAGGTCATGGTGCAGTAGCAAAGTGCTAGCTTGAGACTCACATTGAGAAACTTCAGCTTTGCAGTTGATAGGGGCTGCGCCACCTGCCTGAATAGACAGCAACATCCATTGCTCCCTGGGGCACCTACAGCAAGTGCCATAGCAGATATTCCCACAGCCACTCCTCCGCTCCTTCAGGTTCTTGGAGACAGCAGCCTTAAGGGAGGACAGCCCAACAGAGTATTGCTGCAAACAGGTAGGCAATGAAGTGGCTCATGTGCTCCCCAGTCTCCAGCAACATCTCCTTCCTCTGAGCCTTGGTGACCCACAGCAGGGAGACATTGCCCAGATCAGCTGCCTACAAAGAATTTAACATTTTGCTTAGCACTGTGGGCAGGCTTGAATTTCCCTGCTTTATTCTCCCTCTCTGCAGAGGCCCAGCAAGCTCACCAGGTCACTAGTGGAACAGGCATCTAGCAGTAAGCAAGCCCTGCAGGCTGAGCAGCATCTGTGCTGCCGCCTCTAGCAAGGCTAGGAGAGGAAACATTTAGAGTTTTCACTGCTTTCCTTTGTGCCTGAGCTTTCCTGTCTTCATTACTGGCCTCAGCAAGGCCTTGAGCAGTCCCTGGCTGACTGATGTGGAAGCGAAAGAGGAGAACAAGGAGGGACATGTGTGATAGGAGGTTGGGATGGTTCAAGCAATAGGAGACCTGGAAACAGAAGTGGGAGGAGAGGATGCTCTGAAAATGCCAGAAGGAGCAGAAGGCCGGGAGGGGAGGGGAACGGCATATGACACAGCTCCTCAGGCAGAAACTCAGACCCCCAGACCCAGCAGGTTGCTCCCACCCAGCTTCCCTATTCCACAAGAGTGTAGGAGGTATTCAGGGCACCCTGCACTTCCTGACTGTCCTCATGATAGGAGGGCAGTGGGTGGGGGTACAGGTATACAGCTAGGTGCATGGGCGCATGGTTGCACAGTATGAACTGCGTAATGGGTTTTTAGTGTGCTTTGAGCTGCCAAGTGAACCTCTAGCTGCTGACAGACAAAACTCGTGACATGGGCGCTTGTGCAACTGACTGTCTCTGTCCTGGGGCAGTTGATTGTCCAGAACCCAGAACTCCTGCACCGATCTCCTCGACAGCTGCCAGGCTTTGTGTCCGCAGCAGGGGCCACCACCCCTGCAGCTTTCACCCTGCTGCGCCTTAACACGCACGGTGTCACCCATGTCACGAGTTCTGCTTGTCCTCAGCTTGAGGTGCAGTTGCCCCCAAACCCCTGCACCGATCTCCTTGCCAGCTGGCAGGCTTCGTGGCTTCAGCAGGGGCCACCACCCCTGCAGTTTTCACCTCCCTGTAGTGTAACACATAGATATCACATGAGTTTTACTTTCAAGAATTTGGGGTGCAGTTTCCCCTGAACCCCTGCACCAATCTTCTTGAAACTTGGCAGACTTCATACTCTCAGCAAAGGCTACCATTCCTGCAAGTTTCATACAAATCGGACACAAAACAACAAAGTTATAGATATTTCATTGATTCCCCATAATACCCTTTGGCCGGATCTCCGAGGTGGCTCCGAAGCTTTTCCAAACCACTTCGGAAAGCCTAGAGAAGCCAGTGCTTCAATCCGGACATGTTGCTTCAGACGCCGAAGTGTCCGAAGCTTCTCCAGATCCAAAGCACAGTCTGAAGCCTCGCACAGCCCTACCCAGCAGTGGTCAAGAGGTCTGTGATGGCCTCCACAAGGCAGCTGTGCTCCACAGCTTCTAAATTTGCTACACCTTCCACTCTTTGTCTTCTGTCTGTGTCTCACCTATGGCTGCCCTGTGCTCCTTCTTGCTCATACCACTCCATACAGACCCATGAGAATGGTACTTTTTGTGATGAGAGGTCATTACAGAAACCTCCATGCCAGGAGCAGGGTGCTGCAGCACACTGCAGCCAATGACAAAAAGACAGGAACAGGAGCAAAAAAGGCAAAGTGGGCAGAGACAAAGGTGCTGTTGGTGGAAGGTGGTGCTTGCCTAATACTCCTTCTTGGTGGCCTAGATGTCCCACGATGTACCTGCCCCTCTACCCCACAATGCACTGGTGTGGTTGCATGGTGCCAGAAGACATGTGACAACATATAAATGGCTTAGCAACAGTGACCACTGCATGCTGACAGAACTGCCTAGTGTAGGCAAGACTGCAGAGAGGAATTAACTCCTGTGCTCACTTTGCATCAGGTGTGCTATGTAAAATGGCCACAGAGCCCTCCTGGCAAATTGCTCCAGGGCAGCAAGCTCCTGCAACAGAATCCCTCAGTGCCAGGACCAAGACAGCAAGAGGCACTGTGGCAACAAAGGATGCAAGTTGGCGCATGCCCCAGGTTTTAACCTGCTCTTGAACCAACGTGCAGAAGGAACCCAGCCTTCCCTCTAGTGACTGTGCTCCCAGACACTGGCAAAAATTCACGTATTTTTCTCTAAAAATACTGGTTAAAACAAAACCTGGGCTTTGCGGCTCAGCTCCCTGCCCTGCTTCCAGACCTTGGGATCTTGGAAAAAGGAGGAAGAAGGGCTGAGCTTGCAGGGCTGTCCCAATGCCATTCACCCTAAACACCACTTGCACATCAAATGTGCTGCTCTTCAACACAGGACAGAGCTAGGCTGTGTGGGTGGGAGGGGGGAGCTGGACCCTGAGTCTGTTCCTCTTTCTGTCAAAGATCTTGGTGCTGCTCAGCTCCATTTTTGTGCATAAAACAGGCCGTTCTGTGACTCAGGGGTAGGACTGTGCTGCTGTGCTGGCATGTGCTTCTGCTGAAGATCTGCCCATGCCTCTTCTCATCTTCCCACTCTCCTCATTCTCTCTCTCCCTCAAGTCCAGGGCTCTTTGCAAGAGACACTGTGTTTGCAACTCCTGAATGCTCTGCATCCTCCTCAGTGGTCTGTGATGAGGAGTGGGAGTGTGGACCACAGGGTTTTCAGTCTTAAAATGCTCCATTACAAGTTTTATGGAATAAATCTCAGTCCTGTTATGCTTGAAAGACAGTGCTATACTGAACTGTATGATGGAAATGCACCCCCACAAACACTCCTGTGCCTGAAGCATCATGCTGTGGCAGCATGAACTTCAATTCTCATCCAGCTGCCATTACTCAATTGCTTTTCATATGAAAAAATGAGTGTGGTTGCCTTTTCTACCTGCCTGTTTTACTATATAGCATGAAATCTTTGCTAGGAGTAACTGCGAAGGCACCCTCATACTGTATTCTTAACAAAAAGGGCTTTAAAGAAGAACTCTCTGCCTGAAAAGCTCTGCTCATCTTAAGTAAAGTTGTGTTGCAACACTTTTGACTGTGCAGCTTCTCAATCAAAAAGCACTTTAGAAGGTCAAAAATGCTAAAGTTGGCAATCTCAAGTGTTTTTCAAAATATCAGTAACAGGAATGCCCCAGTGCAACCTTTGGTCTGGAGCTGTTGTAAGCATCTCCATGAAGAACACAGCAGAAGCCTCACACCCGTTAGCCCCAAAGGTTAAAATCCAAGGGCCAGATCCTGCCCCCTCCTCCCCACTCATGCAAAGTAGGCTCTTACCACAGGCCAAATCCTGCTGACATCTGCATTTTGTCTATACTGGGGAATGTATTAGCAGGACATTACCAGTGTAATTTCACTGGTCTTGGTACCAAAGTATACCATAGCCTGTGGACATTCCTATCACAGCAGGAGGGCATTATTCTGGTTACATGAATGCCATTTTCAAAGCAACAAGCTAAACTAGAAAAAAAAATGTGCACACCAGAATAAGCGTGTTCCTTCAGGGCATTACACTGGTATAACTGTAATGGCACCATTACACTCATATCATTTTTGCCAGTAATTATCCACCTGCAGACAACCCCTAAGGGTCTTTCAATTTAGCCCTGAGCTTGGATTTGTTAGCTCTTCATGTTTTATCACGTGATCTGTGAAGACCAAAGGCTGAGAGGTGTTGTAGTGGGGACTGGGGAGTGATGAGAAGACAAAAAGGAGGTAGCAGCAGTGTAATGAAGACTGAGGAAGAAGCCACTGAGTCCACCTGGGACAAGCACACCTCAGAGATGTGCAGCTGTAGCCTAGGGAGTTCATCAGGGCAATGCTACCCATGACGTTCAGGCCATTTTGTGTTTATTTAATGGGATTTACCTTCCCCCCAAGCTGAGCTGGGCATTGAAGCTCTCCCACCCTGGAGGTAATTAGAGGTTTCCAGCCAGGATCTTGGTTACATTGGAAGACTTCACACATTGCCGCTCGTGGAGGCTGAACTGTAACCTTACCCTGGACATCTTAAATGCCAATGGGGTTGAGGTGTTTACAGCTGACAGCGGATGAAGGAAGGCATGATACAGAAGCCAGGGGCTGCATCAAACTGATGGGAGGGCTTGGCGTCAAACAGGATGCATGAGGAGCTGCATTTTGCACCCCGTGCCAACTTAGCATCCCATGCCAACATGACCACAGAGAGGTCATGAAGGATGAAAGGGACTCAGAGGAAGACAGGGAGGGAAAAGGGAGGATAATTCTCTCCCAGTGAATACAGGGCATAGGTACTTTCTGCCCACAGAGCCGACTGCCACCATCTGCCTCAAGCATCAAGCTGACACAGTTTAGGCTCAGGACAACTTATGACCGTACTAGACTTCAGATTGTGGCATGTGTTACCTCCCTTGCCCCTGGCAGCATGTGGTACCACCATGATGCCAGATGTCGAGTGAAGGCCGGTGTCATGTGCACTAAAGCAGCGTGCAGCATTGTCCTTCCTGCCTGATGCTGGGGGTGGGAAACATTGTGGCCTGGCAAGGTGCCCTTCCCCCATCACCCGGCAGGTGCTAGGACATGGCATGATGATAATACAGGGAACTGCTCTTCCTACACGATACCTGGATGCACCAGGGCCTACCCCAGTGTAGGGACAGGGCATGATCTCTGGGCTCCACTCAGTGCCACGTTGATGCTTTACATGCTTAGTGGCACCTAATGCATAGTCATCATCACTGTGCCCCTGCAGAGTCCTGCAGTTTCCTCGGCACTGCGACATTCCTGGAAGATGTGGCTTGATCAGAACATGGTAATAATGTTCACAGTGGACTAGTTTTCAAGTTGACTCTGCCTCCTGAGCTTTGAACCAGCAGCTCTATTACTAACGTCCCACAGCTCCAACATTTTTTTCCATCTCCTTAATACTGGGTCAAATTCAGCCTGAACATAAGAGGACTTAGTTCCACTGAAGTCAGAAGACCAGTCCTTTACATCAGGGCTGAAAGTGGTCCACTGGGCATGTGCATGATTTTCTGTCTTACCTTCCTTTTCTATCTTTGTAGTACTCACCATTCCTGTGAGGCAGCCAACTGGCTATGTAGATGCCAGTAAAAGTTTTCTCTGATAGCAGCATGATATACCCTTGGGGGGTGAAGCAATCATGCGGATTCCAGTATAAGGCTGAGCTGGCCAATACAATTGGAGGACATTTTGCCTAGCAGCAATGAGAATGGTCTCTAAGCATATCTTTCAAAAGGAAATATCAGCTGTGGAATATGCTCCTCTAAAAGAAATGACTGAAGGCACTGAGCCCCCTCTTCCTTGTAATAACCCATCAGATATGTGCCTTTCAGCAGACTCTGCTGAGCCATTGGGGACCTAAACAACCCATTCACTGTCATGGTCTTCCTTCCAACTCCCATGGGCCAGGACTTCAGCATAATTTTCTGCAGGCTTCTTGCAAGTCTTTCCCCCATACAATGGTACCATCTAGTGGTAGAGATCTGCACTTGTGTCTGCTTCTATTCTATTTCAGCTTGATCTTCACTAAGGGCACATCTACGTGTGCCAATTTAAGGCACATTAGCCATTTTTAAGGTGCATTAAGGGCACAGGTCTACATGCGTGTGCCCCAACGCACCTTAAAAATGGCAATTTTAGGCTATTCATGCCTAAATTTGATACCTGCAAAAGCAAAAGCAGGTGTCAAATTTAGGCGTGAATAGCTATAGTGCCTTAATGCACATGTAGATGGGCTAGGGCGCGTTAACGTTGTATATGTCAACTGACATGAGACTAACTTTAGTCCCAAGTTAGTCTGCATACCGCATTAATGCGTCCTAGCACGTCTGCATGTAGATGCACACCTCATTTGCCTTAATGCGCATCAGGCAAATGCACATTCAGTTTAGGCATGTGCAAAAGCACGTGTAGACGCCCTAAGAGATTAATCTTTAACATTTGAAGACAAGGCCCTTGTAGATTTAATATGCATTAGCTGGCACAGGTACACTCTAAGTCCCAGGGTCTAACACAACTGCTGTGTCTTCACTAGGATAGCAACACGCGTTCAAAATATACCTGTTTTTGCTAGTGCAGACAGGCCTTGCGTGCACATGCTGCATAGCCAATGTGCTAGTGTCACTCATTCAGCCAAGTACAATGAAAGGGAAATACCTCACCACATCCCCCAGGAAGTACCTCCTGTTGCCCTGTAGCACTTCCCCCCATCCAACGATCTAGGAACTTGCTGGGCTCAGAACAGTCCATTGGCCACCACGACCAATTTGAAAGGGTTTTGCCCAGTTCTACGCAGCAGGAAGCTTTCAAGATCCTTTTCTATTATCTCTAGTCCCCCTTGATGAATGCAAACTTGCTGTATATCACTAGGGACTGAGAAAGGTAAGTGAGAATGCAGCCTCCTTCTGCACAGACAAATCCTACACGCACATGTGCACACACTCACTTAGTAGGTACCATGAGTATGCTTCTACTGTTCATTGCAGTAAAGTCAACTATTTGTAGAACTGGGCCACAGCAGACTCCCAAGTGGAAACACCACAGCTGATACCTACAATTTTTCTGACTGACAGTGATTTAGCAAGGTCTCTGATTTTAAAAAATACAAACAAACCCTCCTGCCTTCAGTTATTCCTTGATTATATCCATCTGGTTAGGGAGGTAGTGATACTCAGTGGTCACAGCAGGACACTGGGAGCCAGGAGATGTGCTACAGCCTGGACTAGGAATGAAGGGATGCATGAGAATCACAAGACTTGGCTCTGTCACTGAGTGGCTGTTTCATTTGGGCCAAGTCACTTATCCATGTGTGCCTCAATTCCCTGATGTGCCAAATAGACGTGCTTTGTAATTTCCATCTCTGCAAAATTCTTTGAGATCCTTTAATGGAAGGTGCCATCTAAGCATCCGTCATCATCATGCACAGTATCTGAGGTTGGCATTCAGTTGCGTTCACTATTTTGGAAGACAGGTGGGATCCCTACAGCACAGAGAAGGGGGTTCACTCATAGAGTTCAGCAAAGAAAGAAGCAGCACAACACAAACTGCTTCATAATTTGAAAGAACAAGGGCTTAAAGGAAACAGCACCTCAGCGTGAAAATGGGTGTTCAGCCTTATCCGCAAGGCAAGGGAAACCTTATTTCCTAGGCATCATCAGTGCACCTGAATAATGTGGTGTCAGACACTGACAGCCTCTAGCATTCAGTAGCATTTCACATCTTCACTGCCACGTGCAGATACTACTCAAGGAATCCCATGTGAGACCAGGAAGTATTATCCCCATTTCACAGATAACAAAGTTGAAATACAGATGATTTTTTTTGCCCAGTCCCACAGGCACAATTATCATAATTAGTACTAAGAAGTGCCCCCACCCTACATCTAGACAGAGCTCAACAGAAAACAAAGAGCGGCAATTCTATGAGTAGCAATGAAATTAGCAGCTCACCTGGCCTGAGTTTGGAGCTTAATCGTGTCTCCCACTTTGGGATGGAAGTCCATGACTGCAGAGGTTAGGGGACCTCTTCCCCCACAATGCACAGTATTGCATAATTGGTTAGCTGTTTTATGTGGCTGTAATGATTTCCTCACTAGTAACAAATATTTACTGCTGGTAGGGGCATGAGCTTGGACCCGAACTATTCCTCTGTGATGGCAAATGGGTCAAATCCAGCACTGATGCCAGCAGGCCCAGCTACATACCTACTCTGATAACTTAAAAATCTTGTCCAGCACTACCCTGGGCAGACTACAGGACAACACTCACTTCTGAGCACCAACAACATTTCTGCTATGGTGGCACCTAATAATGATCAACTGAATACAAGGCCGTGTTGCACCTGGCCCCATATAATGCAACAAATAGCCTCTGCATCAAGGACAATGGTACAAATAGACTAGGGAGACCCTCAACATGGGAGGAGGGTGGACTGCAACAGTGCAAATCACTCTTACTGCTGGGACATCCTTGTTTTTCATAGATTCATAGATTGTTAGGGGCTGGAAAGGACCTTGCAGATCATCGGGTCCAGCCCTCCCTGCCCTAGCCAGGAAGACTACTAGGGTTAGGTGACCCCAGCAAGGTGGCTATCCAGTCTCCTCTTGAAAACCTCCAGGGTAGGTGACTGCACCACCTCTGAAGGGAGTTTATTGCACAGTCTGGACACCCTGACTGTGAAGTTTTTCCTGGTATTAAGCCTGAAGCCTTCCAGGAGTTGGTACCCATTGATCCTGGTCTTCCCCCAGGATGCCCTAGTGAACAGTTGGTCACCGAGCTCCTGATGCCGTTCAGTCAGTGTGTCTGTGGTAGGATTTGCTAGACATGAAGGCAAGGGATAGAGAAGGGCATAGAAGAGGGTGGGAGGAGGTAAGCAGGGTAAGTGAAAAGAGGATGTAGAGGAACAGGTGGGGAGGCTGCAGCCAGGGGCCAGCCTGCCTGGGGGAGAAAATGGCCTGTACTGAGAGCACTGGAGAGGCATTTTTGGGTGGGGGGGGCATCATTTTGGCCCATTTCTTTTGGCCCATTTTTGGGCGGGGGGGGG
>NW_017729018.1:3903285-3904564 GCF_001723915.1 Gavialis gangeticus | reverse complement strand
GGGCGGGGGGGGGGGCATCCTTTTGGCCCATTCAGTTCTGTTGGTTGCATTTTGAAAGGTAAGGGGGCAGTTTCTGGTTACCCATGGGTTGTCAATTGTTCCTCTCTGGAAAAGTCAGCGTTTATGATGCTAATCTGCTTCTACCATTGTTCTTCTTCCTGCACCTCTCCAGGGAGTAGATAATCATTCTCCTGGTGCTGGTCAGATCCCAGGAGAGTCCTACCTAGCCAGCCTTTGCTAGAGGCATATGGTAATAAATCATGTAGCAGAGAAGGAGCCCTCAAGGCTTCAGCAAGGCTGCAGAGTTATAGCAGGCGGTGAAAAAGCCTCTGTATTTAGCCCTGCAGGAGCCTCGCAACAATTTAGCAGCCTAGGCTCTGACCTCACTTGTCTATGGTAAAAAGATGGTAATGAAAAAGCTCTCCTCCAAGGGCCAGGGGACCAGCTGAAATGGGCAAGGCTATCTTCTATCACTGCTGCCTCCTTTGCCGCTGCCTCCGAAAGCTTTCTGCGATGTGAACAGTGTCTGCAGCACTGGTGTTGGCATTTGATTGCCAGCGAAGCTCCCCAAGCCCCGTTTCCCTGAGGTTAGGTGTCCCATTGCCCGTTGTTTGCTGCATAGTCTGGCCCACAAAGGGTTACACAAGAAGACCTGAAGTGAAAGCTGCTGCTGCATATTTCTAGCAGGCTTTACCTGGTGAGTGGAGAGTTGGCTTTTCCTGGTAGGGGAACACCAGGGGAGTCTGTTCCCACCAGTGGCTGCAGTCAGGTGAATGTCTATCCCCTGCTGAGGAGGAGATATCCCTCTGTCTCCAGAAGGTGAGTGCCCAACTCTGCTTGAAGCTGTGGCTTTAACTGGAGTTGGTATTGCTGGTAACTGGGGGAAAGAGCAGAAATTCTGCTCTCGGAAAACCCCAGACTTGCCACCCTTTTGTCAACATACCTTCCTGGGAGGGGAGGAGGTTTTTCCAACCCACAGTTGTTTCTAGGTTGGTGTGTCTTGCCCCCAAAGAAGCTGCTACTCCCCTGTAACAGGGAAAGATCAGTGTTACAAATTCTCTTTTTCATTCCTATTGACTCCTGTGAAGTTTCTTAAAGAACTACTGCATCAGGTACCAAACAGGAGAGTTGCAAACAGAGCTTTTTCCAAACAGCAACTTTTCCCCAGACAGCAACTTTTCCCCAGCAAACTGGCCTTTCACTCTTGGCAGCAGTATCTTGCTAATCATGGCCAGTGACTTCACACTAGGCTGAACCCAGAGCCCTAGAAGTGGCAGCC
>NW_017729018.1:3895947-3898285 GCF_001723915.1 Gavialis gangeticus | reverse complement strand
GGAGAGTTGCAAACAGAGCTTTTTCCAAACAGCAACTTTTCCCCAGACAGCAACTTTTCCCCAGCAAACTGGCCTTTCACTCTTGGCAGCAGTATCTTGCTAATCATGGCCAGTGACTTCACACTAGGCTGAACCCAGAGCCCTGGAAGTGGCAGCCTGGAGGAGTCTGTTTTAAAGTTGTGAGCTGTATTTCCTGGGTGGATTTTCCCACTGTCTGATTAGTTACTTGATCTAAACCCTATCAGATCTGTAGGTCTAAGGCCTCCTTCCCCTAGGCAGTGAGGAATGCAGCTCTCTGCTGTAGCCACAAAATAACTTGGATAGTTTAGCCTTGGAAAGACAGTTCTTCAAGGTGAGCAGGGGGTGAGCAACATGATAAGGCTTCCAATGTGCTATTTAGGGTGGTGATCCATTTTTCTCCATGGGAACAGGTGACGGGATAAAAAGTAACCTGCTTCATTTGCAGAAAAGATGATTTAGGAACAACTTTCAGACTAAAAAGTAGTGAAGAACTGATGCTGTGGAATCTCCTTTGTTGGAGGTTTTCAAAACCAGGTTAGACTAATATTTGTTAGGGATTGTCCAGCTCTGACCCTATTTCAGTGTGGGGAAATAGACTTGATTATCCCCTGAAGACCCTCTTGGTCCCGCTTTTCTATGATAAACAGTCTGTCCTTCCTGATGACCATGCAGCACAACTGACGTTCACCTAGTCAAGCAGCAGTATAGGTGAGCAGGAGACTGAATGCACAGGGGCTCTGGTCCAACAAGGAGCTGTAACAGGTTGCAGGCCGTCTTAGAGGAGGTTGTCCAATTGGTGCTCTGCTTTGCACAAGTGCGCCTGAGATCTGCTCCTGTGTCACAGATTCACACAGATTCACAGAAGTTTAGGAATGGACAGGATCGTGTGCGATCATCAGATCCAGTCCCCTTGCTCTAGGCAAGAAAGACTGCTGGGGTCAAATAACCCCAGCAAGGTTTGTCTTTCCAGAAGGATATACCCTCCGGGATGCAAATACGCCAGTTCCATTTATGTTGGAGTTAGGCGACCTGATTCCAACACTGTTCCCCTTGGACTGCAGATGGGACCTTCGCTGAGCTTAAAGCTCCATGAAAAAGACTTAAAAGCCAGCTGTGTTTGTCAGATATCCACAAACTGTTTGTGTCCTTGCAGGTTACTGGTAGTTCAGGAAGAAACTGTGTGGTAGGCAGGAAAGGCCAATCATTAGCAATGCTCACAGTGCTCTGTGCACACTCCAGGGGACAAGATCCAAAGTTTCCAGTGTAAAGCCACAATCCTACCCTCAGGCCATAGAGAGGATCTGGGTACTGCAAATGTTTTTTAAAAGGCCTTCCCAATGCGGGCAGTCCGTGCAGGCTGGCCTGTGCTTTGTTAAACACGGACTGTGTGTGCAGCCACCCAGAGCACCGGGTTCCTGGACCCAGGTGAAGTGGGCTGCAGGGGGAAGGAGCCTGTCAGGTTTCAGTGTGACTCACGCTGGGCTGCGGTCAGACCAGCATTAGCTCAGATACTTCTACTCCCTGCTTGTTTTAGGGTGGGGGCTGGTTTCTGCAGTGAAACCTGCCAAACCAGCTTCTCTGGCTGTCTGACTGGGCTCCTGCTATGTTCCAGTCCCTTAGCATTAGATGCACGCAACAGCCAGGCCAGTATTTAAATGGCCCAAGAGAGAAGGACGGCTCCATCCAGGCTGCAGAAGCAAACCTGGGCTCCAGGGGTCTTGCTCAGGTGATGCAGGCTTGGGGCTGCAGGTCAGTGTCAAGTGTCCTGGCTGAGCTGAGGCTGGACCAGGACAGGGTTCCTCACTCGACAAGAAAAAGCAGGAATGAGCAGGGCCCAGTCTTCACCTTGCCTGCATCAGGGCTTGCTTTTAAACACAGCTTTTTTCTTTTGTATTCCACACCAAGGCTGTATTAAGCAGATGCTGGAAGACTGGGGAGGTAGGAGGGATGGTGGCTGGGTCAGTAGGTTGGGGAGGTGGAAGAGGGCAGTGGCTGTGTGGGAATGACCCCGTGAGCCCTCACTGGAGTAACAATCCGTCTTGGTCAACAACTTCAGCCTCACACTGAGGATGAACCTTGGGTTCCCTCCTCCTGTATCGTGATATCTTTTATTAGAGCAACTGTCAGTTGAGATATCACATCCACTCAAAGAACCATGCCTGCCTATGTCCTTAGACCAACATGGCTACAACCAACCCTAACATCCCCCCCGTATTTGCATTTTGTGGAGAAGGGGAGAGCCCCACAGACCCTTGCTCAAGGCTCCTGGCTGAGCTAGAAATAGACAATGGGCGTCTGGACAAACAGGCGTGGCCTG
>NW_017729018.1:3840466-3890947 GCF_001723915.1 Gavialis gangeticus | reverse complement strand
CTCCTGGCTGAGCTAGAAATAGACAATGGGCGTCTGGACAAACAGGCATGGCCTGTGCCAGCCATCCTTGAAGCCCATCTGTCCAGCACAGCCTTCCACTCTGCCCGCAGAGCGCAACCGCCTTGCTTGGGGGAGCAAGGCTTCTGCCTGGCAGCTGTGCCTAGGTGCTCTTGAACTTTCTGCAGGCTGCCACAGCGCACGCAGCAGCTGGCACTTGCCCAGAACGCACTGCCCGTCCTGGCGGCTCAGCTGCCGCAGCAGAGTCCAGACGGAGCTGCTTGCAGCACCAGTGCAGCGGCTCTCAACCTCATTGAACTTGGAGTGCCTTTTGCTGGACTTGTCAATCGAGTGGCACCCAGTTTCCAAACTGAATTGATATACTACAGTGCTTGCAGAAGGGCTGGGCTGTGGGGGTTGGGGATCAGCCAGGCAGGTACAAGACTTATCACTTCACACCATACTTATCTCCTCACACCTCGCTGCACCCTTCAAGGGATCTAGGCACTCCTGGGTGCCCTGGCAGCCTGGTTGAGAATCACTACATGAGGGTGTGCACATTTTGTATTAAAATATTTTTCTATATATATGTATAGACTTTATATATATATATATATACACACACACACACACACACATCCTCTATCATAAACTTTCCATCACGCATCTTAAACGGAAGCCCGCGCTGCCATTACAATAAATGCACCCACACCCCTGCGCACCCACCCTCTACCCTCCGCTAACCCAAACGCAGTCCCTTAGTCCAAGCCCCAATTGGGGGTTTACATTCTCAGTTCATTCACTGTCCTTGTCGTGGTTGCTGTCACTGAGCACTGTGTTACTGTGCCCATGCCTTGGTGATGGCACCTGTTGCCTGCCACCAGATCTCCCAGCAGCTGAGTATGGACATAGCCTCCCACTCTGGCTCTAACCACCTTTATGGTTATGCTGCCTTTATGATTCAATATGTGAACAAAACTATTCCCCTAGAGTGCAGCTGCCCCCTGCCTCATTTTCCCACTCCTCGCCTTTGCACGTCTCCTTGGCCTTCCAAACATCTGCAGTGCCATCAAGCAGACAGGCTCCTCCTGACTGTGTGCCGGAGCGCATGGCAGGCCTGGGCTCTGAGCGTGCTGGTTGGTGTTTCTTCTTACCTTGGGGCTTAATCTGGCTGGTTCTTTGTGTGCATCTCCCAGGATAGCGGTGCCCTTGTCCCCCAGGTGGTCACTAACATGGCCACAGTCTAGAAGTGTAAAATGAAAAGGGCTGCTGAAGAACAGCCACTGAAACAAATGCCCCCTGCCAGTTGCCCAAAGAAGCATTGCCCCAGAGCAGTAGGCAATGGGTTGGGCCCACGGATTAGGGAAAAGATGAGTGTTTGTGGCTAAAGCCTAAAACTGGGTGATGTGGGTTACATCCCTGGTTCTGCCATGGATATGCTGTGAACCCTTAGGGTAGTATAAGAGTGATGTGGTAGCCATAATGGTCCAGCAATGATGCAAAAGGCAAGGAATCCTTAGGGAACATATTCTGTCTCCCTTTTCCCCAAGTGTGAATCAGCTGTCAATGTCTCACCCAAGAGCTGATTTCATGTCAGTTATTCTACAGGTCCTGATCCACTTGCTAAGTCACTTAAAGGTGTATTTTCCATTTCCTGCATAGGAGTATTTCATAAATTCTTTCTGGTGAAAGCTGCTTTCTAAATGTGAACTGTTACTGCTTTTTTGAATATCAGTGTTCTTCCTGGCCAGCTCTGTTCCCTGGTACCAAGGAAAGCCTGAAACTGGCTGTATTTGTGGCTGTAGCAGAGAAGGAAATCTCTGAAATTTCAAAAGACACCATAAATACTTAAGGCATAATTAATCTGTGAAACTCATTGCCACAAGGCTAAGATCTTAACAGGATTAGAAAACAAAAAGGGCGAGGACACAATTAGCACAATTAGGACAATCAATTTTAGAAGGGACAGAAACCTTCCAGCTTGAAAGCAAAAGCTAAAGGGATAAGAGTGCCTTGGGGGCATAAAAAGGGGGAGCTGATGCCCCATCTAATCTAGACTAGAGCATTTGGTACTGCCTGCATTTAGAGCAGGGGCGGGCAATTGTTTTGGGCCGAGGGCCGCTTACTGAGTTTTGGCAAGCCATCGAGGGCTGCGTGACAGGCAGCCAGGGGCAGATAAATATTCATTTTCTAAATTTTTAGAGGCCCCGAGGGCTGGATAGAACGGCCTGACGGGCTGCATTTGGCCCCCGGGCCACATTTTGCCCACCCCTGATTTAGAGGCAGGATGCTGGACAAGCAGGGGAATCAGCTGTGCTTAGGAGACAGTTACCTTTGGGACAGAGGGAAAGAATCAACTCCCGGGGGAACTCTCTGCCTACAGCTCTGTGTGCTCCGTGTTTCCTTTGACCTTGCCGTCTGTATCAGACACAGGGAGGCGTGTGTGAGAGCAAATTGAGAACAAAGCGCTCTGCTGCACAGGTTTCAGCCAGAGGAGCTGCAGGGGAGGAGGGAGCAGCCATGTGACAATAGGTAGCTATGTTGCTTAATGTCTTTCTGGAAGGTGCTCAGTACCGCAGCCAATGGCTAGAGCGTGCAAACCCAGGAAGACTGGAGCAGACCGCGTTATGGCAGCTCCTGTGTGTTCGTGCTGGCCTTGGGGCTGTTTGTCATCCTGTGCTTAGTGCCAGCACTGCTCTATTGCCTTAAAGTGTAAACACTGCCTGCAAAGTCTCAACATGATGCAAGCCAGGGCAGGAGACGAGGCCAGTGGCATGTGTCGCTCAGCGAGGTGCATCTAAGCGTGCTGCGTGTTAGATGAATCCAGGCAGTGCCCCACACCCTTTGGCCTGAACAAGGAAATGAGGGGCGCCTCTTTCCCTTGATCAACCTGCACCGTTTTGCCCTGCTAAAGCCAGAGGTACAGGATCACTGTGGGAGCAGGCAGGAGATGGGAGCCCATAGGAAAGGGGAGAGGCCACCTGATCTGGAGGTTCCCAAACTGCAAGCTGCAGAGATAATTGCTCCTCCCTCCTTCCAGATGCTAATATGCATTAAAAGGAGTTATACATTCCTGGAATACTTACCTATCATTACTTGCCATCTAAAACATTGCTGACTTTTGCCACAGCATAGCTGGGCTGTTAGGTGGGGCCGCCTGTTCCTTGATGGCAGAGGGAGGAAGGTAGCCGGTGTGATCCTGAATGGGAGGGGACGTGCCTGCAAATCTGTCTGGGCTGAAGCATGGCCTGTGCTCTGGCGTTAATCCCTGGCCTGATCTATGCAAGTCATTCTTGCATATGGGAGCATAAGTGCAGGACACTTATGTAGCTCTTTTCATGTGGGCCGTGAAAGCAACGCACCCATGTCTGTGAGCATGCGCTGCCGAGGGGGGTGGCAGCCATGGGTTACGATTCCAGTTGTCTGGATGGGGAAGAGAGGCTGAGTGTTCGCCCAAGGGTGCAGAGCCAGGGGCTCTGACCCACACACTCACGTTCTTCCTTACAAATATAAACTTCCCAGAGCCCTGACGCTGGCTCGTGCTGCAGTCACTATTGAAGCTGAGGTGGAGTAAGTGCACCTTATACAGAACCGGGACTGTGTCCTTCATTAGTTTGCTGGCACAGTGGCAAAATCTGTCTTTGCTCTGGATTTGCTTTTGCCCCCGACGGCTGCTGCCTTGAAGAAATCAACTCCAGAAATCTTTTCCTGCACCCTGGCTTCTGGGCCGTACCTGACCTCCCTGCAAGTCTCCTTAGCCAGAACTGGTTCCCTGGGCTAGCTGCAGGGAAACCCTGGTCTGGATTTCTTTTGCCAAAGGAGAATGGCTCAGATGTAGGAGCCTGGCTGGAAGGCACTCTGCTGCCTGGCAGAGAGCACCTGAGCGCATTGGCTTTGCCTGGAATAGGTGTGCCTCCCACCTCGCTGTGTCAGCAGGAGGTGGGGCTGGGGGCCAGCGGAGGAGGTGGAGCAGCAGGTGTAAGTCCACATCTCGCTGGGAGGAGGAAGAGCAGATTTGAAGTGCCTGAACTTCACTGAAAAGAGAAAAATCTCTCGGCCTCTGCCCACCTGCTCTGAGAAGATAATCTCCTTCGGTGCCAGGCACACCTGGGCTCCTTGTTCTTTCCCGGGTGAAAGCGAGCGAGGCACAGCGCTGCCCATGGGAGCAGCCAGCGGTCCGGGCCTCCGTGGAACATGAACGTGAGATTCCAGGCAAGTGTCTCTGTCTATCCCAGCAGGTGCGCGTGTCTGAAGAAGGCACTTCTGCGCAGGTAGCTTTGCGTGCCCCATACCGAACAACGGCCAGTGGAGCGGGGGAACGGGCTGCAGGGATAAACCTGGTAACTTGCCTCCACAAAGGATGAGAACCGTGGGGTGAGGAAACCGCCTGGTCTAAGGGGAGGTGGAGGGAGAGGTCCGTTTCCTCTGCAATGTCGCTCTCTTTGTGGGTGTCAATGAGACAGCTGAACCCCTTGGCTCTCTGCAGGGGGTTAGTGCCCTTAGCTTCTTTTACAGCCCGTGAACTTAGTGCTGGGAAAGGAAACTGCGTGGGGACGGAAGTACCCAGAGCAGATACAAAGCAGCGACAGGGCAAGCGTCTCTTACACGCTGTCCCCAGCCGTGTGCTTCCCCCACGATCTAAAAGACTGCAGGGCATTCGCTGAAATGACTGTTGTGGTGGGGTCGCTGGAGGGGGATGGATTGAAACCCAACCCATTTCACGTCGAGCCAGTGGCAGCAGCCTCTGTTCGTGATCACCTTGCTCTGAATTGTACCAGCAACTTGTTGATGTTTCTTTGAGGTTCGGAGCAAAGGGGCCGGAAGCACTCCTGTGTTCCTGGGAAAAGTCCACTTGCTGCCTATCTTGCTCCCCTTAGGTTCCTCTCCAATGCAGGAATAGAGTAGGCCTCTGAAAGCTGCCGTTTACGGTGGCTGTGTGGTTTTGCTTCTATATGAATGTGCCATCCTATCACTTTTCATGCTGCAACCTGCCGAAGGTTGATGTTAATCATACACAGACTTGGGCGATGTATTTTGTATTCCCGTCACACTGCGTTAGCTGCTTCGCCACTCCATTGTTCTCAGAAAAGCTGTGCTTGGGTGGAATGACTTCTTCGGACCTCGGCGTTCTCGTGGAGGCACCGGTTCCCCTGCAGAGGGACGCTTTAATTGAGCCAGAAAAGTAGATTTAAACCTCCTCCAAGTTGGGCATTTTAAATCTGCAGCCGTCGTTTTGGCTCGCTCTCTTCTTGCTGCACCATTTCACGTGCCGTTGGCAGGGTATTAACTGCATCACGGCACGGGTGTACTCCTGAAGCAGAAAGCACGATGACACAGGCCTTGGAGGCACTGGTTTAATTGGGCTGTGCGTGGTGGATTTCGATCCTTCCCTCCAGCTGCTGGAACGGGTTTTTTGTCGGGTAGGCTTTTTGTTTACGGCGTGTTTTAGCTTTTCCTTTCTCGAGGCAGCTGGATGACTTCCCTGCTCAGATTACTATGAGGATTCCTCCTCTGGGGTTCTTGGAATGTCTCTTGCTGCCAAGAAACCTGGTTAAGAAAGGCTCCTTTCAGAGGAGCAGGACGGCCAATCTGCCTGGTTTGGGCTGCTTTTTTCTCGTCAATACAACAAGAGTTTGGACTCTTGCATCGCCATAAAACCCCTGTAATTCCACTGGTCTCAGTGAAATTGTCCCAGTGCAGAGCAGAGAGCCAGACCCTTGGTGTTTGTGTGGGAGCTAACGATGGCTCCACTGCGAGCGACCACCGGCAGTGGCAGCTGGTTTTCTGGAAGCTGCGATTGCTCCGTGCGAGGCTGGGAAAGGGAAGAATGTGTGGCAAGGGTGGTGTCCAGGGGTCAGAGGCTGCTGTGAAGGATGGGCAGGAAGTGGGAGATCTCCGGACTTTCCCCTTTCTCTGTTATAATTAAAGCGCAGGATCGTGGGGATGGGGAAGAGGCTGGGGTCTCACACGGTGCAGCAGCATTTTCCACGCAGACCTTAAAACATTTATTTTCTCTCAGTTCAGACCGGCGCCACTCCCTTCTTGCCCAGTCTCAGGCCTCCTGACAATCCTATCCTAATCCCTCGTCATAAATAAGTCTGATCAAAGTTCTTTGACCAGCGTCTGATCATCATCTAGGTTTTGTAGGTGGGGCTATTAATTAAGATCTGTAACTCAGAGTATTTAGATACTCCGGATTGTGATAGTCTTGAGACAGCGGGTGTCAGGGCTGTCTCTCATAATACCCTTTGAATATGGACATGCTTTCTCAGGGTCCAGTCTGCTCCCCACTTGCAGCCAGGCTGGGAAGCTGCCTGCTTCTGCTGCACTTATTCTTGGATTCCTGACCTCTTCGTGCTCTTGAATTGTGCAGCGGTGCACTGTGCCATGGGGCGGTGTATGGGACTTGGACTGAGTGATCTGGGTGCTGTTTCTCAGCTTGTCATTCCTTGGGGTTTGGATAATTCATTTCACTACTCCATACACCGCTTATATGCCTATAATAGGATGAGGATCTTTGATGGACCGACATGCAGCTGGAATTGCCATACGTACTGCAGGCTGGCTGACTTGCATACAGCCGTGATATCCCTTCGTAACTGGAACATACGTTGATCACTGTGCCACAGATAATAAGCCAGGTTATAAGGGGGTCACCCGCCTGACTCGGGGAAAGCAAAGGAGTGCTGCCTGGGAGCTGCAGCAAGTCTTGCCTTGGGGGTCCCTCCCCCTGGCTGGGCCAGAGAGGAGGTCTTTAGTAAGGGGTGATGCTAATTAACTCCTGCACTTGCTGCTATTTTGGTTCCTTTTCTGACTGGGTCTCTTCCACGGAAAGGGGTATGTTGATTTTGGCTCAGAGTTGCAAACAGCACAGAACTGAAGGGCTTCACAGGCTGCAGCTGAGCCTGCAGAGATGGAGAGTAGTGTAGTGGCTTGCAGTGCCACTCACCTGGCGGTGTGGCTCTGAATAAACCCT
Source organism: Gavialis gangeticus (assembly GCF_001723915.1). Lineage (NCBI taxonomy): Eukaryota > Metazoa > Chordata > Crocodylia > Gavialidae > Gavialis > Gavialis gangeticus. The sequence continues at coordinate 3,883,974 of NW_017729018.1, read as the reverse complement.
GCTAGGTTCCTCTCTGATGCAGGCATAGGGTAGGCCTGGGAAAACTGCTGTTGCTGACTGACCAGAACCAAACAAGTCCCTTCCTGTATCCTGGCCAGCAGCTGAGACCGCTAGATTCCCAGAAATCAAGGCCTGGGTGTGCCCACATACTTGCCAGTCCTGCCAGCCCCTTCAAGGGGTTACCAGCTCAGCTTGTTGTGGTTGCATTTTTAAAGTGGCGTGTAGGGAAGCTACAAGGAGTGGGAAGGGAGGGAGAGGGCCGGCGTCCTCTGGAACGTGCTCTGCTAAACCTGCTGGCACTGCCTCTCCTCCAGCGGCACAGTTCGGCGCCCAAGTGCTGGTGTTAATTGTTCCATAATAAGCAGAAACTGATGCCTAGACAAAGTCCTGGTGGAATTTGCTGGCCTCTTGCTTCCTCCTTGCAGTGACAGTTCTCCTTCAGGTTTTTCCCATCCCCTCTGCTCCTCTCCAGACCCCTGTACAGCTGATTCTCTCATCTGAGATTTCCTTAGCGCACACAATACATAACCCAGGCTGAAGCAGGCTCCTTTGAATGGGAGCATCCTGTTCCCGTCAGCCTTGCCCATCTCTAGAGTCTTTCTGCCTAAAGACTTGGTGGGTGATGATTAATGACCTCTCATAATCCGTCGTTGCAGAGGTAAAATCTCTATCTTAAAATAGGGGAAACCGAGGCATAGATGAGCAAAGTGAGTTAAGGTCAATGGCTGAGTCGGGGTAGAGCTCAGGACAAAAGCTCTAACCATTAAACCAGGGGAGGGCAATTATTTCGGGCGGAGGGCTGCATACTGAGTTTTGGCAAGCCATTGAGGGCCACATTACAGGCAGCCGGGGCAGATATATATTAATTTTCTAAATTTTTAGGGGCCCCGCAGGCCGGATAGAATGGCCTGGTGGGCCACTTCCAGCCCCCGGGCCACATTTTGCCCACCCCTGCATTAAACACACTGGCTTGTTCTTTCTTGTCCTTAGATGACCGGTGTGAGAGAGGATATCAATCAAACAGGCTTGAAATAGCGTTTAACTAACCAGCCAGCTCTGTTAGGTTTCTCACTATTCAATGTCCCTTAGCTATAGAACAGACTGAGGAATTATTAATGATTTTTAATATTAGTAATCAAAACAGCTTTTCCAAAGTAACCAAAACAGTATTAGTAACCAAAACCAAGCAACTGTTTCAAAACAAACACTTCCCAAGAGGGAAATCCATTTGGTTAGTTCACAGACTCATTGCTATCTTGTTATAATGACAGGCTTTTATCCCAGTTCACTGAGCAGATGATGTCTTGATACTAGGTAAAACTCTGGATCCTTATATGTATTTCAATCAAGTTTACATGCAAATGGAATTAATGAGATTGTTTCTGCCATGGTGGCATTTGCAAGTGATAGGAAAGCTCCTGGATTGGCCAAGCAGTGGAGCTGGGTGGTATTTCTGTGCTTAGAGGTAATGGAGAGCTACCTTGGAGGTCTGAGGGGGGTGCTTGCAAGCTAGGTTTTGCCCCTTCTGCGTGCAGCACCACTGCATGCGGTGCCCCCAGCAAAACAAAACTAATCCTGTGAAAAACCAGCAGCTAATCCTGTGAAAAATTGGCAGCTAATCCTGTGCTTTTTAGTAAAGCACTAGAACAAGTTACCCAGAGAGGCTGTGGAATCTCCATCCTTGGAGATTTTTAACATACCTGGCTAGACAAAGCCTTGGCTGGGATGATCAGGGCTGGCCCACAATTTTTGGGGGCCCCCAATCCATCAAGATCAAAATTGTGGTTAATTGCAGTATAAACTCACCGAAATAAAATACTCCGGGGTGGCTGCACACTACAGGGGGTGCGAGGTAGGAGCAGCACGTGTTGGGGACACCTGAGTTCCCTCCCTGGGGCCGGGGCCAGGGCTGGGGCCAGGAACTCCTCCCCTGCTTGGCCAGGAAGGGGCTCCCTGCCTGCACCGAGCCCTTTAAACGTGGCGCAGGTGGCGGGGGGCAAGTGGGGCACAGCCCCTTGGCTGCAGGGCCCCCTGCGGCCGCAGTTTCTGCAGGACAGGACGGGCCAGCCCAGGGGATGATCTAGGTGGGGCTGGTCCTGATCTGAGGAGGGGGTTGGACTACACCTCCTGAGGTCCCTTCCAACCCTCATTTTCAATGACTCTATGAAGCTGTACTAAATTCTCTGGAGTTCACCTGGGCTTTAGGAAGAGATGACTAGCAGGGTGTGGGGCCGGGGGTAAATCAGCCCGTGCAGGGCCCGGATGCGACGGCGGTGGGGTGGGGTGGCGAGCGGCCAGACGCAAAGCCAGTCCAGCTCCACAGGGCCCCCCAAAGCGCAGGGCGTGGGGCAGTCGCCCTGATTTGTGTCCCCCCCCGGGACGGCCCTGACTGTAGGTACTTGTCACTCACCAAAGATTCGGAGAAGCAAGCGGATTCGAAGCTGCTTCCTGCTTTTACCCCCAAGAAGCTGCCGGTTCCCTCAGCCACTCAGATGGTGTGTTTTTTTGGGTTTTGTTCCCCCCTAAGATCTCTGAAACATTTGCTACTTTTTTTTTTTTTTTTACCACATCTATTTTTCTGAAGGGAAGTAGTTTCCATTGACAAACATTAGTAGGCAGAGCTGATGATGCATTTTTCCAGGCCCTATGAATGGTTTAATATAACTTCAGGACAGCCCTTGGTGGTGGAGCGCTAGTGCCCAAGGTGCATGTGAGTCATGCAGAGGGTTTAACTCTGGAACGCCCCTTCTGAGAAGCATTTAGCTTGAGTAAACAGTACAGGTATAAGCCATTTTACTGCTTGTCTATGAGAACTGGCAGGAAAGTGGGTTGTCCAGCTCAGCTTCAGCTTGATGACTACTTTCTTTAGGGAGCCTTCCTACAGCTGACTGACCCATGCTATTAGGCCAGCTGGATTCTTGTTCTCTCTAGATTTTGCAGGGGTCTCTGTACACAGGACTTAAAAATGCTTGCCAGTGAAAATACAGTCCTTTTTATCAAGCAGGGAGCTCCTTGCTCTCCTGCCAAGCAAAAGTGTCCTGTGCCTCTTCTGTATGGTCTTTTGCAGTGTTGTACGGAAAGTCCCAGCATCCTGATGAAAATCATCTTGTGCTGTAGCAGCACGTGCAATAAGACCTGTTGGGCCATATGCTGATTATTTAGCTTGACTCAGTGCCAGCTTCCTCAGGTTGCTTTCTTGGGCCCATTTATGGGATGCCCGTGGGTTAGCTTTGCACCGGGGCTGCGCCCACCAGCATGTCAAGCTGTCTTCAGCAAAATCCAATACTCCATGTTAGAGCAGGGGCTTTATGTAAACTCCCTTCATTTGCCTTGGTGCTTCTATCCTTACTTAGTAGTCCATTATGCAGCCAAATAAGATAATTTGACTGACTTAGTTACCAGTGGCAGCTGAGTTAATAAAACCATGCAGAGACCCTGCTGTCCCAACACTGTTGCTCCCTGCACCAGCTGATGGGGTTAAGGGGATCACTGCCTGGGTATCATGCTCTTCGCAGAAGTGCCAGGCATACAGTTCATCACCCCTCCAGTTGTTTCACCCTTAACGTTTTGGTTGATTCGCTTTAAAGATTGTCCCTTCCAATCAGTTTTTTGATACATTGGTTTTTGTGATTCATGACAAACTCCTTGTACGTGGGTCTTTGGGAGAGCTGAGTTATGGTCATGTGCCCAGTTAAATAAAGTGTGGTCCTATCTCAGGGGTGGGCAAAATGCGGCCCACGGGCCGGACGCAGCCCACCAGGCCATTCTATCCAGCCCGCGGGGCCCCTAAAAAATTTAGAAAATTAATATTTATCTGCCCCTGGCTGCCTGTCATGCAGCCCTCGATGGCTTGCCAAAACTCAGTGAGTGGCCCTCCACCTGAAATAATTGCCTGGCCCTGTCCCAACTGTTGGCCATGTTTTGGGGGCAGCACCTAGCCAACAAAGCTGCTGGAAATGCAAGGGGGCTGGTGCAGAAATCCTTGGCAGCCACACTTTACCAGGACAGCTTCTTCCATCTCCCCTGGCCTCTTTCTCTGGTTTGGCCACCATCAATCCTTCCAGATGGTGGTGTATGCATGAGAGGTCACCCAGACCTTCAACACGTATGCTTAGGCAGTAGTATGAAGGAGCAGAGGCTGCCCAGACCCTCCACCCCCTCTTTAAGACAGAATCCAAAGGCCAGACTGAGTCCAGACATTTGGTGCCTTCATGGCTGTAGTTGTATAAGCATTCAGGAACTGAGCCCAGGTCTCTTGTGTGGTAGACAAGGATGCTACCACTGAATCACGGGGGACATCCCTGGCTTCTTTAGGATCTATTTTAAAATGCTGACACTGAAAGAAAAAGACAAGGAGAATAATAAAGTGGGGGTGGGGTGCCACATGCAGCCTTGAACTGTGGGAAGAGGGGCCCACAGAAGCCCCCGGGGGTGGGAGACTGAACCCTTCGTGTAGAGGTGGGTGCTGGAAGGGTACGCAGAGGTTTGCAGGGAGTTAGAGCTTCATCCTTTATCGAACCCTTATCTACCAGACTCCGCTTCCATACAAATGTATAGGCATAAATAAAAGTAAAAGAAGCCGTTCCCAAAAATGGGTTTGAGTTAAACCTGGCCTTCAAGTGCTGGAGTTGCCTGCTTTCCTGTGTGGAGCGCTTATGCTGCAGCCAAGGCCACAACTGCAGCCGCAGCTGGGCTAAGGTTCCCCTGAGCTACCTCCAGTCTGGGCAGCATCGGTGGTAGCAGCAGTTAGGACAGTGAAGTGGGCTCAGTTCACACCTCTGGGCCAGGCAGGCTCCCACAGCCCATGGTGAAGCTGTTTCAAGCATGTCATCACTGATTTTGTTGCCCAGACTGGCTGGAGTTACCCTGGCGTGGGGGCGCCTGCCTGTGCTGAGCCCCAAGGATCCTGGTGCTAACAGTATTGTTAACATGCTCCATATCTTCTGTACTCCTGCTGAACCCTGCCCTTGATGCTTTGGGAGTGAAGGATGCTTGTGCATTCTCTCATTTTATACAGGCCACATCCCATGTGGTGGGAGCTGGTATCTATTTGTGGAAGAATTAACACCCCTGACCTGGCCTGGACGCACCCTTAATAGGAGGCACTCCCCTCTCCAGTTGCAGCAGAGAGGCAGTCATTTAAATGTTAAAGGCTGGGCACATGGAACAAGAGGTGGGAGGAGGCAGGCTGAGATCTCTCAGTGATTGAGCACTTCTTGGAAGGAGGCTGCTAGTGCTTTTGCAGCTGTGATTCTTCTTCCCTTTTCGAGTGCACCGGCTGTAGAGAGGTATGAGGAGTGGATTTGCGCCATCTCTCTTTTCTGGGGCAAAAATCAAACATGGTTAATTGATTGCCTGTCTTCTTACTCCCAGGTTACAGACATGGAGGAGATGGTCATCTGGGAGCAGTACACTGTGACGCTCAGCAAGGTGAGTGGCATCCCTTTCTGATTCCTAGGGAAGTGCAGTTGAGGGTAGTAGCTTTATTGGGTAGGTGGCTGGCAGTGGCTTATCTTGTGAGCCTCCTGAATGAGGTGCCCCTCTGATGTGGCTGGGATTTCACTGATGAGACCCTTGTTGCCAAAGTAGGATAATGATGGTCATACTTGGGTGCTTCATCAGATTGCTTCACAAAGGTGCTCAGCATCATCCCAATGGTAGGGACGGAGAAACCGAGATACAGGAAATGGAAGTGTCTTGTCCAGCGTCCCCAGCAGGCAGCGACAGAGTCTGCAACAGAAATCAAGTCTCTTGAGTGTCAGTCCCCGGCTTTCCTGTTAACGTTAGCTGCCCCCCTGGCAGCAGGAGCCCCCTCAGAGTGTCTTGTTCATGCCACCTGGCACCCAGTGCTCTGCCTGCTTTCTTCTGGGCATTTCTCATGGGGCCAGCTGTGCATAAGCCTGGACAGTGTTGCCACCACCAGGTAGCCCCAGCAGGTCCCCAGGAGCGGTGTGCCAGCTGGGGATCCTGTCTTATAGCCCTGTGCTCTGACTCTCCTGACTCCAGAGGGCAGTTTCCTTGCACAAGTCAAAGGAGACTGTTCCCAGCAATGCCGTTACTGCTGCCCTCTGCCTCCTGCCCTCCCTCGTCTACCAGCAGCTGGTAACTCCTGATTCCAGCTCTGGCTGTGTTGTCTAACTGTGCATGTTTCTGTCGCATTAGGACCCTCGGAAAGGCTTTGGCTTTGCTGTCTCGGGTGGAAGGGACCGTCCCAGCGGTGTGAATGGGGACACCTCTGTCTTTGTCTCTGATGTGGTACCGGGGGGCCCAGCTGACGGCAGGCTCCAGTAAGTGAAAACGGGGCTGGAGGAATGTACTAGGGAAAGTCTTGTGACCAGAGATGAGGCTGAGGCTCCATGCTGGATTCTGGACTTCCCGGTCCCTGGGGTGTATCGGAGCTGGCTCCAGCTCAGTCAGTGGCCAGAACAGCCCAAATGCTTGCTGACCAATCTGCAGCTGTTAGTCACTATCCTTGTGCCCATTTCAAAGGTGGGGACGCTGAGGTACTGAGACTCTCAAGGCAACAGAGTGAGTTTGGCAGACCCTGGATTAGAATTTGAGAGGTTCTGGTTTTCTGTCATGCTCTAGACATGACGAATGAGGGTTGAATGCTGCCAGGGTTGGGAAACAGGTCGGCTGGGGTTACTAGTGTGGTGGGGGGAGAGCAGAGGCAGGAGAACTTGGGTCTCTTGCTAGGCAGGTTTACAAAAGCAGATCCCAGCTGCCAGACCCCTATCAGTGTCCGCTGGCTGAGGAACTCTGCCTCCCGCCTTACTCTGAGGCAGCCCAGCTTCCAGCAGTGGTCAGACTGGGGACAGAGCGGGTGGGTGGAGAGGAGTTAGGGTTGTGGATGGGTGAAGGTTAAAGGACATCAAGTGGCCTTGGTGGGGATCTGGCTCAGGGGAGATGCAGGCATGTGTGCTTGCCCTTTGGAGCGCATGTGAGGGTCACGCTTGAACTACAGAGCCAGCTGCAACAGCATCTGGCTCCCTGCAGCTTCCCGTGGCTGAGGGGCAGCTCTTAGGCATTTGGGGGTGCCATCACACTTGGGTTAGTTGTGTCTCTGCTCACAATGGCCCTGTGCCCTGCTGGGGGAGTGTTTCCCAGGGATCTGCCCAACCTAGTTCTTTCCTTTCCAGGGCAAGAGATAACATTGTTATGGTGAATGGCCTTTCCATGGAGAACGTGTCCTCCTCTTTTGCGATCCAGACGCTCAAAACCTGTGGCAAATTAGTCAACATCGTAAGTGTCCCACAGCCTGCTGGGGAGCGGGGCTGGTTTGGTTTGGTTTGGTTTGGTTTGGGCAGGAAGGGAGGCTGTTAGGGACCAACATAGATTCAAATTCTGCTGCCAGTGGCAGACAAGAGGGTCAAACTCAGCCTGTGGGACTGGGTGTAGCTCTACTGAAGGTTTGACCTCCCTCGCCTTTAGCTCAGATGTTGCCCTGCGCTCGAGTTGTCACACATGAATGCTCAGCTTCGAGTTAGCTGCCCCTTTTGGGGTGTAGGCTAAACCCACATTAGCTGAATCCATTGGCTGCAAACACAACCAGGGCAATATTGCTGTAGGCTAACTCCATTCGAGTGACACTCGTGCTCCAGTGCCTCCCTGCCTTGTCCAGAGGGGATTGCTCGTTCCTCCTACAATTCAGTGGGAAGAACTTCATAGAGCAGTGCAAAGAGGCATGAGATGTGCCCTGGAAGACCTAGTGCCATGCATAAATAAGGGCAGGGCTACTGAATGCTGCTGCTCCAGCATGGCTGCTTTCACTCGAGCTGAGCTAACCTGGAGCATGTCTGTTCCACTCCCTCAGCCCCCCGGAGCGCACTGTGCAAAAACCTGGTCCCACTTGCACACTCCTGCTCATGCCAAACCTGGAAAGGAGGCAGCAAAGTTGTAGTGGGCTGTCCCCAACCCATACAGTGAGAGCAGTGGGGGCAGGACACCTCCACGCTGCCCTCACTTGCCTCCTTTCCAGGTCTGGGATGGGTTCAGAGAGGATGGGTGAGGTGGGACGTGCTTCTCGGTGCCCTTACGCTCTGAGGAAATAGCATGGAGGTGCCTGCGGAGAAGTAACATGACAGCTGATAGCGAGCCAGGCAAGTTATACCCAGACCTGGGTGGGATCCCACTAGGGGCCCACATCCTCATTTTTGTGGACTGGGAGACTTTTAAAGCTAAAAACTCCAGGTTTTTGTGATGTCACTTGTTTAGATTGACACTTCCTGGGCCCTGTTAACATGAGACCTGACTTGCAAGAATAAACCAGCATCTTAAATTACCGCAGGGCACTGATTCATTGCGAAGTTCTAGACTCGTAAGAGAGGATAAATCCAGGAATAACCCTGGGCAGTCACAGCTGGAAGCCAATTGCAGTTATTATGGGATGGCAAGCAGCAAACACCATCATTTAAAATAGCAGTGGAATTTAAATCACATGCATAATCAGAACAGCTTTTGAAAATCAGTGCATGAGGCTATGGCCTGGCCCAGAGCTGTTGCGAGACAAAGGCGATTCCATTAAAGGGTCCCAAGATGTAGCTCCCCAAGATGAGGTTCAAACCATGAGCTCTAGGTCCTGTGCTCAGACAACTACTTCCTGAGACAAGTGTTAGCAAAGCCTGGAAGGCCTCTACACATGGGGTGGGCAGCCCTCCACTGTCCTGCTCTCCTGAATAAATGCTGTGGACAAAGTGGCTCTGTGACCTGGGCTATTATTGCTGAAGCAGTGGAGCTGTGCGGCCCTGACTGGAGGGGGCGCACCTCAAGGATCCTGCAAGTTAAAGGCAGTGTTCAGTGCAGTTTGGAGCAGTGCACCACAGAAGTGCACCATGGTTCAAACCACGGTCGCTAAAAGGAATATTTAATCTAACGGGTAGCCCTTTGGGTAGCTGGGCACATATGACCATTGCAAAGCCATGGGCCAGCAGGGAGTTAAGACATGATGTTGGGAGTGAGTGGAGGAAAGGAAAGGGCAGTCAAGACACAAGCATTGGCAGAAGCTGGTGATCACCTCCTCTTCTTGTTTCCTTTTTATTCATGCATGGGGAGCAGTGCAGCAGATCTGGATCCCCATTTACTGACAACATCAGTACACCACCCTTTGGGTAGGGGGTATGACGACTGGACAGTTATACGGGTAAAAACCATAATGTGGAGGCTGTGATATCAGTAGAAAGGTGATATAAGCCAGTGTAGTTATTCCCCTTCCCCGAGGATAGCTTCCGGTAAACCAGCACACTTATACTAACATAACAGCAGCAACACTAGGTAGGGGCTTGTGTTGTTCATAAAGCAGTACTGTATCAGGGCCTTGGTTTCCACACCTGTCAGTTGGGGATAATGACCTTGTCCCATTTGAAGTGCTTGGAGCTCTGCGCTTGAGAAGCACTGTAGAAGTGCTTGGCTTGCCTTAGACTTAGGGGAGTTGTCTGTGTCTAGCAAAGCCAGGCTACTTTACCAGTCCAATCATCTTTCCACCTACAGACATTGAAGAGACCGAAGAAAATTCATCTTCCTGTTACCAAAACCAGCCAGCTGAGCAGTCAGCCGCTCCCTGGCAACTCTGTACACTCTGCCAACACTGCCCGATACGATTCAGATGGGGAAGACCAGGAAGACGAGCCATCACCACGGAGCCCAGGGAAAGAGTATAGGTATGACAGTTACAGCGGGAGCCGGCCCCAGGACGACATGGATTACAGTAGAGGGTACGATGGAGATTCCTCTAGTGAGAGGAGCTCGGGCCACTATCGGGATGACAGCAATTATCGGAAACAGTTGTCCAAAGGCAGAAGGAAGAGCCAAGATGGTGGCTACAGGAGGCACAGCCAAGATAGTGGTTCGGATTGGCAGAGGCCACAGTCTACCAATGGGTATGGCAAGGAAGAGGATGCCAATGGGCTGGCTCTAGTGTCTGGATTCAAGAGGCTGCCACGCCAGGATGTCCTCATGAAACCCATCAAATCGGTTCTGGTGAAGCGGAAGGAGAACGAAGGTAGGGAGCAACTCAAACGGAGGCTTCCCCATTTTTGCTTCTCACTCTCCCTGCCCTCCATCCTGTTAGATTGTACCACCCCTTTCTTGTAACCAGCACCCCTTTTCTTGAGCCCTTAGTTCCCACATGTGATAGAGGCTACTGAGTGAGTATATGGGAGGGACAGAGAAGTCTGGCTTGGATTTGGAGCTGCTGGCCTGCACTCCCTGCCCCCCCACTATCCCTGGGCCTCCCCCCAGCTCCTTGCTTTTGTACTTCCTTGCTAACTGCCCGCATCTGCCTCTGTTCTGCACTGCTTCTACCCCACCTTTCTGGGCACTTGGTGGAGGGGCAGGTGCTAGGGGGCATAGGCATAGAGGGGACAGGCAGAAGGAGAGCAAGTGGTGGCAGGCAGAAGGAGGCAGCAGAGGGCAAAGTGTGGGAGAGAAAGGGGTGGGGATCAGGCTGCTTGACTCCCCCCTGCCACTGCTCCTTTGTCTACTGTAGCAGTAGGAGGTATGAATTTAAGATGACCCTCTGTAACGGGGCCTTCCCAGGGCTGGTTTGACTTTGGCCTGCCCACATGTCTCTGAGGCGGACTAACCACCCACCTCTGTTGTCTGCCACGCCTTGATGATAAATGATTACGATGTTAGTCAGGTGGGAGGCTGCCCATTCTGAACCCTGATGTAAAGGGGAATATCCTCAGCTCCGTTCCACCCCTACACTGCATTCTGAGCCTCGCGGATGGTGTCTCAGGCAGCTAAACCCAGCTGTACCCTTCACCCCATTAGCTATGGTCACCTCTCTGGGATCTTCGGCTCCCCCTTAGGCCCTAGCCCTGTCTCAAGCCAGTTGGGATCCCGAGCCTCTTGCTCTCTGGGTATCCCTCGTGGTGGGACACCTTGGCCCTTCAACCCCTGCTTTGGGTCCTTGCCCCAACATAGACCAGTCGAGGTCTCTCGGGTCAAGTCTAAGCTGCATGCCTGCTTTTACCTTCACAACTCCACTGGACCAGATAAGCCTCAGACCTTTCAAAGATCTCCCCAGCCTGGGCTTTCCCCAGCCAGGACTGTGTGTGGGCTGGAGGTTATTAGGCATCCCTTACCCACCTTTCACCAGGGAGGTTCACGGTCCTGGCATTTCCTGGGGCTGCTGCGCCACTGGCAGTCCCACCAGGCCTACCTACCTTGGCAGGGTGCAGTTTTAGGTCATGACCAGGACCTGGGGCTTCCTCCATCCCCATAGCCCCAGCTCATACCTTCAAGGTGTTCCTGAGCCTCAGCTCAGCTGACTGATGTATCTCTCAGAAAACTGCTGCTTCACCCTATTTATAGCCTGATCTCAAAAATGGCCACCGCAGCCAAGCACCTGGCTGCTGCCTGCTCCAGCCCTTAAACTGGCAGGCACCAACAGTGCCCTGCTACACCCTCCAATAATTAAATTCTGTGTATGGAAAATTATAACAAACTAGCCAATTGCCCATCAAGAATGATTGATTGGTTGTTTTGGGGGTTTTTTTGAGGGGGGGAGCGGGTGAGGACAGAGCCCCATGTCCCTCCCTGTCCAGGCCCACTCCCCCACTCCACACCGCAGTGACAGGGGGAGGGCAGGAGCAGGCCCGGGTCTGATGTGGGGGATGACCAGGCCTGAGGGTGGGGAGAAAGCAGCCCACCTCAGCTGGGGGAAGGGGGAGGAGCACCAGGCCCAGGGCCGATGTTGGGGAGGGGGGTAGAGGGAGGAGGAAGAGTGGGTCCTGGCCTGAGGTGGGGGAGAAGGCCTGCTCCTCCCCTCCCCCTGCCGCATGGGGCTGGCTTCTCCCCCTCCCCTCCACCCACATTGGGTCTGCTCCTCCCCCCACCGCTACTGCTCAGCCTGTGTCAGCCCCGCAGGTGGCAAGGATGGAAGGGGGGAGGGGCGGTCCGAGGCCAGCGCTGGCCTTCCCCCCTTTCCCCCGCTTCATTGTCCCCACTTGCAGGGAGTGGGGGAGAGGGGTGCGAGGCCAGCACTACTGGCCTCACTGCTCCATCCCTTGTGTCCCCACCGTCATGGCGGTGCTCTGCTGCACCACTACCTCCTGTCTGAACGCTTATTCACACTCTGATTGGCTGTTTCAGTCAGCCAATCAAAGTACGAATAAAGCATTATGGACGGACAGAAAGTCAGACTAGGGCTTTTATAATATTCAAATTCATCGGCAGGCCAGGTTCTTTGAGTAGATGTGATATCTTTTATTAGACCAACTGAGCGGCTGGGGGGAAAAGTTCTTATCAAGCTTTCGGGCTCAGTCACCCTTCTTCAGGCACAGGGAGGCTCTGCTGGTCTGAGACTCTGAGGAATTCTCACTGGAGTCTCCGACCAGCAGACTCCCTGTGCCCGAAGAAGGGCGCCGGCGCCCGAAAGCTTGATAAGAACTTTTTTCCAGCTACTCAGTTGGTCTAATAAAAGATATCACACCTACTCAAAGAACCTGGCCTGCCTATGTCCTTAGAACCACACGGCCACAACCAAGAACCCAATACAAATTCCTAAATTTTCGACACGTAGAATCTAGTTAAATAAGGTATCACCCGGGGAGCTCCGCAGCAGACGTCATGAGGGTGTGGGGAGGTGCCTGTTGGGATCCATGGCCGATGGTAAGCTCTCAGCTTTGCACACCAGGTCTGGGATTCCTCTAGTCCCATCTGCTGAACCTTGCTCTTCTTCCTGGATTGCAGAGTATGGCTTGAAGCTGGGCAGCCAGATCTTTATCAAACACATAGCAGAATCCGGCTTGGCTTCCAAGGACAGCTCGCTGCAGGAGGGGGACCTCATCTTAAAGGTAGGTGGAGGACCAAAGGGACTGGGGTCAGCTTGTCCCTGATGCTGGAATGTTTCACTTCAGGGCCTACCACTGTTCCTGCCTAGATGACCTCTAGGGACATTTGGGTGCTGCCTGGTGAGCGAGTGAGATGCTATATTACACGATTCCCCGTCTCCCCACAGTGGTTTGTAGATGGGTGCTGTATCATCATTCCATCGCCTGTTAAGTTATTTGTTTGCCATTATGGCTTTGTCTGGACCAGGATTTAAAGGTGGGTGCGAGTGAGAGAGATCAAGCTGGTTAACAGGATTTTACCACTCCATGTTGCCTTGTCTCCAGGATGCACGCTGGAGGAGTCACGGGCATCTTCTACCTCTTTTCTAGTGTCTGAAATTTTACTCTTGCGGGAGTTTCACGCTCAAAGTCTATTGACAGTGGTGGGGCCCAACCTCTGTGATGTTAACTGCAGAAACCTCTGTGGTGGTATTGCCCTCAGAACAGCATAATTGGCTCACACGTGAGGGGTCTGCCTGCTGTGGTGTGAACCCAAAAGGCTCCGGAAATGGCTGAGACCTCCTGCCTGAAACACTGGAGAAAGCCTTGTAGGCCCAGTGTCCGTGAATGAAGCAGCTTTTGCACTGCTTTATCTGTTCTGGGAAGAGTGTGCTGTTCTGTTCATACAGTTAATGGGACAAGTGCTGGACGTGCTGGGTGCAATTCCTCTGACATAAAGGTGCCACATGCCAGCACAGCCTGCTTCTCTCTGCGCCTTTGTGCAGCTAGGCAATGCACAAGGAGAACCACCGGAGTAGAAATCCACCCATGCCCTAGGGCACTGCTCACTCAAAAGCACTCCTCTCAAAGTATACTTGAGACCAAAGCAAAGTTGAAAGATTTGTGAAGGCTCCATTAAAGAGATACCATGCAAAGCCTTACTGACAGAGCTGCAATCCATGCCGCCAAAGAGCCCTCGGGTGCATGGGTGTAACAGGCAGTGATTTTTCTTGCCTGCCCCAGGTTTTCCTTGCCTGGCACAGGGTGTCCCCCTGGGTGGTCTACACCAAGTGGAGAGGCACGCCCACTGGACAATGCATGCACAGCACTGGATTTCACACCCTTTCAGCTGGTTCCAATGAACTTTTGGTTCTGCCTACACAGGAAGCAGAAACAAAGTTAACCAGGGCTTTGTCTTTACTGCACAAAGGGCAGGTTTGCCATCCCATTAGCCAGCTACTTAGCTTTCCTGGGGCAGGTGATGTAAGAGTAATTTTGGGGTTTTGGAGGGGTGGGGGGGGATAGGAATGGTGGCAGTGCTCACCCCCTGGGCTCCAGAGCCATGCAAATGCAGGGGCTCAGGCCAGACCCTGCACCATTCAGGCCAGGGGTACTCAGCCCCTGCCCCTGGCCAGATCCAGCATGAATGAATCCATGGGGAGCCCAATGGGCTGCAGCCTTGCACACTAGATCAGGCACACAAGGTGGTGTGAGGCTTGATCCCAGTGTGTGGGGGTGGCACAGGGTCCCAGAGCCCAGTTCCAGCATGCAGGGTCAGATGGGGGTGGCACGGACACGCAGGGCTGGGTGGGGAAGCTTGGGGCTTTGGGGTCTGATCCCAGCATGCAGGGGCCAGCTGAGGCAACATGGGGTTGATCTGGATATGTGGACTCAGTCTTGACATGTGAGGCTGATCTGGCCCATGGACTGGCCCCGTGCCACTCCTCTGGCAGGGCGGAAAGGTGAGTGCAACAGATTTGGGCCAGTCCTGCGCTAGCTGTCTCATTTTCAAGTTGTGATCTAACCTCAGTCAGCTGCAAGTCTCACCTTGAGCTATTTCAGTGCAGGCTGTGGGCATGCAAATGTGAGAGCCTGCTGTTTAGATACCACTCAAGTTGGTTTAAAAAAACAAAGATTTTAAATTGTATTTAATTAGGAACCTTTTTTGCTCTGAAAAAGTCATTTCTCCCCCTTCTCTCTCTCCCCCCAGTGACTAGGACAGAAAAACAATTAGCCAATTTGTTTTAGTTTCTGTGCACAGGGCCTAAGACAACTTGTTGGATGTGGGGATAGGGATCAGTCTCTGTCTATCTCAGTTGACCTGGGATCAGGAACAGCAAGGTCAGATAAGAAGCTGGTGGGAGGAAGCAAAGCTAGAATAAAGAGGTAGGGTGGGGAGAGAATGAGGTTGGATGAGACGCCAGTGGCAGTGCGGGAGACCAATTCGATGAGGAGCTGGGAAGGGGTACTGGGACTGACTGAGCAAGGAGGTGGGAATGGAGGTGGGGCAACTGGGGCTTAGACTGTGAGCATGGACAAGGAGACCAGAACTGGCTGGGTAAAGGGGCTGGTATAAGAAGTTGGAAAGGGGAACTGGCTAGGCAAGGAGAATGGGCTTGTCATGCGGAGGTAGAAGAGGAGAAGAGACTGGAGCAGGCAGAAGAGTCTGTCCCTGCAGAGGACAAGCCCTTCCAGAGTCTGGGGTGGCACCTGAGATTCTGGAGCCTTGCTGCTGTCTCGCGGTCAGCGAATACCTGCGAAACCCACTGGACAATGTCTCCTCGCCTGAGAGATGACCCTAGGGGGGTGCACAGCCCTGGGCAAATCAGCCTGTGCATGGCCCCCTTAATGTGCGGGGCCGTGGTACCCCCGCATGGGGGCGGTCTCTGTGTTTTTTCTGCAATGCAGGGCTGAGCCGCCAGCTCCAGGAGGGCCCTGCAAAGCGCGGGGCCCAGGGCAGTCGCCCCGATTTGCCGTACCCTAGGAACGGCCTTGCCTCCCCCTCTCATGGCACTCTCTCCCCACCGCAGTAACATCCTCTATCAGCTCAGGTGGCAAAAGACGTAGAGAGAGGTTCCAGCTCGGAAAGCTGTGGGTGTTAAGATGGTGTCCCAGGACGGGAATTTGTTATGCTTGTTTGTGCAGTCTTTCATTTCCTCATGTGTGTTTATTTTGTTCCCAGATGTTTTTTTAAAAAGACTATTGTTAAGGTTTGTGAATGCAAATGCTCAAAGTTAGGTAATGCCAAGTCACTTTGCCTGTCTGTGCACATACCTTGTGATACAGTTTTCTATCGTATAATCACTTATTTTTCCCCCACAACATCCCTGCCTCGTAGCACGCTCAGTGAGCAGCTATTTGGTATTCAGCCAGTCCTGGTGTTTAACCAGTGGCCCCATAATATATTTCCATTTCCTTCACACTATTCACACCCAGCTTGGAGGAGAGAATCACTTCCTCGTGGACTGCTTCTGCAGCCTTTATTACTACAGTGTCAGAGTACTAAATAAATATTGCTGGGGACAGATCCAAGGGGTGTGGGGACAGAGTTGCGCCCAACTTCAGCTGTGTATAGCATGCATAGTGAGTTTTCTGAGCATATTGGCATTACCGTGCAACTCCTACTGGAGCTCCATGTGTGCGGTGGACAAAGATTAAGGTCAAAAGTTTTCACCACTCTTGGGTGCTAGGACCTGACTCTTTCAGTGCTTGACGTTTTGCAAAGCTGGATGTGTCAAAGCACCTATCACCTTGATTTAGTTGCAGCATGAATGATCAGTAGTTCGGTAAATCGGACCCCCGGGTATCAGGTTGGGTGCTAGACAATGAAGGACGCACAGTGGGTCCTGTTAGGTGACTTGCCCAGCATCATGAAGGAACTCTGTAGCAGAGGCAGGGATCAAATCTGCTTCTCCAGGGTGTTGGCTTTTCTCATTCACTGGACACCTTCAACTTGTCCAGCAAATGGGTCAGGGGTCCCAGGGGCAACAGTCTCCTTTGCTGGTCAGTCCTGATCCTTTTCATGGGATGGAGCTGTCGTGGGGATGAGTGAACTGAGGAGTCCTTTGAATCTAAAATCTCCATCTTCATAAAGAGTAGGCCTCCTGGTGTTTCCTAACACTGGGGGCTTCTCTCTGCCCCCTGACTGCTGCCTTTTTAATGCAGAGTTTGATGTGAGCGGTTTCATGCTGCAGCAGTGCTTAGGAACCTGTTGTGGATCAGAGCCTCCCACCCCACCACCTTTCTCTCCCCTCACTAGCCATTGCATGAACATGGATCAAAAACCAGGCTGTGTCCTGGAGATCTTGCCATCTCCTGCTGCGGCCGAGCCCTCAGTGAGTCTGTTGGCAGTAGTTTTCTTGCTGGTCCTTGGGTGCCAGGGTTTATCCCAAGCCTTTCCTTAGATGTAGCATTTCGAAGGGGCCAGCTGCCTCCTGCATCACCTGATTGCTGCAGATGACAGCTCTGCCTTGGCATGGAGGTGATGCTTTTTAGTGCACAAAAATGTAGGAGAGCTTTGTCTAAAGTCTCACTTCTCTGGGCAGGTGATATGGAAGAGGCAGTTACAGTTCTACTTGATCTGCAAGTACATTTTGCAGCTTGGGCATATCCAGGAGTGCTCCTTGTTGGTGTGATCAGAGGCCCTTCTTTTCCATGCGGAGAGATCCTTCCAGCAGCTCCTGGTCCCCGGCTTAAGTGGTCAGACTGGGAAGAGAAGAAGAGCAAGCCTGAGTGTGCACATGTGTGTATGTGCCTCCCAAGTACACTCATGCTCTAACAGCATCCTTTCCTCCTCACTCAACTTTCCCCTCCAGTTAGAAAGCCACAGTGATATTTCCCACCACCTTTGCAGTGCTTTGGAGGCCCTGAGTGAAAACCTCTCGAGCAGTGCTGGGGATTGTTTTCTTCTCACTGTCATCGATACAAATGACAGAACAAAGAGCAATGGTCTCAAGTTGCAGCAAGGGAAGTTTAGGTTGGATATTAGGAGAAAGGTCCTCGCTAGCAGGGTAGTGAAGCGCTGGAACAGATTATGCAGAGAGGTGGTGGACTCTCCATCCTTGAAGGTTTTTAAGACCCAGCTAGACAAAGCTTTGGCTGGGATGATTTAGTTGGGACTGGTCCTGCTTTGAGCAGGGGGTTGGACTAGATGTGACCTCCTGAGGTCCTTTCCAGCCCTCGTTTTCTACAATTCTAATATAGTATCCAAGAGTCTGTCCTAGCGCTCGAGGAGATTCATTTTGGCCTCGGACCTCCCCAAGTTGTCTCTGAGGAATCCCTTTCCTGGTTATGTGGTAGTTATGAGGAACTTGAGACAGCCTGGGCCCAGCCCCATTGAGTCAACAGCTCTGCCCTAACTTGGTAAGAGCCCTTATATAAGGGACTCTGGCTCTTAAAGTGGTGAGACCAGTTGCCTGGCATTGGATTTCTAATCTGCGAGCACTGGCTACAGGAATGGGAGATCTAGATTTTGGGATGCCATGATGTGTTCAGACTGCCCCCGCCACTGCTCTTGGCCGTTCCCAGCCCAAGGAAAGGCTCCTACGATGACCTCCTGCAGAGGGCAGAGGTGATAGCACCGTTCTAACTTTTTCCCTCTCTAGATCAATGGCATCACGAGTGAAAACATGTCTCTGGCTGACACCCGCAGACTGATTGAACGGTCAGAGGGGACGCTGACCCTGCTCGTGCTCCGGGACAACCGGCAGTTCCTGGTCAGCATCCCTGAAGTGAGAGACAGTGACAGTGACAGCTCGCAGATGGATGGTAAGGGGAGGTGCCAGGCCATGGGGAACAGCCTAGATGTCCATAGCCAGGGCATCAGAGGATTGGCAGTGCTGTTCGTGGCATCGGAGGTGGGAGGGAAGGTGCCATAGCTGCAATTGGGCTTGAACCCAAGGGTCATTGACTGAGTCTGCAGGGAGTTCAGACACTCTGATGGCTGTTGGTCACAGGTGGGAGCCCCAGGCGACTGCTGGACTCCACTAGGCAATCGTGGCACACTCTGAAGGGACACTAAGAAAAGTTTCCCTTCCTGGGTCAGACTGTCCCATCACAGAGCTGGTGCACAGAGGGGTTTTCTGCCCCGAACCTGGAAATGAAACTGGTTGGTGGCTGCTCCTTTGTAGCGCAAGCCTGAAGGTGAAAGCAATATTGCAAAAAATCATCAGACTTGGCTTCTAAAAGGAGACCATCGGAGAAATGGGTGGCAGGGCCACGTGCTCTGGGAACGCCTTGTCTCGGGTTGACGAGTGCTCCCATGGGGTTCTTGTGCTTGCTGCACCAGGGAGCAAGAGCCCTTCAGCCCTCACCATCCTCTGACTGCCTATTGGGTCGATCTGCCCTGCCGCAACCATCGGTTTGAGGGTCCTGAACAACTGCCCTGATGCACTTGACTCTGGAGCACCCAGCACCATGGCTTGGAGGCTTCCTAATGAGAATTTCTCCCTCCTCTTGGTTTTAGACATCTCGGACATCGGCTCTGAATTGTCCCATCTGCCCCCAGCAGAGAGTGCCCAGTGCTTCCCAGGGCCCCCCAGGATGAATTCACTGCCGTAAGCCTCCGCCTGTCTCTCCCTCTCCTCCCCCTTCTACTGTCTGTCTACCTTTCCGGCCTGGCCAGTGCCTTGGGAGGACCTCCCCTGCCAGCCCCTCAGCCTCATGGTTGAGCTTTACGCTGATATGCAAGTGAAATGTCCCGTCCCTCCAACAGTCTCCCAGATGGCCTGTTCCAATAAGGACAAGCTGGAGTCTTTCAGGTAACATTCACACTCCAGCTGCATCTTGAGCAGCCTCCCTAGCAAGGCTAGTGGTCATTGGATCTGGGCAGGGGAGCCCTGGATTTCATTTGGAGAGAGCACTCGCCTGGGGCTGTCTGGCAGGCAAGCTCTGTCTTCTCTCTGGCTGGGAGGTGAACAGAAACATGGGTCTGCTAAGGGCTTCTTGGTGGACTGGGAAGAGTCTGGAGCTGGTGCCATCAGGAGCCAAGTTGGGGGGGTGCTCTCATGCTGACCCATGGAGCACAGCTGGGCATGGGTCCACATGTCCAGCCTGACTGTCTGCAGCAGCTGCTGGAACAGTTTCTTTGGGTCAGGGCAGTCCTGTCCCCAGGAGCCAGCATGCTGCAGCAGCTCTTCTGAACTCTGTCACCTCTTGCTTGCTCTAGAGAGGGGAGACCGGGCAGCAGAGAGCCAGCGGCTGCCAGGCCAGCAAATGAAATGCCCATCTCAGGTGAGTCGTGCCTGCCCGGTGAAGCAACAAGCCTGTGGGCAGTGTCCAGCTCTCCCCCATTCATAGGTCCACGCGGCCTGTCACCAGGAGGCTGCTGGGTTGCATCCGGCCCAGCTCGCTAGTTCCTTTCTGCTGAGTGGTCACCGGAAACGAGCCCTGGCCGTCACGTCCCCAGTGTGACAGCAGGTTTCCAGTTGCCCTTGTCTTACCGGAGGGGTTGGGGTGAGGAGGTTATGGAGACTGAACTCCCGTGCCCCAAAAGGAGGTCTCTCCTGGCGAAGGATGGCTTGCCAGGGGATGGTGGGGCTTGGGATGTCTGTCTTGCCTCCGTCCTGCTGCATTGCTTGTGCAGATGAGCAGTGGTCTCCAGTCTGCTGCTTCACCAGACCTTGTGACGAAGGGCGCTAGCCCTGGCTCCAGACAGCTGGGAGTTGGGTCGCTAGTAGCTAGACCGTGTCTAGTGTCCCAGTGCAAAGTGACTGTGGTTGTCACCAGCAGCCCAGTGTGAGGTCTCCAGGGCTCTGGCTCATAGCTGCGTTGAGGTATCTCTTAGGCAGCCTTTCCATAGGAGCTCTTGAGATCTGTCTGCCATGTGGTGCTTCTGCATGCAGTTAAGCCCAGCAGCATGGGTCCTCCATTCGGGAACTGTCTCCTGAGCTTTCACCTCTGTGCTGCCTCCCACAGTTGTGCAGTAACAGGCTCTCTCTGCCCTCCAGAAGCCCCTCAGATGTCTCATGGTCCCCTACTTCTGAGTCTCCACCCAGCAAACCTACTGGGGTCCCCAGAGCAGCTTGAGCATCCTGGGGGGTCAAGCAAACTGTTTACTGCTTCATCTTCTCCTTCAGACTCCCCAGAGGCTGCTGAGGAGAGCGGCTGCAATACCACCTACGGCTCCCCCACTCCCAGAGCCAGCGAGAAGGAGGGGTGAGTTGCTGGCCTGAACTGGCCCAGCCTTGGGGTCCTCTCCTGCCTGCCTGGGACAGGAGCAGTTCTGGGCAGCCTCCTGCATGTGGTGGCCAGGATGGCTGAATCAGGCCCTTTCTGGTGCTGTGCAGAGACACTGGGCCTAGCCAGGGAACACACCCCAACTTGGCTATGGGCAGATGCAAGCCTAGGACAAGCCTGTGGACAAGCAGGGAGGCACTGGGCTGGCTGGGGAGGTCATGATGGTGGTTGGGTGGTTGGCTATGTGCTGCGTGAAAGCCCTGGAAGGTGAAAGGCAGAGCTCTTGCCAGCAAGTCTGTGAGTTCAAAGGGAGCAGGATCAGGAAGCCGAGCTGAGCTAGGAACAGCTGAAGAAGAGCTGGCCCCTGCAGGCAGTGCCCCTCTGTTTGGCAGTGAAGTGCTCACGAGCCCCCCAGGCTGGTGCTGGGTGACCTCTGCTCCTTTAGCTGTGCTGCTTCTGCTGCCCCAGAGTCACTTGGCCTCCCCCAGGCTGACACAGAGGCCTTCTCCTGGTGCAGGTACAGCCCGGATGCCAAGATCGTGCGCTTTGTGAAGGCCAAGAGCATCGGGCTGCGGCTGGCTGGTGGCAATGATGTGGGCATCTTCGTGGCAGGCGTGCAAGAGGGGAGTCCTGCAGCCGGTCAGGGGATCAAAGAAGGGGACCAGATCCTGCAGGTAGCCCTGGGCAGGGGGAGGGAAGGAGACTCCAGTGAAACTGCTGCTTGGCTCCCCTTCCCTGCTGGCAGGCAGGGTGCCAGACCGGAGGGCCTTGCCAGTGCTGTGTTGTGGGGCTGCTGACGAGCCCCTGCCCCTCTTGGCCTCAGGCCCCAGGAAGGGAAGTGGTGCCTGTGGTCTCAGGCCAAGAAGAAGTCTGAACTCCCCCTGGGCTGAGACAGCCTGGGCTCTGCTTTATGCAGCTGACGTCCCTGCACATGTGCTCCTTGGTGCCTCCGGCAAGGGACGTTGTCCTGCTGGAGTCGCCTCCTCCCTCCACAGCCACCACCAAAGGGGTGTCTCTGAGCAGAGTTGACTGGACCCCCTCCCAGTGCTCTGCCCGATCAGGCGGCGTGGGGGCGTGGGGTCAGCCTGAGGAGGGCTAGTCAGCCGGGGACCTTGGCCCACCAGCATGCCCCACTGTACGCATTGTGCCAAGTGGTCTGCGGTTGTTCCAGCCCTGTGATCACCCCTCAGTCCCTGCTTGCTCATGCCAAATGCTGACCCTGGCTGGAAACACTGGGGATACCTCTGGCCACCTCCTGCCAGCTGCACCCTGCCCTGCCCAGAGGTTGTGGGACTGCCCAAGCTGCCAGGGTGTGTTTCTGCCTAGCAGCCCTGCTCTGAGCTATGCCAGAGGCAGCACAGCTAGGACAGCTTGGGCATTTCTGCTTTTATCACAAGGTCCCCGCTCCCTATTGCCCTGGAGCTTCCCTTTTTCAGCAGCTGATCAGGAAGACTCCTGCCTGCTTTCAGGCCAGGATTGCTGAGCCCATCACTAACTGAGCCTGTAGCGGCTGGGTAGCACCAAGGTCTTCCATGTGTCATAGAGGTGGGAATGGCACCTGTCAGGTCTTGCAGAGGCTTCCTGCGGTGCCTGCCCTTTCTGGCTGGGACCTCAGCATGCTCAGGCCCTGGCCACTGCTGGCCAGAGGCAGCTGCTGGGCGCCAGCTGTGAGGCCTCTTCCTCTGTGGCAGGTGAATGACACCAGTTTCCAGAGCCTGCCGCGTGAGGACGCTGTGCAATACCTCCTGAGCCTGCCGCCGGGTGAGGAGGTCGTCCTGCAGACCCAGTGCAAGCAGGACAGTAAGTGACTCTCTGCCCCTGCGCGGAGCTGCAGGCTCCTGGGCTTCTCAGCACCACCCCCAGCCCCTTCTTAGCCCCAGTCCCATCCTGTCCTGTCCCAAAGAGCTCCCATCCTGCTGACGGGTGCTTTCCCAGCCTTGTGCTTGTCTCTCCCTTTCGGCCTTTTCTTCAGGATCCGATTACTATTCCCCACCCCACCCCTGTGCTGTGCTCGTCCTGCTCTCCCCTCTGATGCTGGTGGGGAGCTGGGAAGTTTCTGGGGATGTTCAATCCCTGCCGCAGCCGAAGCCCCTCTGGTACGGAGGAGTGGGGAGGAAGGCTGTGACTCGCAACTCTACTGCCTCCCAAGAGAAGCCACTGCCCCCCCACCATGAGCCCCTCCCAATGGTGGTACAAAAGCAGCATCTCAGGCTGGCCTCCTTGGAGTATCTGCACAAGGAAGGAGGGGGCATATTGATGGCTGTGGTTACATCCCCTGCCCCTCACGGCCCATGCCCTTTGTGGTGCGGAGGAGCCTGGTCAGGAATCTGCCTGACCTCATCCATGAAGCCTCTCCGCACCCCTGGCATCACAGCTCATTGAATAGCACATGTGCCTTCAGAGGAGGCTTCTGCCTGGGTGGGGGTGAAGTGATTCCCATGGACAACTTGTACCAGGCCCCAGTGGCCAGTCCTGTGCAAATGCATGGCAGACCCCAGTTCCCACGGACAGGGCCAGACACAGACATGGGTGAACTGGGTGCCTGCCCAGGGCCCAGACAGAGAGGGGGCCTGAAAATGGTGAAAATAATGATTACTATTATCATTATCTCTGGTGAAGGGGGGACCTATACTAAAAGTTTGCCCGGGGATGCCAGAAGTCTTGGTACAGTGCTGCCCACAGACTTTCTGAGCAATAGTTTGACACTCCCAGGTACCTGCTGCCTGCCCCTGGGCTGCTCTTTCCCTGACAGTCTCTCCTGCCTGGGGCTGCCCAGTTTACAGGAAGATGATCAAGTCCAATGTGGGCGACTCGTTCTACATCCGCACGCACTTCGACTTTGAGAAGGATGCGCCCTCTGGGCTGAGCTTCACACGGGGAGAGGTCTTCCATGTGGTGGACACCATGTACCGGGGCAAGCTGGGCAGCTGGCTGGTTGTGCGCATGGGAAGAGACCTGCAGGAGCTGGATAAGGGAATCATCCCCAACAGAAGCAGGTGGGACCTTGGGAAGGAAGGAGGGGCCCAGCAGCTGGCGAGGGACAGCCCATGCAGAAGAAAGCTCTTCAGTGTCTGATGTGGGGAGCAGATTGCAATGGAAACCCTGGTCCTGCGAATCTGATGGCAGTATTTGGGCCCTCCATCCTTCCAGAGAGCCAGACCTTTCCATACTGGGCTGTCACCCAGCCAGATTGTGCAGAGGCAGCCACTGAGGAGCAAGGGGGGACAGGGCATCTGCTTGAACCCCAGGCTCAGGCACGTCGCTGCCATGGAGTCTTGCACCCAGCCAGCACCCCTTGGCCCTCACCCCTCGTGTTGGGCACCCTAAGCTGCTCCGCCCAACTCGCTAGGCTCCAGTCCAGTTGTGGAGGGAGAAGGAGGCAGAAGAAGAGCTGCTTCCTTGATGGTCTTGGCAGAAGTCTTGTCCAGGGGCTAAGCCACAGGACACTGGGGTTGCTGTGGGACTGTCCTCTGTGCCCGGTCTGCTCTGTGCATGGGGATAGCAACTTTCCTGAGAGGCAGGGGGCTGTCTCCCACCTCTAGGGACAGCTCTTTCCTGCCAGGCCCGAGGTGGCTCCGCGTGCTGAGAAGCTGGGTGCATTACCCTGGCAGCGCTGCACTAATGCAGCTCTCCTGCTCCCAGCACCAAGCTGGCATGGGGTCTGCACAGTGTCATCTCATGCCAGACATCTACTCCCCAACCGGGGCAGGACCAGCCTGAGGAAGGGGAGCAGAAGCTGGTCCTGCCTTTTAGAGACAGTGACTGAGGCCACGTGCCCCAAAAGGGAATGTTTCCTTGCTGGTGCGACTGCACCCAGTTGGGCTCTCAAGAGGTGTTGTCTGGCATCTGAGTCCCTCCCTGCTTCACCCTTTCCCCATGCACAAGCAAAGGGGGATAGAGGGCCAGGAGGACATGCCTGAGGCTGCATGGTGAGTTGGCATCTGCAGCTTAAGGGGAGCCCGGTTCCTGGCTGCCAGCACCTCTCTTGGCTGCAGCACTTGCCAATGGATGCTGAAGCAGGAGCCCTGGGGGTGCAAACAGCACGTGGCAGAGCCGGGGGTGTGAACACCACTGAGCGCAGGGACGCTTGGTCCGTTGCTGAGGCTGTTCCCCTGTCATTCCAGGGCCGAGCAGATTGCCAGCCTGGAGTCGGTGCTGAAAGCCACGGCCGCCCCCAGCTCCTCTGGGCCCCGGGCTGAGTTCTGGAAGCTGCGGGGCCTGAGGGGAGCCAAGAAGAACCTGCGCAAGAGCCGCGAGGACCTGTCTGTGCTCACCAAGCAGGGCCACTACCCTCCCTACGAGAGGGTGGTGCTGAAGGAAGGTGGGTCTGGGTCGGGAGGGTGTGGGGGTGCTGCCCTCGTTGCTGCAGTGGACCAGAGCTGGTGCTGCTCAGCCTGCTGCAGCCTTGCTTTGAAGCAGCAATGTCTCAGATTCCCGCAGGGACGGATGTGGCTATTACTGGGGCCTGTGGCCTGTGCTTGCTCCATGCATTTGCTGTGATGCTCCAAGCTCAGCCTGGTAAAGCAGTGACACTGCCCTGTATCATGGCGCAGACCCCAGGACCTCTTCTCCAGCACAAGGGCTGCAGTGTCAGTGGTGCCTTGGGAGATGCTGTGCGGGGACCATCCCCGCAACTAGTCAGGTCCCTGAATGTCCAGTGCAGTTGTAGCCGCCCCATGTGCACAATCTCCCCTCTCTTGGGCTGGGGGCTGGATGCTGTCTCAGCCTTTCTGCTGACTGGAGCCCCCATGCCCTTCCACTTCTCTCCAGTATAGCTGGCTGGGCTGGGATCACCCAGGCAGTGTTGGCCTGGGCCCTTGTCCTGCCACCTCCTGGCAAGGGGAGCTGCTCAGTGTGCCTGCTCGCTGTGGCTTCTGTCAGCGGGGCTGAGGGCAGTGAGCTCCCTGCTGGTGGCCTGGCAGACTCTTGCCCCTGGGGTGTAGGGAGCCAGGAGCTGTGCATCCTGCTGCAGTGGCAGGGGGGATGTTTCACTGGCTTTTACCTTCCTGGGAGCTGCCAAAGGCCCATGAAGCAGCAGCTCCTGATGAGCTGCCTGACCCAATAGCAGGGATAGGGCTGAAGTGGGAGTTGCTGATCTTCCTTTGCCTTGGCCCCACACAACGGGGTCAGCTACGCCATCCCATGGGAGCCCGCTCTGCTCGCAGCACCGCCCTGGCTGGGTATCTAGGCTCCAGCCATGCACGGGGCTGAGAAGAAGCTGTGGGGCAGGTGCTGGGTGGGTGGTGAGGAAGGTCTTGGCTGCCCGGCCTGTGCTAGTCTCTGAACAGCCTGCTGCACCGTGGGCCACATGCTCCAAATGTGGCCAACTCTGGGTGCATCTCGTCTCAACCCCACTCACTTCCTTATCTGGAGCCCAGTTCTGCCATTTAAACAAACAGGTTTGCAGAGACCGTCTCTGCCTCCTGGGAGACTGAGATCTCTCCACCTTGCATATTCCCCCAGTAGCTCAGGAGGTTGGGCAGATCCTGCGGGGTCAGAGGCTGATGGGGTTGGCAGGCTGCATCCCGTACTTGGTGCCCTGCACCAAGCCGTCCGCTTACACTTCTCCTCTCTGCAGCCAGCTTCAAGCGGCCCGTTGTGATCCTGGGCCCCATTGCTGACATCGCCATGGAGAAGCTGGCAGCTGAGATGCCCAACCAGTTTGAAATTGCCTGTAAGTGCAATGGAGTGTCTGCTCCTGCCAGGCCTATCAGGGGGTAAGGAGGGAACACAGGGCTTCCGCCTGGACCAGGATTAGGGGGAGTGAAGGGACCCTGGCACCATCCAACTAATGCTCAGCAGCTGCTGCAGTCTGGAGCCCTGGTGCCCACAGCTGAGGTCCTAGTTGCTTCCTTGGCTTGGGCCTGGGCCTTCCCGTTTGCACATGGGATCCCCCCCTCCATGCTAGCTGCTATACAGCACTAACCTTATGGCCAGGAGTGCCCTGGGCTGCCTGCAGCCTGAGCAAATGCGTCTGGAGCCTTCCACTCTCTTGCCCCTGCTGGTACCCAGTCTGGGATGGGTCAGGCTGTCTTTTGTGCAATGCAGCCGTGGGCTTGGCTGGGTCATCAGGCCACCAGGGCTCAGCACTCCCACAGTGGCACTTGGGGAGCATCCAGCTTGAACAGCTGCTTGCACCCTCCCCGCCACGGTTCTCTTGTTCCCTAGTGAGTGTGGCCCGAGACACGGGGTCATCCAAGGTCATCAAGCTGGACTCGGTGCGGCAGATTGCTGAGCGGGTGAGTCACCGGGGCCAGGAGCATGCAGCGCTCTGCCCTTCCCGAGCCTCTGCTCTGGGCCTGTGGGGCAGGGGAGGTCCAGAGGGCTGTTGGTGCAGGGGTAGACACCCTACAGTATGTGCCCGGCCATGTTGCCCAGTCCCAGCCCTTCCTGGCTGTCAAGAGGTTTCTCACTCCCTCTCCCCCTGCAGGACAAGCACGCCTTGCTGGACATCACGCCTTCGGCAGTGGAGCGCCTCAACTACGTGCAGTACTACCCCGTGGTGGTGTTTTGTGACCCAGACAGCCGACAGGGCATCAAGGCCCTGCGCCAGTGGCTTGTGCCTGACTCCAAGAAGAGCTCTCGGCGCCTCTACGCCCAGGCTATGAAGATGAAGAAATACTGCAGCCACCTCTTCACTGCCACCATCAGCCTCAGCGGGAGCAGCAACACCTGGTACCAGACCCTGAAAGACCTCATCAGGACACACCAGGCCCGGCCTATCTGGACAACAGAGGAGCAGGTGCCCGCAGGCGCCCTCATTATACCGTGCTTCCCCTGTAGCTCCCACATGCTTTGGCCCCTTTGCTTGTACTGACAGCGCAAGCCCTCCCCCTGGGCTGGCAGCAAGGCCCAGATGTCCATGGGCATGATGTCCTGGCAGAGCACAGCTGGAGCCTGTGTGGGTGGCCAGGGCTGTCTCCCTGCATGGCATCTGGTCTGGGTTTGCTGCCTAGCTCCCCAGCACTGAGCACTGCAGAGGCACCCTGTAGGGATAAGCAGAGCCAGGGAACAGGTGGCCAGAGGTGCAGGGCCTAGGGAAGGCCATCATCCAGATGCCAGGCTGACCAGGTGGCCCTTCAGAAGCTGGCTCTGGCTGCTGGTGGCCATCCGCATGTGCACTTTCCTGTCTCTGCCTCTGCCTACTCCCCTCCCACCCCCCAAAGATACGCACACAGGGCAGGGGTGCATGCAGGGTGCCAGTTAACCTGTCTCCTCTCTGTGCAGGTGGACGCCTCTCCTGCGGAGAACCTGGACCTGCTGAACCAGCAGGGTGCCACGGGCTTGGGCTCAGGCTACCTGACCTGTGACAGCCGTGCCAACAGTGACTATGAGGACACCGATGGCGAGGCAGGTGCCTACACAGACAATGAGCTGGAGGATGTCTATGACCACCCGGCGCTGGCCCGGTCATCGGAGCCGGCACTGGCCCGGTCATCGGAGCCGGCGCTGGCCCGGTCATCGGAGCCGGTGCTGGCCCGGTCATCGGAGCCGGTGCTGGCCTGGTCATCGGAGCCGGCGCTGGCCCGGTCATCGGAGCCAGCAGAGCCAGACCCGACCCATAACCTGAGTGAGCGGGTGGCAGCTGCACTGGCCTATCCCACCACACAGGTAAGCTGGGCCATTGGGCAAGGGCACATGGGCCTGTTTGTGATGAGTGCCCCCCAAGCCAAGCTCTGCTCTGTGGGCTTCGGCTACATCATGTGGAAGGTGTCAGTACCGTCCCTTCAGAGGGGGCACCAAGGGGCTGTAAAAACTCGGGCTTGGGCATGGGATGTTCCCTGTTCTTGGCACATGTTTGTCTGGGGCTGCGTTAGCTCAGACTGCTGCAAGTGCAGAGCTCCAGGGCTCCTGGATTCCCCAAGCTCCTTGGACCCTGCCACACCTGTTGGGAGGGGCTGAAAGGGGAAGCCTGGCACTAGTGTCCCTCTGTGCTGAGCCCCTGCCAGGGCAGCACCAGGGGCTGCAGCATGCTAGCCCCCCCTCCCCCTTCCCCCCAAAGCCCTGCAGCCTTTAACTCCTTCACTTCCACTTTCCCAGGAAGGAGACCAACAAGCTCAGGGCCAGTGGAGACAGGAGTACAGCAGCATGCGGTAAGTGCAGGGAGGGACCCTCCAGGGACAACAGACTCCTTCAGTAGGGGTAGATGACTGCTTGGGTTGGGGAATTGCTGCTCAAGACAGCTGCTCCTGCCCCAAGCCTGGCCCCGCTCCCTGGGTTTTTTACTTAGGCAGGATGAGATCCAGGCTGGAGCGATGGATTCAGTTCTGGGATCCTTTTAACCTCACAGATCCCTGTGGTGGGAGCTCTGTCACTCAGTAGACTTGGGTGAGGATGAGGGAAGCAGTTTGGGCTGATACTTAGTCCCAGGCCAGGTTTGAATGCAAGATAACCATGGGCCACTAGCAGCTCTTCAGTCTAGGGACTTGCTGCTGGGCACAGTCTCTCCCATCAGGTGTCTCCAGGTGATCTTTATGCACATCTTAGCCTGGGCCTCGTGGTCCCCAGAACTGGGATCAGCCCAGGCCGTGGGCACTGCTGTCCAGGACAAGGGGCAGGGCCGGTGCTGTCTACTGAGACTTGGGAGGAGTGAGCTGGGCAGGAGTTTCTGGCCAACAGCTATGAAGCAAAAACCCTGGGGCTCCGAACTGCCCATATGATTCTCCGTACCCGTCACTGGGTCATTGCTGTCACCTGGCCAGGATGTGATGCCAGCCTCTTCCCACAGGGAATACGAGCATGATGCTCTGAAGAAGAAGTTCACGCGGGCCAGGGACTATGATTCTGACCAGGATGAAGACTATGACTGGGGCCCGGCCACTGATGTGTAACAATGAGGACTTTGAGGACTTGTTCCCCTTGGAGCTGTGGTCTGGCCCTTGCCACTCTGCTGTGCACTCCCCAGTCCAGCTCCATGAGGGGCAGCCCCAGGCCCAGCTCCATCCTGTACATGCTCTGCTGGCCTAGCCCTGATCTGCCCCTCGAGGGCTTTGCCCCATCCGCAGACCAGCATAGCTCTGGTTCCGTCTAAACCATGGTATCCGCATCAGCGCAGCAAACAGCTGGGCCAGGCCTAGTCTAACTGCACCTGCAGTCTATGGCTGTTTACACATGAGCCATGTGTGTGGCCAGGCCCCAGGTCTTTGCCCTGTCCCAGCTGCCTGCAGTAACACCAACCCAGTGTCATCTCAGTGACATGTGGCACCAGGCTCCCCCAGCTCCGGCCCCTGCAAGTCTACGTGTGTGACCCTACAGCCAGAGCAGCTGCGTGTACAGTGCTGTACAGACACAGGCAGCCTTTCCCCAGGGTTTGGTTTGTAATAAAGGGGTCCTTTTCACTAGTGCTTGCTGTTTCTGTTCAACAGTGGGGGTGCATTGAAGGGTTTAGATCGGGGCTGTCCAACCTCTCAGCAGGCCCCAGCAGGGGCTGCTCTGCAGAGCCATAGGCTACCTGTCCTCCACCTCCCTGCCCCTGCCATTGCCCTTTCACTGCTGCACCCTCAGCTCCCCTGCCCACATCCCCTGGGACCAGAGCAGGCAGGGAAGGCTGGAGGAGAAGCAGGGAGCCTGGAGACTGGCTGTATTGAAACAGCTAGTGTTGGGGGACTGGCAGCTGAGCAGGAACCTGGGGGCTGCAATTTAACCTCCTGCAGGCCACATGGGGCCCACAGGCTGCCATCTGGACAGCCCCCGGCCAGCTGGCAAGGGTAGGCTGTAGGAAGGATCCCAGGGCCCAGAGCAGACCTGGCAGCAAGCTGCTATCCCCTCTGCCAGCACTCACGCACCAGTCTCTCTACCACACCCTTTCCACTGGCACCCATGGCCGCAAGCTGCATGCTCTAGGAGACACAAGAAAGCAGACGGCTGCTCCCATGGCAGCTCACAGAAGCTGGGAATGACCTGGCCTCATGCTGCCAGAGGGCCCATTAGCCTCTGCATGTCCCTGGCAACAGCAAAGCAGCATGTGGCTGCCGGAGGTCCCTCTGGGACAGCTGGAAGGTCATCCCAAAAGAACTACAGCCCTTGGAGCTCCTAGGATTGTAAAGGTGAGGCTGTGCATGGACTGGCCACAGACTCTCCCCACAGCTTTAAACTGGCCACTGCACAGATGCCCAGGCAAGAGTCCATCCAAGCGCAACCACCAGTGAAAGTCCCAAAGAGCCTTTATTGCTGCACCCACCAACCAGATGGGATAAAGTGACAGAGCTGGTGCTCCCTGGGGCAAAGGGAAACCTCTGCCAACAGCTCCCACAGCAGACTCTCTCCATGCATCCCCCACCCCATGTCCTGAGGAAGTCTGGCAACCACTTTCTGCAGGAGCTGAACCTAACAGCAGGGCTAGACGGAGCAGTGAGTCTGGGGGTGGAGCAGGCAGCCTGGACCAACTTGGGGGACAGCAGCCCTCAGAGGAGCTGCTAGCTATAAGGCAGTTAGTGTTTCTGCCCTCAGCAGGCAGGGATGACAAGGCTGGGGCCTCTGCCTGAGAAGCAGAACGTCACAGTGTAAGGTCACAA
Source organism: Gavialis gangeticus (assembly GCF_001723915.1). Taxonomy (NCBI): domain Eukaryota; kingdom Metazoa; phylum Chordata; order Crocodylia; family Gavialidae; genus Gavialis; species Gavialis gangeticus. The sequence goes on along the minus strand of NW_017729018.1, from coordinate 3,852,731 downwards.
CCCAGGGCAGCCAGGGCCTTGCCTGAACATTACTGTGATCCATCTCTTCCAGTGCAACACCCTGGGGGCACCTCTGGTTCTGCAGCAGTAGCGTTTTCCTGCTAACGCAACCTGCTGGGTTAAAGGTCCTTGCACGTGAGACTAGGAGCATTCGCATGGGCTGCTCTGAACACAGAACTGCCCTATACTCCAAGCTTGAGGGAAGGAGAGGGAGCCGAGAGAGAGGCTCTACCTTGCCCTGGAGCTGTACAAGAAGGACCAGGATTGTGCCCTGTCCAGATGGGCAACTTGTGCTGCATAGAGCAGCTGAGTGAGTGGGGTGCAAGGCAGCAAGTGAACTGAGGTACAGGAGAAAGGCCAGGGCCCCTGCATAAGCCCTGAAACAATACTAAGGCCAAAAGCAGGGTGCCCTCACATGGTGAGGCCGCATAAAGCACCTTCTACAAAAGCCCCAAGGTTTTGCCCTCATGTCCCTCACCTGGGGCCCAGGACAGGAGAGCCTGAGCAGGCAAAAAGAGTCAATGCCAGACAGGGTGGAGGCCGAACACACCCTTTTCTGGCCCAGCTCTGGCCTCTCTCGCAGGCAGCTCTTTCCTCCCAAACCCTAAAGTGAAGCAGGTAGAACATGTGTGGTGCCAGCCAGGCAGTCAAAAGCAAACTCCTGCTCTTCAGAGAAATATGGGCTGCTCCTGGCCCGTCAGCAAACGATATGTGGAGGCCGGCATAGTCTTGATGTGGACCTAGAGAAACAGGGCCAATCAGCCACAAGAACTCCATACAGATGCTCTCCCTGACTCTGAGTCCTGGAGAGTACAACCACTGCCCCCTCCCCTGCATCGGGAGAACGGACCCAGGGAACAGCTTTTTGAGAAGAGCCTCACACACCCTTGCCCCTCCAAGGTCCACAGATGCTGGAGATGTCGGCTGTACTTCCATTTGCTGAAATGCAGCTACCCCTAGAGCAACACTGAGCAGCCCTCAACTGTGCCCAGAGGCACGTGCACAAAGCAATGATGACAGGACACGAGGCCAGAAGACTGACTGGCCCACGTGGGGTGTGTGCTGACCCACCGGAGGGATTTTCAGTCATATCCCAGGATGATCCCCAGGCCCCGGCTGGAGATGTGCAAGGGGCAGGCAAGCTGCTACACATTGGTGTTAGGCTAAGTCCTTGTTCTAGCCCCTCTGGCACAGGTGACTGGTGGGGGGGGAGGCATGTGCCCCACCTGAGATTGGCCCCCAACTCGGCACTACTCAGGACGGGGCAGTTTTTTTGCTGCACAGGCTGGCGGTGTGTTGGGGAGGGGGGCACTAAACCGCAGCACAGAAGTAGAGGAGTTGATATGGGGCTTTTGGCCCACCCCACAGCCCGCCCACAAATCATGCCCCCTCCAGACTCAAGAGACACCAGTCACCCCTGCCCACTGGCCTCCCTCCTTGTACTGGAGCTGTAGAGCACTGGTGCATGGCTCATGGGCTGCCAGACCCCTGACAAAGATGCCTCAAGTTACATCAAAGCTGACAGTAAAATGCGACACTGACAGTGCTTCAGCATAGTCCTGGCTCTGTTCTGCTGCCTGTGGGTCAGCACTGGCTGGGACTGCCGCTGCAGAGGGTTCTCCTGCTCTGGGGACACTGGAGCTCCTGCTTTGCCGCCTATGAGGGCTCAGACCAGAGGACAGGGAACCCCACTGAGCCACTGCACCTAGAGTTCCAGAGCAGGCTCACCTACTCTGGGGAGAGGTGGGGGAAGATTTTGCCGTAGATCAGGGATGCTCAACCCCCAGCATGCAGGCCAGATCTAGCCCACAGAGCCCTGGCATCCAACCTGCACAGCAGGGTCAGGAAATGTAACAGCAGGGGAGCAGTGTCAGTTAATACTGCCACCCCTCTCCCACTTCCAAATTCCTAAGCCCTGTGTGGCCAGGCCATGACACCCCCCCCCCCCACCGCCCCATGCAGCTGAATTGGGGCTAGTCCCTGCCCTGTCCCCCCCCCCCCCCCTGCCACTGAATTGGGGCTAGTCCCTGCCCTGTCCCCCCCCCCCCCCCTGCCACTGAATTGGGGCTAGTCCCTGCCCTGTCCCCCCCCCCCCCCCTGCCACTGAATTGGGGCTAGTCCCTGCCCTGTCCCCCCCCCCCCCCCACCGCCCCATGCAGCTGAATTGGGGCTAGTCCATGCCCTGTCCCCACCCCCTGCACTGTTGGCCATGCCCCAACACAGCCAGATTGGGCCCATGGGCTGGATCTGGTCTGTGGATGGGCTGAGAACTGCCCATCTGATCTGTGGGACAAGAAGGTTCAGCATTATTGCAACTGAAGAGAGTGATGGAGGGACAGGGGGACAGGACATTCTCTGCAGGACAGGACAGCCTGTGCAAGGAGGAGCCAGGGCCAAGTGACACCAGGGCTATCCGTTCCAGTAGGGGGCACAGCTCCTGCAAAGCAGGGGCAAGAGCAGAGCTATGACCCTGAGAAGCAACCTGCTGGGCCAGCTGGCAGGGAGCTGGAAGGAAGCGAGGGCAGCAGGAAAGAGGACTCAGCAAGTCCTGGGCCTGGCCTGTGGGTGGGCTCACCTCGCTGACTGCCTGTGTGAGGATCTGGATGATCTTCTCGTGTGGTGTGGCCACCACGCTCTGCCCGTTGATCTCGATAATGCGATGGCCCACGCGGATGCCACCTTTCTCTGCGATCCCCCCTCTCATCAGGCTACAGATCTGAGGAGCAGAGAGCCTGGTCAGAACCAAGGAGTGCCCACCCCAGGGAACCAACATCCCAGACACCGCTGCTGCCACGGGCCAGTGAGTCTTACTAAGCCCTGAGTGGAGCCAGGAGACCCCAGACTCAAGCTGCCCACACAGAGTCCAGGCTGTACTTCCTGCCCTGCTGCACCAGCCTTAGTGCCTCCTCATGGCAGAGGTATGGGGCTGCCTGCTACATGTTTGCTTTTGGGGCAATAAGAAAGCATGTGGGTGAGCTGGAGAGGAGAGAGCCATGGTCACCAGAGCCAAGGCCAGTGAACCCCTTGCACAGGGGGTTACCATGCAGCTGCTGCTGTGGTGGGGGTGAGGAGACAGTTTCTGAGCCAGGCTTGCTGTGTGGTGGAATAAAGGTACCAGGCCTCCCTTCGCAGCCCAAACCTACACTGCTCCCTGTGTGGGCAACACCTCATTCAGGACTGGGTAACACCCACGCACATTGCTGCCCTTGGGCAAGCAACAGTTCTCCTGCAGCAGGAAGCCGCCATTAGTGACACAAGGCCACAATCCTTAGGGTTCCTCTGGCTGAGAGATCCCCCTCCAACACCAAGGACACCCGCCAGCAGACCTGGAGCAGCAGGTCTTAAGTTTTTGCCTCTCCCAGGGCCAGAAAGTCTCTTGGGCCACTGACCACAGCATTGTTCTATCTTCCCTGGTCTGCCTGGGCACAGAAGGGGTGTTTGGAGTTGCAGCTCAGACCACAGGTGAACCGGGCTGGGTGCCCCCCCAGCAGTCCACCCCCACACTTCCCCAAGACTCCAGCCCTCACGTGCTCCCCTCCTCACAATGCCATTCTCCACGCAGAAGCCCAGCTGGTACTTGGAGTCTGGGCGGCGGATGATCGCTGTAGTGACAGGGGGGCAGTGCACGATGCTCAGGGTCACCTCTGTCTGGTGCTTCAGGTCCTGCCAGAAGCAAGAAGGGAAGAGAAAGACTCCTGAGCTCTCCTGAGAGCTGTTTCAGGGGACTGAACAACCCCAATCCCCGTTCACAGTAAGGAACTCCTGGCTCCCAGGCCTGTACATGCTTGCAGAGGTCATCTGAGTAGCCCCAGCCTCCTTGGCCCATCCCCACAGGTTCTACCCTTGGCTCTATCCCCACAGTGCTAGGACACTCTCCCCCAGGTTTCTGGATCCTCAGGATCTGGGCACAAAGTGTTTCAACCCCCCAGTGGGAAGAGGATGACTCTCTCCAAGGATGTCCTTCACCTTCACTGTCCTCTTCTTACTCCCAACCGACTGCTGGTCCCACCTCTCCCCTGCTCCCCAACCAGAGGCCCAAACTAAGCACTAGTGACATCCATGGCTCAAGGTGCTACTAGTCCAACAAGAGATTTCCTCTGCAGAGCAGCTGGCTGTCCCCACCCACACAACACTCACCCTCTCATCCTGCTTGCTACAGGACCACCTGCCAAGGCAGTACACTGGCCCACAGTGCTCAGCCTGGCTTAGAAGCCCTGTAAGCTGGCCAGCACCAGTGGCAGGAGAGTGCACAGCCCTATGTTCTGGCAGCTCCTGTGCTGAACTGTCCCGCCCCAAGCCTCACCCGAATGATGCTCTGGCACGTGCTGAGAGGCAGCCCCACCAAGCTGGTCCCATTGACGGACATGAGCCGGTCCCCGATGCTTAGTTCCCCAGATTTCTCTGCAGGACCCCCATGCATGAGGTTGGCGATGACCACGGTGGGTAGGATGGACCCCCAGCCTGACTCCACAATGGCAATGCCCAGGATCTCCCCCTTCTGCTTCTGGATACAGACCTGCATGCAGGACAGCACATTATGCACCACAGGGAGTCCAGGGGCTGAGCTGACTCTCAGCAGATGGACTGATCTGGTCCAGCTGAATGCCAACCAGAGCACAGTGCCTCTGGAGCTCAGCCAGGGGCAGGACACAGCACAAGCACAAGCCATGTCAGGCTTGGCCTCCCCAACCAGAGGCAATGAAGGGAAGAGGCACAGCACTGACCCTCTGGGGTCTCAGCCAGCCCTGCCCATATTTATTCCAGCAGAAGGCCTGCCAGGCCATACAGAGCCAGGCTGGCACTGGGGAGCCAGGGGGTCCATGACCACTCCAGTCCAAGTCCAACCCAGCAGGAGACTTGCTGGCAGCAGGTTATGAGCACTAACCATGTGGGACCCCCACTTACCCTAGTTCCAGCCTCTCCCCACAGGAAACAATGTAAGACAGGGGTTGGCAACCTATGGCCCACAGACTGGATCCTGCCATGGAGCCATGGCTTCAGCAGCATTTTGCACTGGAGGGCTCTCCCTGCCCTGTGTCTCAGCCAAGTGTTGGGGCTCCAGGGGAGGGGGCTTTCACCGTACTATGCCAATGCTGGGAGGTGGGGAGAAGTGGTGGCAGCAGCTGGGTCCTATCATCTGCCTGCCCCCAACTGAACTGGATTATTCATCCCCCCCTGCCAGACCTCACTCTGGGGGAAGGCCAAAAAGGGGCTCTGGTAAGATTCATGGCCACTTCAATCCTAGCCTCTTCCAGCAGGAGGCCAATTCCCAGAACCAGGGAGCCCTTCAGGGGGCCAAGGTAAAGCCCTTGCTGCAAAACGACTTGAGCACACATGCACGCAGACTTGCCCATGGGCTGTTCTTACCTCCTTGCTGTTTTCCTGCTTGGAGAAGTGGGCCAGGTCCCCATTATAAAGCTCCTCATCCTCTGGGCTGTGGCCCTGCTGGCGGAGTCTCAGCTGGCTCGGGTCAATGCTGTTGACTTGCAGGAAGTGCTGGTAGGCTACGCTGAAGGCCTGCCCAATGGCCTGGGCAATCAGCTGTGCCTGTGGAGGACAGCATCCTGGGTCATTTGGAAGAGCTCAGCATGCAGGGGTGTGGTACTAGGAGCTGGGGTCACCTACCTGCACACCCACTGCCAGAGCCCAGTGGCTTGAAGGGATCAAGCCCAACCCAGTGCCCATCCCTTTGGTCTGGACTCCCCCAAGGGACACAGTCACAGACTGAAACCCTGCTACCCTAGCTATAGGGCAGCCTGTGACCCATGGGGCTAGGACAAAGCTAACTCCTGACTGCTCCCCACCTGGGCAAGGCACTTCTCTTGCCTATGCTGGATTCCAGGAGGTTTTGAACCCAAGGGTGCTTGCAGTAAGGTATGCGACCCGTGTCCCTCCCAGACCCACATACAGGTACAGCCACCACAGTGCCTGCTGGAGGTCCAGCAGTGAATCTCCTGGCCATGGCACCTAGGACCTCAGAGCCGACCCTTGTATCACTCCCCTCGCACACATCCTGCATGATGAACTTTCAAATGATGCACCCCCCAGCCCCGCCTGGGTTTCATGGGGGAGCCCAATCTATCGCACTCACATCAGCCGAATGGAAGACATGGCAGATCATCTTATAGAGCCGCTTCTCCCCCGAGGCTTCTGTCCGCCGTGGCAGCTTCCTACGTGCCATCAGCACAATGATGCTGCCAATGTCCGCAATGTACGAGATGGTCTGGAGCGGATGGTCCATCATGGCCTCCTGTAGGAGGCAGCGTTATGTAAAAAACTCTGCCAACCACCATGGGCAGCTGGAAAGGCAGGAGGATGATGGCAGCACAGGCCATAGGAAAGGGAAGCTTAACTAACTGAGGAGGACAAGGCTCTTTTGGCTGTTTAAAACTGACTTAGTTGATTATGGTTAGCATCTGTATGACTCAAACACACAGCCAGGAATTAGGAGAAATCCTATCTCTGGTAAAGTTTTGGCGTTCCTTCGAACAAATTCCCTCATTCCAGTTTTCCAGGTCCTGCAGAGAGCTCACAGAAAAGCCTGTAGGGACAAAACTGTGCATGCCTCATAACACAGAAGGCAAATTCTCATTGGCCTTCTCTATCTAGCAACAATCTCTTCATCTCTTGTGAAGCAGCAAACCGGCTGAGTTACACAGCTGCAAAACCCTGTAGGTATACTCGGAGTTAGGCTTACTAACTATGGGAGTCATCTGATGTCTACTGGGGTCATCACATTGTTCTGGACCAGGTTTGAATTATATTAGACATACACATGCACGTATGCCCCCACCCGTCTAAGAAGTGGCTGATTTCTGCAGTAGCTCTGTGATCCTCACTGGGGCCATCTGAAGTGCTTGGGGTCCCTCCCAGAGGAAAGGTGCCTTTATCAAGATCTGAATAGGACACGAGACACCTTTCCCACATGCAATCATCACTCAGTGCAAGTGACATGGTTTCACACTCAGGATGTTTTCTGACATGGGCCAAGCACCTGGCCGGAGCCAAGGAAAACAAGGTGCAGAGCAGCATTTCCTGATGGGATAGGATTCTAGTAAGGACAGGAACATGCCTGCTAGCCCCAGCAGAGAGACCTGCCTCGTAAGGATATCACATTTCCTACACACCTGTGTGTCGGCTGTAAGGACCTTGATCCTCTGCGTGGAGACAAACAGATCCACCTCTGTCATGGGCTGGGACTCTCCCTCGGGTGCCTGCAGCACAGGAACAACACAGCACCTGTGTAAGTGGCTACTTACAGTGTCATGGCAGGCAGGCAGAGCAAGGGACTTGGAGCCAGGACTTCAGAGGCCTCCTTTTGGCTCTTTCACTGACTGTACAATAGCAGGACAGTCCTGTCCCCCTGACTGGGCCCCTGGAAGATAGGGTAATGATCCTGCCCCTGGAAGAGCAACAGATCACAAAAAACAAGCACTCCGAGATGCTGTAACAGGAAGGGACAGACATGAGCAGTGGCTACCATGATTCACAACCTGTAGGCAGGCAGGAGCCACAGTCAGAAAGCTTGCCTCTTCCTCTCTGCCTCAGCTTCAAAGGACGCATGCCCAGTATCTACAGGAAATGCTTTAGGTGGCCACACTCTAGTCCCATGATAGGGTGTTATCCTTCCTTTATTACAGGTAGAGAAACTAAGGCACAGAGCAAGAGAGTGACTTGCCTAGTGTCACCCAGCAGAGGAGGAGGAATACAAACTACCAGGCCTGTGCTCTAACCACTAGCCTATTCTCCCACAATGCCCTGCATTCCTAGTGCTGGATTCCTGTTTAAATCTATCCTCACCAGCTCAGAGAAATGGACCTCTGTATCAAGCTGTGCTCTGCTACTGATTGCACAGGAGTGCCCTGCCCTGGATGCTGCCTACTCCTGCTTCATGCAGACTTCAGTACAAATATTGCTCTGGAGTCAGGTAAAATCAGCAGCAGTCTCTTCTGGAGCAGCAGGGAGGGGTGCCCCATTCCTGTACCCCCTAATAAAGCCAGTTATTGGCAAGGCCCAGACTTCACCGGCTGCATGCAGTCTAGAACACACACATGGGAATGGACAAGCCTCCCAAAGCCAATACACGATTGCCTACTATGCCTGCTCCCAGGCACAGCTTGGCCCAACTCACCCTGGGAGCTCATCTCTGACAGGCAGGGGTAGAGAGGACTGAAGATGGATGAGGGCGGAGGCTGCAGTCTGCATGCCTGGGAGAGGGCAAGGTGTGTGAGGATGACCATCACCATCGCTCCCTGGCTGGCCTAGGAGAGTGCTGCCATCTCTAGAGGCCACTGTAGCTGGCATGCCCGAACCAAGCTGGGCTACAGCTCCCAGCAGGCAGGAGTCACTGTCTGTGACTATGGGGAGCCACCCAGAGCACTCTCACAACAGCTGCCTGCAGGTCCTGGCATGGAGGACAAGAGTTGAATATGAGCTGCAGCTGCTCCTCGCTCAGGGATCACGGACTTTGCTGAGTTGCTGATACCCAGCTCCCTCTGGCACCCACCCACCTTGATCCTGTCCACAGCCTCCTGGGCCTGCGCCATCCGGACACTGGTTGGGGGGTTCCTCTCTGACACAAGCTGTGTGGAGCCCAAGTATTTTGCTCCAAAGATCACTCCATCCAGTAGGTCCTCTGGGTCACAGGGACCTGGAACTGAAGCACACAGACAGCCATTAGACAAAACAGGACTCCCCCCACAGCCAAACTAGTCCTTGGAAGCAGCAGGCCTTGCCTCTGCCAACTGCAACAGGGACTGTGGGTTTGGAGTAGGGTCTCCCCCCACCATGCTAGGGCCTTTCATCTCAGCCCATGTGCAGGTAGCCATGTATTCCCAGGTACCAGCAGACCCAAGCATCTGGGTCTAACTCCAACCTCCCCTGAGTGTTGCCAATGCTACTGCTCCTCAGTTACCCTCATGAGCCAGATCAGCTCAGGCACCAGCTGCCCACTCCACTGACCCATGCTTCTGGAGGGAAAAAGGCAGAATAGGGCCAGGGCAGCTGCCTCTGTCTCTGGGAAGGAGCGGGACACCCCCACTTCTCCCTGAGATGTTCATCTAGAAGGCCCAGTGACTGGTTAGCTGGAGCTGGGCATGCTGGACCCCACCTGGCAACTCCTCTTGCTGCATTTGTTACTGGAAGGGCACATCAATGGCCCCAGAAACCAACAGCACCAGCAGCAGCTCTGCCAGGTCCCATGACTGCCTTGCTTGTGGGCCTGAGTCAGTACAACCCATTTGGAAGGCAAGAAGGGAGCTCAGTCTCTGTGGCTACTTGGGTCCTCAGCGTCCCCACAGAGGATGACCCCTGTAGAGACAGCAGAGATGGGGGTTACATGCCAGGATTCTGGACTTAGACCTTCTACACTTGTTCTATACAGGTGGCAAACTGTTATTTGTGACAAAAATCAGGATTCAAACACATGACCTGGAGCCATTAGATTCTATCCCTGCTCCCCCAGGCTGGCCCCTCAAAAGTCTCCTGAGCTAGGATGCCAGACACTCCTGCCATTGTAGCCTTCCTCTCAGTGTATGTCTAAGTACTCTAGGGGAGAAGATGCCTTTCCCAGTCCTGACTGGAACCCACCCCTGGGACCTGAATCACCCCAGAGAGAGACAGCAGAACCACAGCAGGTGGACTGGCAGTTCGGACTCCAGGGAGACAGTGCCATGAATAGTGGGCTGTGCCAGGTAGTAAGCAGTCAAGTTACTCACCCTCTTTGAAGGCCGGATAGGAGGACAGGGATTCTTTAGTCTGTAAAGCAATCATAACGTCAGTTAACATCTGCTCCTAGAGCCAGGGGGACTCCGCAGGCATGATGCGATTGCTAGCTGCTAAGAACCAGAGCCACTGAAGACTGAGTAAGAAATAAGAGCAAGCAAGATAAGCTGGAGGGGTCCAAAATGCTGAGAATTGAGAGGGATCATTTGGGGTGGGAGAACAGCGGGTAAAGGGAGAGCCTCCACATGAGAAAGTGTAAGGAGCAGGGAGGGACAACAGGTAAAGGAGGTGAGGGGGGCCCCACCTGAGGTTGGGGAGAAGGCAGTGGGGTCATGGAAAGGCCCTGGATGATGCATGTGTGGGATGCAGGCCTGACCCTGTTTGCCTACAAGTGGGAACATGGAGCTGCTGTCAAGCAGAGGCCTCTGGTTTAGCTCAGCAGCCACAAGGAGTATGTGCTAGGCCTGGCTGAGCCAGCAAGCTTGGTCAGCGAGGTGGAGTCAGTCACTCCGGTCAGCTGTGAGGACAGGGCAGGACACAGGGCACATGCTCCATTTATACATGGCTAGACCACAACACAGCTCCCACCAGCTCCCCAGACCTGCTCTCTCCACATGGGAGCCGAGAAGACAGGATGTGTGCAAGTCTCATGGCAGGGGACTGAAAAGGTCTGGGCTGGCCCCTACCAAGGCTCTGGGATTCCCAAGCCATCATGCAGGATACTAGGCTGTGCACATGATAGGAGAGGAACGTGATGGGCAAAAGAAGCCCTCTGCACTCACAGGAACCTTTGACTCTCCCCTCACATACCCCAAAGAGCACCTCAGAGGAGAGGAGTTAGGGCAGCTGCTCTCTGCATCCTTCCCCCCTCAAGCTGAGATGCTTTCCCAACTCCTCCAGTGCCTCAGGCATGCAAAGAACTCACAGCTGCACCCCCGCTGGGGGCCTGCTCTGGTCCTTGGGTCCGAGGTGGGGACGTCACTGTCCATGCAGGCTCTGGAGGGCCATCCCAGCTACATGGGGACAAGCAGGCAGAGTCTTCCTCACAGACACCCTGGCTCTGATACCAATGGCAGGAGTCTTCCGTCTTCGAGGTGCCCAGCTCCACTGTGCTTTCATCCACCTTCAAAGCCGTGGGGTTTTCTTGGGACTGCAAGACCTCAAGGTTGGTCCCAGCCAGAACATCCGACCTGGCAAGGGGTGTCTCAGTGTCTGTCTCCACTGGGAGCCCTCCCTCATAGCGCAGGAGGCTCAGCAAGTCCTCCCTGTTGGCCTCTGCAAACAGCAGGCCATGGCACTCCCGGCTTCTCCGGGAGCAGGTGGAGTGCGGGGCACGGCAGGGTTGTGTTGCCAGGCCTCTCCCTGTGGCAATATGCAGGGGGCAGGGATGACATTCATCTAGCCACCCCTGACAGATGCCGTAAGCCCCTGACGCCCCCTTGCAGGGAAGCACGGCATCTCTTTCAGAACAGCCCACACCACAGTCACCCACTTCTGAGGGTGGCAGCAGGCCATCCTCCGAGGTGGGCGAGTCATCACGGAAGCTGGGGCTGAGGGACTGGAGCTGGGCAAGGAGGCCCTGGATCTCTAACTGACCATCCTCATTGTTATCAGTCCATTCCTCACCTTCCAGGCAGGAACCAGCCTCTGGCTCCTCATCCAGATCCATGCAAACCAAGTCACTCTGTCCTGAGCTTATTGGGCCTCTGGTGCCTCCTACCCTATGAGGGGGTTTCCAGTCTGCATCCGTCCCAGGTACTGTGGCATCCTCACTGCTTTCCATTGCCCCACCCAAGTCCCTGCAAACTTCTGCACCTGCTTCCTGGAGGTCCAAGCCCAGGAGAGTCACTGAGCTAGAGGCTGCATCTGGGCCTCCCAACACTATGCTCTCTGTGCTTTCAGAGACAGCCACTTTCTCAGTGGCAGCACCAAGCCTCAGCTCTATGTCAGAGGCAGAGGAGTGAAGCTCAGAGCACAGGGCACTGAAGGCTGAGCCAGGCTGCCGGAGACTATGAACACTTTGCTCCATGGTCTTTGGTAAGTCAGATTTTGTCAAGGCACCTTCTTCCAAGTCCATGGCCGGAGGCTCCAGGAGCTCCGCAGGAAGGCTGCTGAAGCTGAGCGCCGAAGGCGTGTCTGTTTGAAACTCCATGCTGTTATCCGTCATGGCTGCTCCTGCCCCCGTGCAGAAGAATTTCACCCTACACTGAAGACAGAGGGAAAGAAGCACTTGGCATTAAAGAAAGGCACCACTGACCAACAGGGGACAAGCAACTTTGTGGGCCACAGCTTCCACTGGCCTTCAAAGGAGCTGCCCCTTTCAAGCCAGAAAGGAGCTGGTGCTGTGGTTTTTGGATGGAAAGAAACAGCAGAGCAAAACTAAGAGAAGCAGGGCTGGACTGACAAAAGTTTGCCAAGCTGGTCTGAAAGAGCAGCTCTGCAGAGTCCCTCCTAGCACAGAACTCACATGGACAGCATGAGACAAGTTTGTAAACCCATGCTGGAGTTGTCTATATTACCGGGGGGGGGGGGGGGGGGGGGG